>NC_072012.1:9732649-10037764 GCF_027791375.1 Indicator indicator | reverse complement strand
ACCACCATGTCCACTAAACCATGAGAACATCAAGTCCAACCACCAATCCAGCGCCACCATGTCCACTAAACCATGAGAACATCAAGTCCAACCACCAACCCAACGCCACCATGTCCACTAAACCACGAGGTCATCAAGTCCAACCATCAACCCAGCACCACCATGTCCACTAAACCATGAGAACATCAAGTCCAACCACCAACCCAGCACCACCATGTCCACTAAACCATGAGAACATCAAGTCCAACCACCAACCCAACACCACCATGTCCACTAAACCATGAGAACATCAAGTCCAACCATCCACCCAGCACCACCATGTCCACTAAACCATGAGGTCATCAAGTCCAACCACCAACCCAGCACCACCATGTCCACTAAACCATGAGAACATCAAGTCCAACCACCAACCCAACACCACCATGTCCACTAAACCATGAGAACATCAAGTGCAACCACCAACCCAACACCACAATGGCCATTAAACCATGTCCTGAAATGCCAGGTCCACATGTTTCTTGAACACCTTCAGGGATGATGACTGCACCACCTGCCTGGGCAGCCTGACCACTCATGCAGTCAAGAAAT
Source organism: Indicator indicator (assembly GCF_027791375.1). Classification (NCBI taxonomy): domain Eukaryota; kingdom Metazoa; phylum Chordata; class Aves; order Piciformes; family Indicatoridae; genus Indicator; species Indicator indicator. The sequence goes on along the minus strand of NC_072012.1, from coordinate 10,037,176 downwards.
TTTTCTTCATGTCCTCTCACACAATTCAGGCCAATCACTTGACTAAACACCACCAGTTCACTCCATCAATGCCCTCTGGATGTGAATCTAAACCATGTCACCACACAAGCTGTCCTGCAACCATGAAGAGGCACAGACTTTCAAACCTGAAGATTAAACTAAAACTGTCCTCTAATTAGAATTTCCTTTCTCTTCACCTCTTCACCATCTTCACACAAGCCACAACTTGGTAGTAGCTAAGCACTAGCGGTGGGATTGTGAGGTCAAGGTCAGCAGCTGGACTTGATGATCTCAAAGGTCTCTTCCCATCTCAACAGTTCTATGTTTCTAAGTGATTGTTCCCCTGGGCACTGGTGAAGCCACACCTGGAATCCTGGGGTTAGTTTTGGGCCCCTCACTCCAAGAAGGACATTGAGGGGTTGGAGCAGATCCAGAGAAGTGCAAAAAGTCTCCTTCTCTGGAAACTTTCAAAGTCAGCCTGGACTTGTTCCTGTGTGGCCTGCCCCAGGGTCTGTTCTGGCAGGGGGGTTGGACCAAATAATTTCTGGAGGTCCCTTCCAACCCCTAACATTCTGTGATCCTGTGAACAAAGCTGGGGAAGGGTCTGGAGAACTTGTGAGGAACAGATGAGGGACCTGGAGAGAAGGAGGTGAGACCTTCTGGCTCTTTAAAACTCCCTGGAAGGGGCTTGAAGCCAGGTGGGGTTGGTCTCTTCTCCCAAGGAACAAGGGACAAAACAAGAGGAAATGGCCTCAAGTTGCACCAGGGGAGGTTGAGGTTGGACATGAGGAACAATTTTTGCTGCTTGAGGTTGTCCAGGCCTGGCCCAGCCTGCCCAGGGCAATGGTGAAGCCCCCATCTCTGAAGGGGTTTTCAAAGCCATGGATATGTGGTGCTGATGGCCATGGTTTGGTGGTGCCCTGACAGTGCTGGGCTAAGGGTTGGACTCCACGACCTTGGAGGTCTTTTCCACCCTTAATGATTCCATGAGTCTCTCTCTACTCCTGGGGGTTACTGAAACACAATGGCTTCCAATGCTGCTCCTGCCCAGTCCCTAAGCTCTTCCATGATGAAGCACGACTGTTCCTCCACAGGTTGTTTGCCTGTTCCAGCAAATGGCACTTTCAGCAGTGAGCAAGGACAGGGAAACCATGGAAACAGGTCAGAAGCTGCTGAGAAAGGCTGGGATGTCCTACCTTGGGAGGGCTGAGCAGCAGCTGGTGGAAATCCTTTAGCCTTGGTTCAATCCCATGGAGGATGCTGCTATTGACAGTGTAAGACCTTTCAAATCCCTGAGTGTATGAGTCCATCAGCCCTTCCACCCTGTGAGGGAGAGAAGCACAAGAGCACAGTTGACAAAATCATCAAAAGTTCTTCAGTGTCATAGTCTATGAGTAGGAAAAAATGACCAGTTCCAGCTCCTGAAGCTAGTTATACAAGGATGGAAAAGCCCTCTAAGATCAAGTCCAACCTTCAACCCAGCACCACCATGGCCATTAAACCACGTCCCAAAGTACCATGTCTACATATTTCTTGAACACCTCCAGGGATGGGGGCTCCACCACTGCCCTGGGCAACATGGGCCAGGTCTGGACAACCCTCAAGGAGCAGAAATTGTTCCTCATGTCCAACCTCAACTTCCCCTGGAGCAACTTGAGGCCATTTCCTCCTGTCTTGTCACTTGGGTGAAGACCTTGATGCCCACCCAGCTCCAAGCTCCTTTCAGGGAGTTGTAGAGAGCCAGCAGGTCTCCCCTCAGCCTCCTTTTCTCCAAGCTCAACAACCCCATGCTCCTCAAGCTCTCCACACCCTTCTTCTCCAGACCCTTCCCCAGCTTTGTTGCCCTTCTCTGAATGTGCTCCAGCCCCTCGATGTTGTTCTTGGAGTGAGAGGCCCAAAACAGAACCCAGGATTGCAGGTGTGGCCTCACCACGGCCCTATCTAGGGGGACAACCACTGCCCTGCTCTTGTTGGCCACACCAATGCTGATCCAAGCTAGGATGGTGGTGGCTTTCTTGGTCAACCTGGACAACCCATGGCTCATCTCCAGTTGCTGTCACCAATGCCCCTAGGTCCTTTTCCACCAGGCAAATTCCAGCCACTCTGCTCCAAACCCAGAATGTTGCCTACATTGCCTGGTGACCACCTTCAGCAATCCCAACCTTCACTGGCAAGGTCTTCAACAAGTAGATGTGACACTTGGGGACATGGTCTAGTGGTCATGAAGGTCTTGAATAGAAGGTTGGACCTGATGATCTTAGAGGTATTTTCCAACCTTAATGATTCTACGATCTCCATGCTTCAGTTCTAACTCTACACATGATTTTCTGACTAGCAACTTGTCTGCCCAGTGTCACCTTCTGTCCTTCTCTCCAGCAGCTCTTCCTAATCTTCCATTAGCTCCTTCACTCCTCATTTTCTCCTTCGGAGGTTTTCTCTTCCAAAGAAAGCTGGGGACAGACTTTTGAGGGCCTGTTGTGACAGGACAAGGGGTGATGGTTTGAACCAAAAGAGGGAGCTTTAGACTGAAGAGAGGATGATGCTCTTCACCTTGAGGGTGGTGAGCATCTGGCCCACATTGCCAGAGAGGTGGGAGATGCCCCATCTCTGCAACCATTCCAAGTCAGGTTGGTTGGGCCTCAGAGCAACCTGCTCTAGTTGCAGATGTCCCTGCTGACTGCAAGGGGGTTGGACCAGATGACCTCCAAAGGTCCCTGATTCCATGATTCTTTGATCCATCACAACAGTCTCAGGTGCCTCAGCTTCTCCTTCAGCATGGGCCAAGTAGCAGGACAGGTGGTCCTATGGTTCTCCCTTCCTCCCCACAACTCTCTTTTGCCTTTTCTCTCCTTTAGCTCCATGAAAAGCAGTAAAATGAGCAGATCATGTCTAGAGTCATGGATCTGCATCACACAGACCATGCTGACAGACCACCTCTTACTCCACTCTGCACACATTCTGCTAGATCTCTGCTCTCAGACATGCAACAGAACCAGAAGAGCCCACTGAAGACCCAGTTGCCAAGTGGCTCACCAACCACGAGGTGCACCTACTGCATCAAAACCCCAACCAGCTTGCTCGTTTCTGGAGCCCCCAAATGTCCTTTTTTCCCCCCACAGCTAGACCTAGACTGGAGCTGCTCAAGGTCTTCAAAGCTCACCCAGAGCGCCTCGTTTCCAGCAACGTCAGAAGAACCTGGGTTCCATTCACGATGCAATTTTCAGTCTGTTCTCCATCAAACATGTTCTTCAGGAGCTGCTCCACACACTCCTGCCTGTGGATAGACACACACACATCAGCAGGGGTAGAAGGAGAAGCATTGGACAGTTGTTTTCATCACAAGCTACCCAATTTTGGGTCTTCTGGGAGGGAAAAAAAAAAAAGGCAGCTTTCTTGATTATTGGGAGAGAAAGAAGATGTTCTCCTAGAAAGGTTCAGATAATTCACAGCAAGGCCAGGATGGATGAGGCCTTGAGCAACCTGGTCTAGATGAAGATGTCCCTGCTCATGGAAGAAGGATTGGACAAGATGGTCTTTAAAGCCCCTCCCAACCCAAACCAGTCAGTGGTTTATGACAAGATTAAGTCTACACCAGGTTTTGGAACTTGTTTACTCACGACTAAGGCAGGAGATGGTTTTAGACATCCAGACCCCAAACCAAACTGATGCCCTGCTTTACCAACAGGATAGAATTCTGAGTTAGACACTGGAAGACAACCCAACTGCCAGCTCAGTCAAGATAACTTAGCAACTTATGTGAAGCTAGGAAGTTTGCAGACAACACCAGGTTGGGGAGGATATTGATCTGTTGGAGAGTAGGAGGCTCTACAGAGGGATCTAGCCAGGCTGGATCCATGGAACCACCTGGGATCCAGCTGGTGCCTGTTGCCCTTTGTCCTGTCACTGTGCACCACGGACAAGAGTCTGGCCACATCCTCTTGCCCCTCCATCCTTTAGATCTCGCTGAGCATTGCTCAGATCCCCCCTCAGGCTGCTCTTCTCAGCCCCAGGGCTCTCAGCCTTTCCTCCTCACAGAGATACTCCAGGCCCCTCAGCAGCTTCCCAGCTTCCACTGGACTCTCTCCAGTAGCTCCCAGTCTCCCTAGAATTGAAGGGCCCAGAACCAGACCTAGGACTCCAGCTGTAGCCTCACTAGCACCAAGTAGAGGGGGAGAAGAACCTCCCTCAACCTGCTGGCCTCACTCTTCTTCATGCCCCCAGGACACCATTGGCCTTCTTGGCCATGAGGTCACGTTTCTAGCTCATGGGCAGTGCGTAGTTCCACCTCTCTGTCCCACTTCTTTCCCTGTGCTCCTTCTGGGGCTGTCAGTGAACCTTCTCCAAAGCCCAGCACTCTGGACCTTGTGCCAGAGTGCACTTCTGGTCCTTGCAACTCCCAATCTCCAAATGCAACTTCACAGCCTGGTTTTCCCTCTTCTCTGCCCTTGGCCACAATCTCATCTCCATTTTTATAAATAAAAGATGACAGAAAAATGTGAAACCCATGAATAATGCAGGGGATGAAATAACATGCATGAGGAACATCTAAACACCACTCCATCAGCAGAAGAAGTGGGGGCAGGACCATGAGAAGTGGTTGGTGGTGATTAAATGTATTGAGGTTTACCCAGAGTCGTTGCAAACTGAGACGTGATCTTGAATTCAGAACCTTGGTTGTGGTTTCTCCTTGCACCAGCTGAGCATGAATTTATAGAATCATGGAAAGGGTTGGGTTGGAAGGGACCTTCCAAGATATCCAGTTCCAACCCCCTGGGTCCCATGGGCAGGGACACCTCCCCTAGACCAGGTTGCTCAAGGTCCCATCCAACCTGGGCTTGAACACCTCCAGGGAGGGAGCATCCACAGCCTCCCTGGGCAACCTGTTTTGGTGTCAGGGATTAGAAAAAATGATCCAAAGATCAAAACTGCTCAGAAGAATGGGCCAAGGGAAACCATAAGCTGTGGGATGTTCAGCAGAGCAAGAAGTGGGACCAACAAAATCACTTTTCATAGAATCACAGAATCATTTTGGTTGGAAAAGAAGCTTGAGATCATTGAGTGCAACTGCTGACCCAACACCACCATGGCCATTAAACCCTGCCCCAGAGGGCTATGTCCACATGGGGTTTTTGAGTCCTGACTCCCTGCAGAGTCCCCACCTGTTCAGAACTTCTTGGAGGACCCAGAGTTTGGAAGGTTGAAGGACTGAGAGGCAGTACTGCAGGGAGATTGTCCCTCAGTGCTGCCAGGCGTGTGAGGTCCTGCTCAGTAGACTCATGGAATCACAGAATGGGTTTGGTTGGAAAGACTCTGAAGACCATCAAGTCCAACCCTTAACCCAGCATTGCCAGGGCACCACCAAACCATGGCCCTCAGCACCACATCTCCAGGGCTGTGAAAGCCCTCCAAGGATGGGGACTCCACCACTGCCCTGGGCCAGGCCTGGACAACTCTCAAGAGGCAGAAATTGTTCCTCATGTCCAATCTAAACCTCCACTGGGGCAATTTGAGGCCATTTCCTCTTGTCCTGTTGTTCCTTGGGAGAAGAGACCTACCCCCACCTGGCTCAAACCTCTTCAAAGGGAGTTGCAGAGAGCCAGAAGGTCTCCTCTCAGCCTCTTTTTGTCCAGCCTTAACAAGCCCATTCTCCTCAGCTGCTCCTCACAAGTTCTCCAGACCCTCCTTCTTCTTGAGACCCTTCCCCAGCTTCATTGCCCTTCTCTGAACTCAGGCCAGGGGAGGTTTAGGTTGGACATAAGGAACAATTTCTTTACTGCAAGACCGGTCAGGAATTGGAGCATGCTTCCCAGGAACATGGTGGAGTCACCAAAGCTGGAGGTCTTCACAAACATGCAGCCACAGCTCTTTTGGAACATGGTTTAGTGGCCATGGTGGTCTTGGGTTGATGGTTGGACTTTTCCAACCTTACTGGTTCTAGGATTGTGTTTTAAATGTGTGACCCAAAAGTCAAGTTAAGCAAAGGTGGACAGGCAGTGGTTGTGCCTCAGAGGTGGCAGTGGCTGGCAACATCAGCGGCAATGTCTTCAGAACCAGTCCCACCAGTACTTACGATTCCAGTGCTGTGAGAAGTGGATCAGGCTCAGGCATCTCCTGCAGCTGATTGCTCTGGTCTCTGCTCAACCTGATGATGTCACACAGGGTCTGGGAAGCATTGGATTGCCTCTGTGAAGGAGGAGAGAAGAAGATATTTCAGTGCTAACCCCACTGCTTGGCTTGTTCTGGCCCTCAGCGAAAATTTAATGTTGCTGAGAAGGCAAGAAAGCCAACAACCCAGAAGTTCTCAAGATGATTCACCACAACACCCTCCTCTCTACACTGCAGAGAGACAGATTTGATGGGTGGGCTGTTCAGTGGATAAGGAATTGGTTGGATGGTCGTATGCAAAGGACAGTGGTCAACTGGTCCAGATGGAGATGGGTGACAAGTGCTGTCCCTCAGGGGTCCATACTGGGACCAGTGCTGGTCAACATCTTCATCACTGACATGGACAGAAGGATCAAGATGAGTGGCGAGGATGGCATGGCTGAGGGAAGTGGACAAGGTGGAGAAGTGGGCTCAGGAGAACCTCATGAGGTTCAACCAGACCAAGTGCAAGGGTGGAGGATGAAGGGCTGGAGAACAGCCCTGTGGAGAAGGACTTGGTGGTGGGTGAGAAGCTGAACATGAACCACCAATGGGTACCTGCAGCCCAGAAGGCAAATGGCATCTTGGGCTGCATCAGAAGCAGAGTGGCCAGCAGATGGAGAGAGGTGTCTCTGCCCCTCTAGTCTGCTCTGCTCTGGTGAAACCGGTGGTAAAAAGTCCAAAGCAGCTTGAAAGCACAATCAAATGTTCTGGGATTGAGCAACCAGAGGACAGGACGTCCATCCACACATCATCCCTCATTGTCTCCTTCCCTAAGCCACCTGGGCATTGCCCAAGACACAAAGAGAGCCTTCTGGACCTCACAGGACCCACAAAGCTCCAAGGTGCCATACTCACGTCCTCATCCTGGCTTGAATGGATCAGTTCCACCAGTCTCTGGATGATCTTGGCTTCATTGAGCCACTGCAGGGGAAGAGAAGGGGGAGAAAAGCCTGGTTTGACATCAGAGAACTCCAAACAAGGTCTTTGAGAAGCTTTGCATGACACAAGCTCTTCTAGGAGGGCAGTCTTTCCTCCCAGCTCGTCACCAAAGCCACAGGTAGGACACAAGGTCCCCGAGGCACTGAGATGTTGATTTCCATCAGCATGTACATGCAGCAGCATGGAAATGAGGTGGGAAATACGGACACTGTCCCATCTCCAGCACCTGCTTCATTATCCATGTGTTCTTCAACCACTTCCTACCCTACAGCCTCACTGCTGTTTACACCAAAGAGCTCCTCAGAGATGACACCACCGTGCTGCTGTTGTGCCACCTCCTCATTCTAAGTCAACCTCAGACTACTTCCTCTTCCTAGCTCAAGCTTCATCTGCTTGGTTATCTCACTTATCTCCTGACCACATGCAAACCAAGCATGCCACCTGCAAATGACACCTTCCAGCTTCTCCCAGCCCAGTTTCACCCACCAGCTCAGCATCTTCAGCTAGGGGCTTCAGCCCAGACAAAGTGGTGGATGTCCTACCATCAAATCAAACCAATCATTCAGATCAAACCAAGGGGTTCCCCCCAGCTGCTTTGGAACTGATTAACCAAATGTTAATTAAAAGCAAAAAGCCTGTGGAGGTATCTCCAATGATACCATCTTCAGATGAGTCATGGAAAAAATGACCTGTCTCCTGCTCTCTGCTTCTGTTTCAGAAGGTTCCATGCAGATCATCTCCCCTGGAAAGCTCATTTGTATGTTCTCTATTCATGATTTCAACCATGATCCTTCTGTTGGTTCCAGCTTTGCTCATCCACCTGCACCATGGAAGCTTTCTCCAAGGACATCAAAATGTAGGTGTCTGAAGGCCAAGCTTGCTGGAAGGAGCCTCCTTAGAGGCTTCTGATGAATTCTTTCAATTGTTAACAGTCCAGAAACCAGGAGAAGACAGGGCTGGAAAGATGCAAGGTGGACCACAGGTAAATTTCCTTCATTCCTACTGATGGATCTGGAGGCTTCCTTGGAGAGTGGTGCTTCTGTCCAATTCATGGAATCCCAGACTGGTTCAGGTTGAAGGGACCTTTCAAGGTCATCCAGTCCAACCCCCAGCAGTCAACAGGGACATCTGCAACTAGAGCAGGTTGCTCAGAGCCCCAGACAACCTGACCCGGAATGTTTCCAGGGATGGGGCATCTCCCACCTCTCTGGGCAACCTGGACCAGGCTCTCATCACCCTCAGTGTAAAACCTCTGAATGTCCTTTCAACCCAAACCATTCCATGACCTCACAGAGAGGCAGAAAGGTTCTGGGGGAAAAAAGATGGGTCCTACTCCGGTGTTCCTTGGAAGCTCTTGGCCAGTCTTGCTTTTCTTTCTCCTCCCTCCCTGGAGGCCATGCTTGTTTCCCTTCCATGGCAAGAGATTGCAGATGCCAACATAGGAACTCAGTCTGGAGAGATTAATGCTTCTGAACTTGGACTATCCTGAACCAGATTTCATGGAACCATGAAATAGTTTGCATTGGAAGGGACCTTCAAAGGTCTTCTAGTCCAAAGCCCCTGCAGTTAGAAGGGACATCCCCAATTACAGCAGGTCGCTCAGAGCCTCAATCCGGGGATGGGGACTCCACCATGTATATGGGCAACTTGTTCCAGCATCTCACCATCCTCATTGTAAAGAACTTCCTCTTAAAGTCCAACCTAAATCTATCCTGCTTCAGTTTCAAACCATTGTCCCTTGCCCTAGTGCTGCTCATGACAGAACTATTGAGGACCACCATGTGCTGGCAAGGGGCTTTCCTGAAGGAGCAGCTCTCCAGAACCACAAAAACAAGCTCCATGAGCAGTCATGCCTAATGAGATGGAAAGGAAGAATGATCACGTTTTCTTCTTGACTGCAGGTACTCAATTGCAGATCAAGAAAGGGGAAAACCACCACAAATGAGACTTCTCAAGCAGTTTAAGAATAATTAAAGTGGCAACAACAGCTTCTCTCTGCTCATCCAGTTATCTTTTGCTCCTTTCTCCACTCTTAGCCCTACACCAGTCCGTGTAAACCTCCCCTCAAATCAAGGACCTGAGCTGCTGAGAAAAGTCTGGGCAAAGGCAACAAATAAAGCAAAGGGTTCTCAGGTGGATCAACTCCCAGCTCCATGTCAACTGAAACAATCCCTGAATCCCAGCATGATAGGGTGGGAAGGGACTTCTGGAGATCATGCAATCCAAATCCCCTGCTCCAGCAGGGGCAACTACAGCAGCTTGCCCCAGGTCACAATGGCCAGGTGGGTTTGGAAGCCCTCCAGACAAGGAGACTCCACAACCTCTCTGGGCAGTCTGCTCCAGGTCTCCACCACCCTTACCAGCCAACAAGCTGCCCCTGACGGACACTCCTGGGCTCCAGTTGATGCCTACTACCCTTGTCCTGTCATTGGGCACCACTGAGAAAGTGTCTGGCTTCAGCCTCTTGCCCCCCACCCTTTAGCTCTTGCTGTTCCCCAGGCTCAACACAGCGAGGAGTGAAACTCAGTTACCATCCCAGACCACTGGTGTGAACTTCTGAACACTGGTGAAAACCACAAATTCCCTTTCTCCAGCACAACCAGCTCCAGCAAATAGCTGTGGTCACACGCAAAAATGAGTTGAAGATCCTTTTCTGCCAGCGCCTGACCCAAGCTGCCCCCGCCAGCGCCTGACCCAAGCTGCCCCTGCCAGCGCCTGACCCAAGCTGCCCCTGCCAGCGCCTGACCCTAGCTGCCCCCGCCAGCGCCTGACCCTAGCTGCCCCCGCCAGCGCCTGACCCTAGCTGCCCCCGCCAGCGCCTGACCCTAGCTGCCCCCGCCAGCGCCTGACCCTAGCTGCCCCCGCCAGCGCCTGACCCAAGCTGCCCCCGCCAGCGCCTGACCCAAGCTGCCCCCGCCAGCGCCTGACCCAAGCTGCCCCCGCCAGCGCTGACCCAGCTGCCCCCGCCAGCGCCTGACCCAAGCTGCCCCCGCCAGCGCCTGACCCAAGCTGCCCCCGCCAGCGCCTGACCCTAGCTGCCCCCGCCAGCGCCTGACCCTAGCTGCCCCCGCCAGCGCCTGACCCAAGCTGCCCCCGCCAGCGCCTGACCCTAGCTGCCCCCGCCAGCGCCTGACCCTAGCTGCCCCCGCCAGCGCCTGACCCTAGCTGCCCCTGCCAGCGCCTGACCCTAGCTGCCCCTGCCAGCGCCTGAACCTAGCTTCTTCTGACAGGGACTAAACCAGGCTTCTTTTGCCAGGGATTGAACCAGGCCACTTCTGCCAGTGATTCACTCAAGCCTCTTGAGCCACCAACAAGCTGAAGTACCCAAAATAACCAACATGGTGACTTCAGAGCTCAGAAAAATGGTTTTCAGGATCCACTCTCATACTAAGTGACCAAAACCTTCTATCTTTAAGACAAAGCCAACCAACCAACCTCGCTTCCTCCCATTCCCAGTCTAGTAAGGGCAAACCCAAGCAGATTCTCACATTTAGCACTTCTTGCCGTAGAGTGGCGGGCTCCACGCAGCTGATGAGACGAAGCAAGAGGTCCATCATGGCTGATGTGTCGATGTGCTTGAGCACCAGGCTGATAAATTTGTCTTTTTTCCTTAAAAATGCAATCACCTAAAAAAGAAAAAAAGGTCATCAGATGCTGGTACAACCCCCAGTCATGGCAACACAGAACTTCCTATGCTGCACCTCATGGTGGCAACCAACCTGGAGGCAAAAAGGCTTTGAAGGTGAGAACTTCTCCACAAAAAGCGAGAAAGACTCATTTCAAGGTAAAACTAAATCAGATCTTTCAAGCTGCCCTTTCTTTTCTCCATGCCCATAGGAAGAAAAGCATTGAGGACCTGGTGAAGCTGGAGAAGGTTCCATTCCACTAGGGATTTCTGATGGCCTTCCTTTAGAAAGCCAGCTTTGAGTTGGGACCTAAATACTTGGCTCATGTTTCCAACACCCCCATCGCAAGCATGAGACTGAGGCACTCCTTAGGTAATTAGATGATTCTGGGCAATCACAGAATGGTTTGGGTTGGAGAAGACCTTGAAGATCATCCAGTCCAACCATTCTTAAACTCTACCAAGGCTGGTGCTAAACCATGGTCCTCCGCACCGCATCTCTGCAGCCTTCAAATCCCTTTAAGGATGGGGATTCCACCAGCTCCCTGGGCAGCCTGTTCCAGTCTTTGAGAACCTTTTAAGTGAAGAAGTCTCTTCTGATGTCCAACCTAAACCTCCCTTGGGGCAACTTGAGGCCAATCCCCACATGGCTCCAAGCTCCTCACAGGAAGCTGTAGAGAGTGAGAAGGTCTCTCCACAGCCTCCCTTTCTCTAGGCTCAACGACCCCCAGGTACCTCAGCTACTCCTCACAAGCTCTCCTGATTCTTCTCCTTCTACTCCAGACCCTTCCCCAGCTTTGTTGCCCTTCTCTAGACCTGCTCCAGCCCCTCAATGTCCTTCTTGGAGTGAGGACAACCATCAAAGGAAGTATCAATATGCCTTATGAAGAAAAGCAAAGCTTTAGCTGTGGCACAGGGACATCTTAGCTACTGCAGACCTGAAACTCAAACTACACAAAGGTGTCTTGATGAGCCACCGCCTCCCTCAACTGGGGAATCCCAAGCACTCTTCAAGTCTATTCTTCAAGTCCAACCTTGAAGAGCCCAGAAAGCTACCTGTCAACTCTAAGAGTAGAAGGAGATCTCAGGAGGGTAGCAAAGGTCCCACCACATAACCCAGACAGTGAATTCATTGGTGCTTACGTAGCAGGACAAATCTAATCACTACCTGTTCAGTTTTTCTTGCAATGAGATTCCCAATTGTCTTACTGAAGAAACTGGCAAGCAAAGGGTTCAGAGGAGGCTCTCGGTCCAAGAAGTCGTAGAGGATGTTCAGTAGAGTTTCATCCCCTCCCAGCTTGTCGTTGATCTGCGGCACGTCCGAGGTCAGCAGTTCGCAGGCTGTGTTGGGGTATCTGGAAGGACAGAAGAGGAGCAACTAAGGTGAAAGGAGAACTCCCGGGAACATCTTCTTCAAGTTAGGAAGAGGAGCAGGAGGAGATGGAGGAGCAGGAGATGGAGATATTTAGGAGGAGGTGCAGGAAGAGACTGAGAACGAACAGGTGGAGGAAGAGACTGAGAAGGAGGAGGAAAAGGGGAAGGCAGGGGCGGAAAAGGGGAAGGCAGGGGCGGAAAAGGGGAAGGCAGGGGCGGAAAAGGGGAAGGCAGGGGCGGAAAAGGGGAAGGCAGGGGCGGAAAAGGGGAAGGCAGGGGCGGAAAAGGGGAAGGCAGGGGCGGAAAAGGGGAAGGCAGGGGCGGAAAAGGGGAAGGCCAGCAAACCAATACCTACTTGAAGCGGACCTTCTCATCCATATCCACGGGGGGTTCATGGGTGATGAGGTTGACCAGCTCCTCCATGCAGTGCTGCTGGCAGAGGAAGTCCAGCAGCTTGCGGTTCTGAGCCTTGCACTCCTGTAAGATGTCATCTTCATCCATCAGCTCGTGAAGTGTCACATCTTCTTTATCAAGCAGCTTGTCCACATGTGATGTTGTGTTCAAATCAAACTTCCAGAACATGTTGATGGGACACAACTGGCTGTGATGGAGAAAAACCAGGAGTCAAGCTTTGGTATGCATCATTCTGAGCAGCGGAGATCAATCACAGGCTCATGGACTGGGCTGGGTTGGAAGGGACCTTCAACAGTCATCCAGTCCAACCCTCCTGCAGTCAGCAAGGACTGCAACTAGAGCAGATGGTTCAGAGCCCCAGACAACCTGACCTGGAGTGTTCCAGGGCTGGGGCACCTCCCATCTCTCTGGGCAACCTGAGACAGGTCTCACCACCCTCACAGTGAAGAACATCTTCTCTCTGTTCTGAAACTCCCTCTTTGTGTTCCAGCCATCAGCCCTCGTCCTGTCACAACAGGCCCTGCTCAAAAGTCTCTCCCCAGTTTTCCCATCGACCCTTTCATGTGCTGAAAGGCCACCAGAAGGTCTCTCCTTTCAGCCTTTCCTCCTCACAGAGATGCTCCAGGCCCTTCAGCATCTTCCCAGCCTCCACCAGACTCGCTCCAGTAGCTCTCAGTCTCTCTGGAACAGGGGAGCCCAGAACTGGACCCAGTTCTCCACCCGCAGCCTCCCTCGAGCAGAGTAGAGGACGAAAAGATTCTCCCTTGACCTTGCTGGCCACACTCTTCTTCAAGCCTCACCAGGAGACCCTTGGTGTTCTTGGCCACCAGGACACTTTGCTGGCTCATGGGCAACTTCTTGTCTAGCAGCACTGCCAGGTCCTTCTCTGTTGAGCTGATTCCTAGCAGTCACCCCTCACTGTCCTGGTGCAGAGGGTAGAACTCAAAACCAGAAAGAGGAACTGAAGGAATCACCTCCTCTTCTGAGATGTCCTGGATCTCAAGTCCTTGAGGCTGCTGAAAGCAAACCCTCCCCAACATCACCCTCCCTCACAGACACTTTACGTGGACCTTCCACACCATTCCAAGTAAATCCAAAAGTATTTTGAATGAGTTCTTGGCAAAGTGGCCAAGTGAGATACTAGATGGAACCAAAAATGACAATTAAAACCAACCTGAGGTAGAGCCTTGTCACACAAAAATAAACGAAGTGACCTTATGCACAACAGAGATCAACTCCTGCTCCACCCTCACTTTTTGCCCTCTTCAAGTCTCCCTAGCAGTGCCTGAAGACCCTTGGCCCACACAGGGTCTCTCAACCACACTTAGAGCAGTTGAGATCATCCTCTTTGATGTCACCCCTCAGCATCTGCTGAACACTGCAGGAGCCCTCAGCATGTGGCCAGGATTTTCAGAGGAGGTTTCAGCATGAGCAAGAATTCTCCCCTTGAGACAATTCTGGCTAAATATGGAGTATTGGACTTCTTGTTAGCCATCCTCATCCCACCCAATGTTTCTCCTGTTTGTTACCCTCAGCTTCCTCTCCCTGAGCTCTGCTCATTCTGGTTTTCCAGTCACCATCAGGTTCTGCTGCCATCCAATGTGACCTGGCCAGGCTGGAGAGTTGGGGGAGAAGAACCTCATGAAATTCAACCAGGGAAAGGTCCTGCCCCTGGAGAGGAACAATGCCCTGCACCAGTACAGGTGAGGGGTGACCTGCTGGGAAGCAGCTCCATGGAGAACAACTCCATGGGAGTGCTGAGAGACAACAAGGTCACCATGAGCCAGCAATGTGCCCTGATGGTTAAGAAGGCAAATGGGGGCATGAAGAAGAGCATGGCCAGCAGGTCAAAAGAGGTTCTCCTACAGCTCTACTCTTGTGGAGGCCTACTGGAGTTCTGGATCCAGTCCTGGACTCCCCAGTTCCAAAGAAACTGGGAACTACTGGAGAGAGTCCAGCAGAGGCTGGGAAGCTGCTTAGGGGCCTGGAGCCATCTGTGTACAGAGGAAAGGCTGAGAGCCCAGGAGCTCTTGAGCCTGGAGAAGAGCAGCCTGAGAGGAGATCTTCTCAATGTTCAGTGAGAGCTAAAGGGTGGGGGGCAAGATGATGTGGCCAGACTCTTGTCAGTGGTGCCCAGTGACAGGACAAGGGGCAGCAGGCTTTACCTTAAGAGTGGTAGAGCCCTGGAGCAGGCTGCCCAGAGAGGTTGTGGAGTCTCCTTGTTTGGAGAGCTTCCAAACCCACCTGGCTGTTGTGATCTCAGGCAACCTGTTGTGGGTGACCCTGCTGGAACAGCATGGGTTGGACTGGATGAGCTCCAGAGATCCCTTCCCACCCCACTGTGCTGGATTTGGGGGATGAAGTGGATATGGGCTGTCAGAGTGCAGCATTCCCAGATGCTCTGTCCCTCAGCATGTGATTCCAGAACTCAGGATTGCAGCTATTTTAACCTCCCCCATATCCCCAGTTCCTCAGCAGCAGGAACATTTTTGCTCCAATCATTCATTTTTGTTTTTGCTTCTTCCAGCTTCCAAAAACAGTACCAGGCCTGGTCCTCTGCCAGATCCACCACTTGCATAACTACACCCAAGACAGAACTTTGGAATGATCCTTTGGAACACACAGAACACAACAGTTTTTTCTCCAGGAAGGTGACTAAGGGGCCACTGCTTTCCAGTCACTGGAGCTGGACAACTGAAAAAGCTAAAATAAAAAAACCCACAACAAAAGCCCAGTTTTTTTATTGTGTGTTTAAAGATCTGGGCTCCTTGTGGGGTATCTTCGATTCTGCACCCTCAACTGAAAGGCTGATGGGAATTGCTGAATGGAATCACTTAGGTTGGGAAAGGTCTCAAAGACCATGGAATCCAACCCTTGCCCCGGCACTGCCAGGGCACCACCAGACCATGGCCCTCAGCACATCATCTGCATGGCTTTGAAGCACCTCCAGGGATGAAGACTCCACCACTGCCAGGGGGCAGCCTGGGCCAGAAGTAGAGAGAGACTCATGGAATCATTAAGGGTGGAAAAGACCTCCAAGGTCGTGGAGTCCAACCCTTAGCCCAGCACTGTCAGGGCACCACCAAACCATGGCCATCAGCACCACATATCCATGGCTTTGAAAACCCCTTCAGAGATGGGGGCTTCACCATTGCCCTGGGCAGGCTGGGCCAGGCCTGGACAACCTCAAGCAGCAAAAATTGTTCCTCATGTCCAACCTCAACCTCCCCTGGGTTCTCCAGACCCTTCACCAGCTTCTGTTCCAATGCCTGCCCAACCTCCTCACTAGCTTTGGTTTAGAAGGTTGGAAAAGGGACCTGCTTGCTCTGTGCTGGAAGAAGATTCATTTTCCTTTCCTGAGGCCATCTTCTCAGTGTAGAAGTTCTGAAAACCCATTAGTTGACAGATTTATAATGGGTTTAAGCTTGAGAATCAAGATTTAGGTCTCTTTTCCACCTGTATGTAGAGAACATTTCTGTCTTTGGGTTAAGAGTGCACCCAAACACTCCTCATTTAAGGTCCTTTCTGGCAGCTCTTCACTTGGTGAATTTAGAAGGAAGCCGAGGTAGATAAAAATATCTGCAGAACACTTTGTGAGGAACACACTCTCCAGCCAAGCAGCATTTCTGTCACCACAGTGTCACCTAGGCTGGCAATTCAGATGCCTGCTCCCATCTCACAAATTCACTTCCTTGAGGGTGTCTTCAGAAGCTGAAGGGACAGTGCAGAAGCTCTTGTGAAATGCTGAAAGTTGACCTGACTGATTTCTTCCAGCATACACTTGATTGGAATAGCTCCAGAGGTTGACCAAGGCCAAGTGCTGGGGGTCCTGCTTTCGGGTCACATCAACCCCATCAAGCCTGACGGGTGAGGGTGGAGTGGCTGGGAAGGGGTAGGAAAGGACCTGGGAGGTTTGGTCAGCAGTAGGTGGAGATGAGCCAGCATGCAGCATGTGCCCAGGTGAACAAGAAGACCACCAGCATCCTGGTTTGGATCAGCAATGGTGTGGCCAGCAGGAGCAGGGAAGGGATTGTACCCCTGGACTGGGCACTGGTGAGGCCACACCTGAAATCCTGGGGTCAGTTTTGGGCCCCTCACTCCAAGAAGGACATTGAGATGCTGGAGCAGGTCCCTTCTCCAAAGGAACAAGACACAGGACAAAAGGAAATGGCCTCAAGTTCCCCCAGGGGAGGTTTAGGTTGGACATCAGAAGACACTTCTTCACTTAAATGGAGTGTAGCAGGCTCCTAGGAGAGGTGGCTGAATCCCCATCCCTGCAGGTTTCAAAGCCATGTAGATGTGGTGTAGAGGGCCATGGTTTAGCACCAGCCATGGCAGAGTCAGAGAATGGCTGGACTCAATGATCTGAAAAATCTTCTCCAACCAAAACATTTCTGTGATTCTATGCCCAGTGGAGTCTCCTTCTCAGAAGAGATTCCAAACCTGCCTGGACATCGTGAGCCTTGGCAAATTGCTTCAGGTGACCCTGTTTGAGCAGGGAGGGTGGACTGAATAACCTCCAGAGGACCCTTCCCACCCCACCACAGTGAGACTGGAAGATTTTGTGTCTCCAGGTACTAATTGTGAAGAAGAACCTCAACAGAAGAACACATATCACAATGTCAGAGAGGATAGGGTCCTTCTTGAGCTCACACAGACATGGCAGATGTTCACACTCACCTTCAGTAGAAGATCTTTTCAAATGTGAAATCCTCTCCACGGACAGAGAAACATTTGGGTTACAGTTCCTGGAATAGCTCCAGCTTCAGAAAACGGTCTTCATCCGGTCTGAGATCCTCCTCAAGCTTCTTATCCTGCAAAACATGTTCAAATGTGTTACCTTAAAGCCTCCACCAAACCTTCCAGCCCAAAGAACAAATTGGACAAGTGTGTAGGTGAGGAAATTTCCACCTCAAAAGAGGACTTCCTGAAGGATCTGCAGTATCTATTCTGGGATCCCCTCTATTTCTGTAGGCACCAGAGAATTATGGAATCATTAAGGTTGGAAAAGACTTCTGAGATCATGATGCCCAACCTTCTACCCAACACCTCCATGACCACGTGCCAAGGTAACATAAATAATGATGGAGGACAAGAGACAGTCTGAGCACCACACAGGAAGGACTGGCACTGTACACCCACAGCACAGCTCCTCTGACAAGGGTTGATCTGGGTCCAGCAGAGTTGGGCAGCTCTAGCCCTGGCTGGGCTTATCTCCAAAGGCTCCCAAGGGTTGCAGTAGTACCCAGTCATCAGAGTCAGAGAATCGTTTGGGTTGGAGAAGATCTCCAGGATCATGGAATCCAACCATTGATCCAGCACTGCCAGGGCACCACCAAACCATGGCCCTCAGCAACACATCTCCAGGGCTTTGAAAGCCCTCCAGGAATGGGAACCACACCACTGCCCTGACCAGCCTGGGACAGGCCTGACAATCCTTAAGGGGCAGAAATTGTTCCTCATGTCCAACATAAACCTCCCCTGGGGCAACTCGAGGCCATTTCCTTGTCCTGTCACTTTGGAGAAGACCTTGATGCCCACCTGGCTCCAGCCTTCTTTCAGAGAGTTGCAGAGAGCCAGAAGGTGTCCCCTCAGCCTTCTCCAGGCACAACAACCGTAGAAGCTTCACAAGTTCTCCAGACCCTTCCCCTTCTTCTCCAGACACTTCCCCAGCTTTCTTGCCCTTCTCTGGACGTGCTCTAGCCCCTCAATGTCATTTTTGGAGTGGGGGGGCCCAAAACAAAACACAACACCTCCGGCTGGAGGCAACAGGCTCCTCAACATCTCATACCCACAATTTCCATGAACTAACACCTATCAGCAGAGGGGTTCTTACCCCAAAAGAGCACTTGAGGAGGAAAATCCTGAAGAGAAGAATAATTCCTAGATAGAAAGAACCAAAAGTTGACTTTAACTCTTAAAATGCCTATCTTCATCTGGTTGTTCTGTCGGCTTGGGCACAGTAAGAGAGAAACGGGAAGGCCATAGACCTGATGGAGTGGGTCCAGAGAAGTGCCATGAAAACAATCAGGGGCTTGGAGCACCTCTGCTGTGAGGACAGGCTGAGGGAGCTGGGGGTGTTCAGCCTGCAGAAGAGGAGGCTCTGGGGAGACCTAATGACAACCTTCCAGTACTTGAAGGGGGCTACAAGAAGGATGGAGAGAGACTGTTTACAAAGGCTTGTGGTGGTAAGATGAGGGGCAATGGCCTCAAACTAGAGAAGAGCAGATTTAGATTGGATGTTAGGAACAAGTTCTTTACTGTGAGGGTAGTGGAACAAGCTGTCCAGGCAGGTAGTTGAGGCCCCTTCCCTGGAGATATTCAAAATGAGGTTTGACAGGGCTTTGGGCAGCCTGATCTAGTGGAAAATGTCCCTGCAGGGGGGTTGGACTAGATGACCTTCAGAGGTCCCTTCCAACTCAGACCATTCTATGATTCTATGAATCCAGGCTCTTGCCCTTGTCAGCTGGACTCATGGCACCACATGGTAGTCAGGAAAGGGATGGAAGAGTAGAGAAAAAAAAAAAAAAAAAGGCTATTTTGGTAAAACTATAAAAAAAGCAGCTATTTTAGAGGAGATAGAGAGCCTTCCCACTGCCTTAGTGACACTGATGTGGTGATGAGGAACATCAAGCAAGCTGAACCGAACTGTTTCTATAAAGCCATAAGGGTCCCCCAAGACTAAAGTTTGAATTTTAGCTATCTGAAAAAAGGTCCAAAGAAGGGCAATAAAGCTGGTGAAGGGTCTGGAGAATGAGAAAAAGGAGAGGGGTCTGGAGAACTTGTGAGGAATAGCTAAGGGACCTGGGGTTGTTGAGCCTGCAGAGAAGGAGGCTGAGGAGAGACGTTCTGGCTCACCAAGAGGAAGTGGCCTCAGGTTGTTTAGGGGAGGTTTAGGTTGGACATCAGAAGAAACTTCTTCATTGAAAGGATTCTCAAAGACTGGCCAAGGCTGCTCAGGGAGGTGGTGGAGTCTCCATGCCCGGAGGGGTTTGAAAGCCACAGAGATGTGGTGCTGAGGGCTATGGTTCTGTGGTCACCTGGCAGTGCTGGATGATCTCTCCAACCCAACCTATTGTGTGATACTCTGAATCACTGTGAAATTGCCAAGAAGAACAAAAAGTTTATTTATTATTTCCAAAAGAGCAATGGGAAAAAAAAACCAAACCCAAACAACCTGATGTAAAAATAACCATCTTCTCCAAAGCTGTCACGAGGTGACCCTCCAAAAAAAACACAGCAACTCATCCTTAGGTCTTCAACACATTGCTGTCATCTCTGTCATCTGCACCACTCCACAGGAACTGGGGCACCAGGGGACTTGGCCAAAGCTGTGGCCTCACACCTCAGACTGCTGACAGGTGACACCAGTGACAAACACATCTTGCATCAATTCATGTTCAGAGCCACTGCAAATGTATTGCCCTCTCCATCTGGGCATCTGCAAAATGATCTGGAAATCATCATGGAATAGGTTGGGTTGGAAGGGACCTTAAAGATCATCCACTTCCAACCCCCTGCCATGGGCAGAGAAACCTTCCACTAGACCAGGCTGCTCCAAGGCCTCGTCCAGCTTGGCCTTGAACATCTTGGACAAATTATGAAGCACATGGCATGATCCCAGGAATTATGGAGGTAACCAAGACCAGGTCCTATTTGGAAGTTTGGGCCAAGCACCGGGAATGTCTTTTCCGGGAATCAATACGTTCACACAGACAGTGTCTTACAGGGACAAAACTTCCATGGGATCCCCTCCAAACCAGTAAGTACAACACAGGATCCCAGCATGGTGAGGTGGGCAGGGAGCTCTGGAGCTCATCCAGCTCATCCAACCCCCCTGCTCCAGCAGGGTCACCCGCAGCAGCTTGCCCAGGATCACAATGGCCAGGTGGGGTTGGCTCCATGCTCTTGCCCCTTACGATTTAGCTCTTGCTGAGCACTGAGAAGATCCCAGGCTGCTCTTCTCCAATGCCAGCAACCATGTGGACTACCCCAGAACCAGTTTGTTGTTCTCCAAACCTGAAGCTGATGCTAAAAACCAGTCCAAAACCAGCCCAGCTCAGGCTAACTCTACATACACCAGGAGGTACGAAGCAAAACCACTCCCAGCCTCACTCTGGTGTGACCTCTGACCTGGCCCAAAGCCACCAAGGACACACCACACCAGTGACTCAGACCATGCTGAACCAGCGGATGTAAATAAAGAGCAACCACGGTGTCTACTGGGGTGTCCCACAGAACTGGATGTTTTCTCCCTGATGCCTTCCCAACCCCGGGCTGGTGACAACCACACTGACCAACCGTCACAGACCACACTCAGCAGGTGCCAGGACTCCCAGTGTGACAGGGGACACCGCACATGTGGCCAGGAGCACCAAAACAGAACCATGAAAATGAAGTCAACGGGCTGGCCCTGGGGAGGACAACAGCCCCACAGCAGGCTTAAGGTACCCAACAACCTTCAAGTGCTTGCTGGTGCAAGTCTTGGTCAAGGACATGAGCTAGGGTGTGCCCAGGTGGCCAAGAAGGCCACCAATATCCTGGCCAGAATCAGCAATGGTGTGGCCAGCAGGAGCAGGGCAGGGATTGTCCCCCTGGACTGGGCACTGCTGAGGCCACAGCTGCAATCCTGTGGTCAGTTTTGGGCTCCTCATTCCAAGAAGGACATTGAGGTGCTGGAGCAGGTCCAGAGAAGGGCAATAAAGCTGGGGAAGGGTCTGGAGAACAGATCTTGTGAGGAGCACCTGAGGAACCTGGGCTTGTTGAGCCTGGAGAAAAGGAGGCTGAGGAGAGACCTTCTGGCTCTCCACAACTCCCTGGAAGGAGCTTGGGGCCAGGTGGGGATTGGTCTCTTCTCCCAAGTGATGGAAGAAGAGTATATGTGGCCTCAAGTTGTCCCATGGGAGGTTTAGGTTGGACATGAGGAACAATTTCTGCCCCTTAAGGATCGTTCAGGCCTGGCCCAGGCTGCCCAGGGCAGTGGTGGAGTCCCCATCCCCGGAGGGCTTTCAAAGCCATGGAGATGTGGTGCTGAGGGCCATGGTTTGGGGGTGCCCTGACAGTACCATGGCAAGGGTTGGACTCCATGATCTTGGAGGTCTTCTCCAACCTTTCTGATTCTCTTCTATGATTCTCCTCCCAAGTGAAGCTCCTGCAATGACCCCACTCTCACCCAAACCAACCAGCCTTAGGTTCAGTGACAACAAAGTTCAAGGGTCACCATCAATGAAGGGTTCTCCATGACACTCTACAAGAAGCACCGCTGCAGTTTAGAGGAGACCTTCAGAAGTTGTAGGACATGATTAAAACATTTCTTCCAATATCAGAACTTTGCACACACACATCCCCAGTCCTCCCCCTGCTCTTGGTTCACTTCCCTCCCTCATCTGCCTCATTTTGAATGATAAACACTGACCAAAAGGCCAAGCAGGAGAGAGGAGCCCTCAGAGGCAACCATGGTTCCACCACCTGCCCACAAACTCCCCAGTCAGCACATGTGCCCCACAGGACATCCAACTCAAGTTCTCATCTCAGCAACTTCTGCCAAGTTCTGACTGCTGGTGTGCAGGTCAAAATCTGAAGAACATTGGCCCAGAGATTAAATCCAGCTGTTCTTGCTTCCTCCAAACCACCAAGTGGAATTGGGAGGTGTCTCTGCTGGTCTCAACCAGCCTTGGAGTGACCAGCTTGGGGCTGGGAGAGCTGAGATACTTCAGACCTGTATAAAAATGGTGTCCTGGTCCATGGCTTAGATAAATTCATTTACTTGGCCATTATTGTGGTATTATGGATGGGTTGGGTTGGAAGGACCTTCAGAGGTCATCCAGTCCAATCCACTCTGCAGTCAACAGGGACGTCTGCAACTGGAGCAGGTTGCTCAGAGCCCTAAACAACCTGACCTGGTCCGGTCTCCCACCTCTCTCGGCAACCTGGACCAGGCTTGCACCACCCTCAGCCACAAAAAGTCTGGAAGGTTAAAGCCATCATAGAATTCTGGAAGACTGCTGGAAGACACCTAGAAAATCATGGAGTCCAACCCTTAACCCAGCACTGCCAGAATACCACCAAACCATGGCCCTCAGCACCACAGCTCCATGGTTTTGAAAGCCCTCTGGGGATGGGGACTCCACCACTGCCCTGGGCAGCCTGGGCCAGGCCTGGACAACCCTCAAGAGGCAGAAATTGTGCCTCATGTCCAACCTAAACCTCCCGTGGGACAACTTGAGGCCATATATACTCTTCTCCCATCACTTGGGAGAAGAGACCAATCCCCACCTGGCTCCTAGCTCCTTCCAGGAAGTTGCAGAGAGCCAGAAGGTCTCTCCTCAGCCTCATTTTCTCCAGGTTCAGCAAGCCCAGATCCCTCAGCTTCTCCTCAAAATTCCTCCACATCCTTCATCTCCTCCTGACCTTTCTCTGGACCTGCTCCAGCCCTAAATGTCCTTCTTGGAGTGAGGGACTCCAAAGGCAAGACATGCTCCAACCCTTTGTCCCGTTAGAACAGGCCCTGCTAAGAAGACTGTCCCCATCTTTCTTCTAGACTCCTTCAAGGACTGAAAGGTTGCTTCTGGGAAAAGTTAAACTGGTGCAAGACATGGACCCTTCCAACCTGGACGAAGAGGAGAAGACTCTACATTTAGATTCCTTGGGTACCACCAGCAGGTCCCAAGTGCTGCAGGAGCTGGGTGTAAGCTGCAGAGAAAGGGCTTGTGGTGGGCTGGGTTTTCTGTTCTTTGAGTGCAAAGCTGCTGCAGGCAAAAGGCAAAGATGAAGGTTTGTCTGGTGGACAAGCATGCACCCAAAATGAACAGCTCCTCCTCATTACTCCAGGCTTCTGAAGTTCCCTAATAAAGAGATGCTATCAAGGAGTACTTTGTTTTGATGATCAGCTTGATCCTCATCTAGTATCTTGTTGAACAACCTTCTAATTGAGGCCCTACCCCATGCTAAGGACAAACATTTGCACAGCTTCTTCATGGAAAAGGAGCCTTTTTAATTAAACCCAACACACCCAAGTGCTGGAGAACCTGCAGGGCTTCCAGAACACCCAGCCGGAAGGAGAAACCAAAGAGACTGAGAACATTACTGTACAAAAAAAGGTCTTCTTTCTTTCTAGGTCACCCAAAAATACATGGAGCCAAAAACACACAGAGGAACTCAACTCATGGCTACCAGCTTCATGATACCTCCAAGGACATGGTTATCTCCACATGGTTAACCTCTGCTTCACACACCATGGTGGGGTGGGAAGGGATCTCTGGAACTCATCCAGTCCAACCCCACTGCTCAAGCAGAGGCACCCACAGCAGCTTGCACAATGTCCAGGTGGGTCTGGCACCTCTCCAGACAAGGAGACTCCACAACCTCTCTGGGCAGCCTGCTCCAGGTCTCCACCACCCTCACATCCCTTCTGGGTTCCAACTTGTGCCCCTTGTGTCCTGTCACTGAGTCTAGCCCCAACCTTTTGTCCTCTAGGTAAATATTAAGGCCCTTCAGAAAACTGAAGTTCCCACACATGCCAATGGCCCACCAGCCTGGCTGCTTTGCATGCCACCACTCAATTTCTTCTGGGCAAAGCTTCATTCATCAGAAAACACCTTGAGAGGGAAACAAGCATTGGGAAATCTGACAGCCAAGAGGCTTCACCTGGAGAAATCCAGATGAAAGCCCAGGTTGCTCTCAAAGTCACACACCAGAACTGTGTGCCGATTATCATGGAACCACAGGATGGGGTGGGTTGAAGGGAGCTTCAAAGGTGACCTAGTCCAACCCTGCACTGTTAGTGAGGACATCTGCAACTAGAGCAGGTTCCTCAGAGCCCCAGACAACCTGACCACTTCTCTGTGAAAACTGGAACAGGCTCTCACCATCCTCAGTTTCAAATGCTTCTCCCTTCTCTCCAGTCTGAACCTCCCCCTTTGAGTTCAAACCATGTCCTGTCACAACAGGCCCTGCTCAGAAGTCTGGCCCCATCTTTCTTCTAAGCACTGGAAGGCCATCGAAGGTCTCCTTGGAGCCTTCTCCTCTCCAGGCTGAACATTACCCTAACTCTCAGCCTGGCCTCACAGCAGAGGGCTTCCAGCCCTCCCATCATTGATGTGGCCTCCTCTGGTCCCACTCCAACGGGTTCATGTCCTGTGCTGAGGGCTCCAGAGCTGGCTCCAGCACTGCAGGTGGGATCTCAGCAGAGTGGAGCAGAGGGGCAGAATCACCTCCTTTAGAGTTCTTCACCCACCCTCCAATGAGCTGGGAGTGCACGGTGCCAGCTCATGCCCAGATTCTCCCCCACCAGCACCCCAAAGGCCTTCTCCACAGGGCTGCTTCTCCAGCTGGACTGATACCAGGGATTGCCCCAGGCTAGGTGCAGAACCTTGCACTGGGCCTGTTTGAATCTCATGAGGTTCCCCTAAGCCCACTATCTCCAGCCTCTCCAGGTCCCTCTGGATGAATTCCCTCAGCCATCTCAACCTCACCACTCAGCTTGACGTCATCAGCAAACTCGCCGAGGGTGCCTCAGTCCATATCAGTGACTGAGATATTGCACAGCACTGGTCCCAGTACAGACCCCTGAGGGACACCACTCAGGGGTCACCCATCTCTGTCTGGACACCAAGTTCCTGACCAGAAGCAATGTCAGGCAATGTTCACGAAAAATCAGCTCTTTTCATTTTTCCATGTGGTTTTAGCAGAAAAAAAAGAAATCAGCTGCATTCCTGCCCCACCCTGGACAGAGCTGCCCAAACCCTCATGCCAACAAGGGGGGAGGGGGGCAGAAGTGATGAAGAAAGGGTATGAGAAGCAAGACAGGGACAGGTTTTGGCCAGCAGTGGCAGCTGAAATACAGCTCAGACCTCAGCTTTGGGGACAGAGTATAAACAAGGAGTTCACAGCCTAAGGAAATAACTAAAATAATCCAAAGCTTCTCCCACAGAAAAGGTGAAGCATTCAAATGACCAAGAAGGATGAAACTGGCTCCCCCAAGTTTCATCAAGAGGGATTTTATCAACCATGGCAAAAGGAATGAACATCAGCCCTGCACAAAGGATCATCACCAAGTTCTCTAGAACTTCAAAAATAGCCCAGAGAATGCAAATTGTGAGAGAGGTAGGAAGAGAGATCATGGAACCATGGAATCACTGAATGGGTTGGCTTGGAAGAGACCTCCAAGATCCAGCCCTTAACTCAGCACTGTCAGGGCACCACCAAACCATGGCCCTCAGCATCACATCTCCAAGGCTTTGAAACCCCTCCAGGGATGGGGATTCCACCACTGCCCTAGGCAGCATGGGACAGGCCTGGACAACCCTCAAGGAGCAAGAAATTGTCCCTCGTGTCAAACCTAAGTCTTCCCTGGGGCAACCTGGGGTCATTTCCTCTTGTTCTGACTTTTTTTGCTTGGGAGACCGACCCTCACCTGGCTCCAGTCTCCTTTCAAGGAGTTGTAGAGAGCAAGAAGGTCTCCCCTCAGCCTCCTTTTCTCCAGGCTCAACAACCCCAGATCCCTCAGCTGCTCCGCACAAGTTCTTCAGACCTTTCACAAGCTTCATTGCCCTTCTCTGGACCTGCTCCAGCCCCTCAACATCCTTGGAGTAAGAAGCCCAAAACCAAGATTGTTTGTCGTTCTCAAGAGGCTTTGAATGTCTCTACAAACCCTAGGTCAGCAGTTTGGTTGTGATTTGGTGAAGTTCTTACTCTTCCCAAATCAATGTCTTGAAGAGCAGAGCAAAGGTCCAACAGCTCTACCAACAAACTGTGATGATGCAACCATTCTTTTCCTCAGGTGTCTGCTGGCAGCAGGGTTTCAGTTTCACTTCACACTTGTAAAAAGCCTCAAGTAGATCTCCAAACACCAACTAGGAGCTAAAAATTTCTCCTGCTCTAAAAGTAACTCAACAGTTTTGGTTCTTGGGAGCCTGCACCATTTCACTCCCAACATTTTCTTCCAGGTATCTCAAAAAAAACACCACTTTGAAACTCAATGCAGATAAGAAATGAAGTCCAAGCGGTGAACTTTATTCTACAAGACTTAACATTCTTCAGCTACCTAAAATGGAGAAGAAAAAGAGGACCAAGGAGGCTATGGACAGATCAGATGGAAGCTGCCACACTGAGAGCAGGAAGACATTAACATTCATTAGTTACCCAGGAGCCAGCAACATGTCCTAAGACAGACCTGACCACACTGGAGAGTTGGGGAGAGGAACCTCATCAAGTTCAACCAGGGCAACTGTAGGGTCCTGAATCCATGGAAGAGCAAGCCCCTACCCCAGTACAGGTGAGGGGTGACCTGCTGGGAAGCAACTCCATGGAGAAGGACCTGGGAGTGCTGAGAGATAACAAGGTCACCACGAGACAACAATGTGCCCTGGTGGCCAAGAAGATCAAGGGTCTCCTGGGGGGCACGAAGAAGAGTGTGGCCAGCAGGGTGAAGGAGGTTCTCCTGTCCCTCTACTCTGTCCTGTTGAGGCCACATCTGGAGAACTGAGTCCAGTTCTGGGCTCCCCAGTTCAACAGATACTGGGAGCTACTGGAGAGAGTCCAGTGGAGGCTGGGAAGCTGCTGAGGGACCTGGAGCATCTCTGTGAGGAGGAAAGACTGACAGCCCTGGGGCTGCTGAGCCTGGAGAAGAGCAGCCTGAGAGGGGATCTGAGCAATGCTCAGCAAGAGCTGAAGGGTGGAGGTCATGAAGATGTGGCCAGACTCTTGTCAGTTGTGTACAGTAACAGGACAACAAGGGGCAATGGGCACCAGCTGGAACCCAGGAGGTTCCATTAGGAGAAATTTACTGGCTGTGAAAGTGGTGGAGCCCTGGAGCAGGCTGCCCAGAGAGGCTGCGGAATCTCCGTGTCTGGAGAGCTTCCAACCCCACCTGGCCATTGTGATCCTGGGCAAGCTGCTGTGGGTGCCCCTGCTGGAGCACAGGGGTTGGACTGGATGAGCTCCAGAGGTCCCCTCCCAACCCACCACTCTGGGATTTGGTGAACCATGGAGAAATCCTCTCTTTGTACCACAGAGCTTACTGCTTAATTATGATCCAAACTAGGGAGGTGATCACAATGTGCAGCTACTCCTCCAGCTAGCTTCTGTACATCTCAGAAGCTACAAGACCACCTGTGGTGGCCATAGAGATGACAAAACATTAAGTTTGGTTGATTGTCTCAGTCTTGAACAGCTAAGAAGAGGGTTCTGAGTCATGTCTCAATGCTGCTTTCCACCTCAAACTCATCAGCCAGCTGTGGAAGAGGAAGAAGATTCAGAGTTATCATAAAGTCACAGAGTGGTTTGGGGTGGAAGTGATCTTTAAAGGTCATCCAGAGCACACCACAAAATACAACCAGCATCTCACTCACTCTTCATCAAGGGCAAGGAGGCTGGTGAAGCGTCTGGAGAAGAAGAAGGGTCTGAAGAACTTGTGAGGAACAGTTGAGGGACCTGGGGGTGTTGAGCCTGGAGAAAAGGAGGCTGAAGGGGAAACCTTTTGGCTCTCTACAACTCCCAGAAAGGAGGCTGGAGCCAGGTAGAGGTTGGTCTCTTCTCTCAAGGAACAAGCCAACAGGACAAGAGGAAATGGCCTCAGATTGCTTCAGGGGAGGTATAGTTTGGACATGAGGAACAAGTTTGGTGGTGACCTGGCAGTGCTGGGGCAAAGGTTGGACTCCATGATCCTCTAGGCCTTTCCCAACCTAAATGATTCTAAGGCAACCTCAGAGAGGTGAGAAGGTCACCAGCAA
Source organism: Indicator indicator (assembly GCF_027791375.1). Taxonomy (NCBI): domain Eukaryota; kingdom Metazoa; phylum Chordata; class Aves; order Piciformes; family Indicatoridae; genus Indicator; species Indicator indicator. Next base: position 10,008,946 of record NC_072012.1, on the reverse strand, counting down.
AACCTTTGCCCAGCATGTGGAGACTTCTCCAGCAGGATCCATCTCCCCTACCCTGGAGATATTTCAGCTGTGGGTGACTAAGCTGAATTAGTCACCCAGGCTCCCTTGGCAGCAGAGCAGAAACGAGCACTTCTGGAGCAAAAACTCAGCTCTATTTTTGACTTCTGCATCAAAAAGCAAATGAGGGACTAAAAAAGGCAGCCTGAACTGGTTACCTCAAGAGGAGACACTGCCACCAGAGATGGGTCAGGTTCAGTGTGAGGTCTCCCTCCCCTTCCACAGGAGGAACAAAAGGTTTGGAAAGTCGTGGAAGAAAATTCAAATGATGAAAGGAAATTTAGGACTAAGAAATGTTAAAAGTTAAGAAAGAGCTGAGGGAATGAAGACCAGCAAACCACCAAGAGAAACCATCTTCCATGACAAACAGGAAGGGCAGCCCAGGGTCTTGAGCAACATGGGTTAGTGGTGCTGAGAGCCATGGGTTGGCAGTGCCCTGGCAATGCTGGGTCAATATTTGGACTTGATGGTCTTCAAGGTCTCTTCCAACCAAACCCTTCTCTGATTCCATGATTCTACTGAGCAGGGCTTCACACTCCAAGAAGCTCTAAGGAGACAACCTCCCTGCAGGGCTGTGTCTCAATCCTTCAGCCTTCCAACCTCTGTGTCCTCCAAGAAGTTCTGAACAGGTGGGGACTCTGCAGGGAGTCAGGACTCAAAACCCCCATGTGGACATAGCCCTCTGGGGCAGAGTTTAATGGCCATGGTGGTGTTGGGTCAGCAGTTGCACTCAATGATCTCAAGCTTCTTTTCCAACCAAAATGATTCTGTGATTCTATGAAAAGTGATTTTGTTGGTCCCACTTCTTGCTCTGCTGAACATCCCACAGCTTATGTTTCCCTTGGCCCATTCTTCTGAGCAGTTTTGATCTTTGGATCATTTTTTCTAATCCCTGACACCAGAACAGGTTGCCCAGGGAGGCTGTGGATGCTCCCTCCCTGGAGGTGTTCAAGCCCAGGTTGGATGGGACCTTGAGCAACCTGGTCTAGGGGAGGTGTTCCTGCTCATGGGACCCAGGGGGTTGGAACTGGATATCTTGAAAGGTCCCTTCCAACCCAACTCATTCTATGGTTCTGTGGAAAAGAAGAGGAAACATGCAGCAGAACAAAGTTCACATCCACCCTTTAGTACCTTCTAATGTGTTCAAGTGTTGATGGAACATCTCCTGATCATGAATTGGGTGCTCTGGTTCAGGAGCTGAGGTGCTGGGAGCTGACCATTTTAGAGGTCTTCTCCAACCTCAATGACTCCCTAAGGATGATCTGGAGATTCCATTCCATAGGGTTAGTTTGAACGTCTGGAGAACAGCAACAAAGCTGGGGAAAGATCTGGAGAACTTGTGAGGAGCAGCTGAGGGAACTGGGGTTGTTGACACTGGAGAAAAGGAGGCTGAGGGGAGACCTTCTGGCTCTCTACAATTCCCTGAAAACAGGATGGAGCCAGGTGGGGGTCAAGGTCTTCTCCCAAGTGATCAGACAAGAGTAAATGGCCTCTTTGCACCAGGGGAGGTTCAGGTTGGATATGAGGAACAATTTCTGTCCCTTAAGGGTTGTCCCCACCCAGTCCAGGCTGCCCAGGGCAGTGGTTGAGTCCCCATTCCTGGATGGATTTTTCGAAGCCATGGAGATGTGGAGCTGAGGGCCATGGTCTGGTGGTCACCTGGCAGTGCTGGGTTAAGGGTTAGACTACATGACCTTCAAGGCCTTCTCCAACCAAAACCAAGCAGTGATTCCATGAATTAATCCAAATATGGACTCCCAACATCTAACACTGCTGCAGCCTCACTATTCCCAGTCTCTTCCCATTTCACCTCTCCAGCAGTGGTGCTCAGCAGAAGAGGAGCAGGGCAAGAGGAAGTGGTCTTCTGTCAAGTGGAGGAGCAGCACTCCTCCAGAGGCAGAAGGACCCAGCAGGAAGATTGTTGCACCACAGATGGAGATGAGTTCAGCTGAACCGCACCCCATTTAAAACCTCAGGGCCACAGACCTGCTCTTGTCACTCTTCTCCTTCCTGGGCCACAGTTACTGGGTCCTCCTCCCTTTGTGCAACCACAGCTGGAGCTGGGAGAAGGAGCTGAGCCAGCTCCCTCCACAGCCAGGTGAGCTCTGAGCTCTCCACACAAACATTAAGGCCACCACATGGCAACCTGGCCTGGGGCCCAGTGATGTCACTGTGGAACAGTGCCCTTTGTCCTCTGGCTCAGGATCTTGGTTTCAACCTCTCTCTAGAATCTCAATTGTCCTTCTGGAGAAAGAAATCTGGCTGAGCAGGAAAGAACTGTGTGAAGTGACACAGCAGAGCAGCTGCTGAATGAACAAGAGGTGTGCTCAGCATCCTGGCTTGGATCAGCAATGGTGTGGCCAGCAGGAGCAGGGCAGGGATTGTGCCCCTGGACTGGGCACTGCTGAGGCCACAACTGATCCTGGGGTCAGTTTTGGGCCCCTCACTTCAAGAAGAGCATTGAGGGGCTGGAGCAGGTTCAGAGAAGGGCAACAAAGCCAGGGAAGGGTTTGGAAAGCTTGTGAGGAGCAGCTGAGGGACCTGGGGTAGTTAAGCCTGGATAAAAGAAGACTAAAGGGATACCTTCTGACCCTCTGCAGCTCCCTGAAAGGTGGCTGGAGCCAGGTGGGGTTGGTCTCTTCTCCTAATGATCAAGGGACAGGACAAGAGGAAACAGCCTCAGGTTGTTTAGGGGAGGTTTACACTGGACAATAGAAGAAACTTCTTTACTGAACACGTTCTCAAAGACTGAAACAGGCTGCCCAGGGAGGTGGTGGAGTCTCCATCCCTGGAGGGGTTTCAAAGCCAGAGAGATGTGGTGCTGAGGGCCATGGTTTAGCACCAGCCTTGGTAAAGCTACAGAATGGTTGGATTAGATGATCTTCAAGGTCTTCTCCAACCCAAACCATTCTGTGACTCTGATCAGAGACTCACTGAGGTTGGAAAAGACCTCAAAGATCATCCAGTCCAACCAAGCAAACCTTCCTCATCCCACCCCACTGCAGATGGCAGAAGCTGAACCAAGCTCAGCTTTGGAAGGACCCTGAGGAATGAGAAGGAAGAAAGCAGAACCCTGAGGAGAACCCACGTAGCTTCTGACACAGGGTGAAGACAAAGCCACCATGCAGCTCCTCAGCTCATTAAACGGCCAATTAAAATAATGAGAGCCAAAAGTGAAAGTGAAATATCTGCTGCTCCATTTCCTCCTTCCTGACACAGAAACCATCACCAGTCCTGTCTGGGGGCTGCTGTCCTCCTCCCAGTAAGCAGCACTGGGCTGCCCCTGGCTGCTGCTGCTCCCAGACCTGCCAAATGACATCAGGATCAAAGTGACTCCTTAGATAGTGGTGCCACTGGCAGGCACTGGGCCCTGAGGAGCAGCAGAGCTGGAGAGAACACCCAGCAGACAGCTAGCACTGGGATACTGGAACTGGGCAGCTAGACAGGGATACTGGGAAGAACAGGAGAGCAAGCCCAAGCAGCAGAGCTTACACTCTTCAGGCTGACCGTGGAAACGGAACGGTTTGGGCTGGAGAAGACCCTTGAGGTCATGGAGTCCAATCCTTAACCCAGTACTGCCAGGGCCCCACCATGGCCCTCAGCACCCTCTACACAGGGCTGAGAAGAAGGAGCTGCTGCTCTGAACCAGGCTTCCACATCTGAGATAACCCTCCAGATCTGCCTGCTCAGATGGACAGCTGACACCAGTCATGAGCACAACCCAATTCAGTCTGTGTTTTACTCCTTCCTGGTCCATCACAACCAGAAGCCCTCCAAAATATTCCTACCTCTAAAGTTCTGCCAACCACTCTGCCTTTGCTTCTCCACTCACTGACCTCATAGACTAGTTTGGGTTGGAAGAGACCTCCAAGATCACCGAGTCCAACCATCATGGCCATTAAACCATGTCCCCAAGTGCCATATCCACACACTTCTTGAAAGCCTCCAGGTATGGTGACCCCACCACCTCCCCAGACAACCACTCATTCACCTCTCTCAGGTCATTTATACCTCAGCTGCCAGTTCTTCTGGTCATTTACCCGCTGGTTCAGAAACATCTACTCTCCTCTCCCTGGGCATTCCAGTTTGACCATTTGAATGGCTGAGCTCCACGCTGGTTTAGCTACTCCCCTTTTAGACACCAACACTGCAGAGTCCAAGGCACAGTAGGAAAAAAAATGTCTTGTTTGCTCATCACAGAATGGTTTGGGTTGGAATGGACCCCCCCAAGATCATCAGGACACACCTCTAAGTTGTCAACAGGAACACCTCCAACTCGAGCAGGTTGCTCAGAACCCCATCAAGTTTGACCTTGAGTATCTCCAGGGATGGGGCCTCCCCCACACCTCTGGGCAACCTGTTCCAGTGTTTCCCCACCCTCAATACTGAAGAATTTCCTCCTGATGTCCAACCTAAATCTACCCTGCTCCAGTTTCAAGCCATTGCCCCTCGTCCTATCACCACAGGTCTTTTTATTTAAACAGTCCCTCCTCAGCACTCCTGTAGGTCCCCTTCAGATTCTAAAACGCCACCAGAAGGTCTCCCTGGAGCCTTCTTCAGGTTAAACAGCCCAAACTCCTTCAGCCTGTCCCCACAGGAGAGATGCTCCAGCCCTCTGATCATGTTTGTGGCCTCCTCTGGACCTGCTCCAGCAGGTGGGTGTCCTTCTTGTGCTGATGGACCCAGAGCTGGACACAGTACTCCAGGTGAGGTCTCACCAGAGCAGAGGGGTAGAATCATGTCTCTCCATCTGCTGGCCATGCTGCTTTTGATGCAGTCCAGGATGCCACTGACCTTCTGGGCTGCAAGGACCATCCCCAGGTCCTTCTCCACAGAGCTGTTCCCCAGTGTGGATTGATACAAGGGTTTGCCCCAATGTAGGTGCAGGACGTTGCACTAGGCCTAGCTGAACCTCATGAGGTTCTCCTGAGCCCACTTTTCCAGCTTGTCCAGGTCCTTCTGGAAGGATCCCATCCCTCAGCCATGCCAACTATACCAGCCAGCTTGGTGTAATCAGCAAACTTGCTCAGGGTGCCTCAATCCCACTGCTCAGGACACTGATGGAGATATTGAACAGCACTGGTCCCAGGAGGGACCCCTGAGGGGCACCACTTGTCACCCATCTCCACCTGGACATTGAGACGTTAAATTATGGACCTGAAGTTAATTATAGACCTGAAGTCATGGTTCTCTAACACAGCATCTTCAGCTTTTACTCTTGCACTCCTACAGCTTCTACTTGCACTTCTGCACCCCCTTATTAGCAGCAATAGAAAGTTGGGAAGCTCATCCTGGTGCCCCCACCACTCCAAGCTCTCCTAAAACACCTTTTTTTGGTTGAAATTCTCCTGTCCCACCAAGCCCTGCTTGCACCTCAGAGGAGATCTTTGAGACCTCTGCCACCCAACAAACTCAAAGCAGGACTCAAATGAAGTCTTCATGCCACAGAGCATGGAGAAACAGCGATCAGCTACACCTGGAAGATGTCCTGCAAGGAGGAAGGGAAGGAGAATTGAAGGATTCCTCCTTCTAGATCAGAATCACACATAGGTAGAATTTAATTCACTCCAGCTGACTCCCAGTCCAACAGTAAACTGTGAGTGGAGGTTCTGCTCAGAAGCACCATGATATGCAAGAGCTCCACCAGCAAATCTCTGAAGGAAGGGCTGACAGGGTTTTGGTCTTCATTCCTTCTCTAGAACCTCTGCAAAACAAGCTGTCAGCAATGTGAAGTCTTCTACAGCAAACATCCTCACTCTCTGGGTGCCAGTTTGAGTACTGGGGGGAAAACAACCCTACCAAATTTCTCAAAGATGGCTTCTTTGCTAGCTGTCTCCAGTTTCTGACCTGTGAACTTCCAAATTCAACCTGTCCCTCCTTCAACACAACCAAGACTTCACTGACCACCAGGTTCATATGGAGGATCACAGAACCACAGGATGGTTTTGGATGGAAAGATTCTGAAGACCGTGGAGTCCAACCATCAACCTAGCACTGCCAGGGCACCACCAAACCATGGCCCTCAGCAACACATCTCCATGGCTTTGAAAGCCCTCTGGGGATGGGGACTCTACCACTGCCCTGGGCAGCCTGGGCCAGGCCTGGACAACCTTCAAGAGCAAGAAATTGTTCTTCATGTCCAATCTGAACTTCCCCTGGGGCAACCTGAAGACATTTCCTGTTGTCCTGTGGCTTGTTTCTTGAGAGAAGAGTCCAACCCCCAAGAAGCTCCAGCCTTCTGTCAGGTAGAGAGCCAGAAGGTCTCTCCTCAGCCTCCTTTTCTCCAGGTTCAACAACCCCATGCCCCTCAGCTGCTCCTCACAAGTTCACCAGACCCTTCTCCTTCTTCTCCAGACCATTCCCTAGCTTTGTTGCCCTTCTCTGGACCTGCTCCTGCACCTCAACATCCTTCCTGGATGCTTCAGAACTCCTCACCATCCCCACAACAAACACTCACCACCACTTGCTCCCTCATAGCTTTGCAGGAAGCTCCCCAAAACCTCAGCACCGAAGGTGTTCAAGAAACATGTGGATGTGGCACTCAGGGACATGGTTTAACGGCCATGGTGGTCTTAGGTTGGTGGTTGGACTGGATGATCTTAGAGAGCTTTTCCAACCCAAACAATTCTATGGTTCATAGATGCCTAAAATGGTTTGGGCTGGGACCTTGAAGATCATCTACTTCTACCTATGATCCCTTTCTGCTACAGGCCAAGCTCTTTCCAATAAGTTGCTGCAGCACCATGAATTCTTCAGTATTTCTAGGCAGGATCTTGTCCTGGATCCTTGGATTTGCAACAGAATACAAGGAAAGTACAAAACCCCCACCAGAAACAGCACAGAAAGCAAACCCAAGCAACTTTGCTTTTCTCAAGTCCTCAGTCATCTTCTCCTCCAGCAAACCTTTACAGGTATCACCCAAACCAGTCCAGATCCTCCTGCAGGTTCCAAATGTCCCTTTGCTTCCCATGATATCACCACACCAGTTGCTATGGCAATGGTTCTACCACCATCTACCAAAGGTTGGGGTGAGGGTTTTTTTTTACCACCCAAGTATTCCGGCAGCTTGTTGGGCTCTGAAAGTGTGAGAGAGAAGAGAAATCCTAAATATCTGTTCTACAAACGCTGCTTTGGGATCAAAATCTGCTAGGGAGTGATAGTTCCAAAGGTGTAGCCTGGACATGGCTGGAATCACAACTTTCTCCTTTGCTTTTGGAGACAGAAAAATCCATGATGAAAACAAGCCAGAAAATGCCTACTTTAAAAGCTTGAAGTGGGAGAGCAAGACATGAAAAGCACCTCAGGTCCCTCCCCAGCTCTCCCAGTTTCTCTTTTTCACTTCCTAGTTTGTTTGTTGTCCTCAGAGCCAAACAAGCCCTTCAGAATAGGAAGGGAGCCCTGGTTGGAACCACTGAGACGTCGCCTTGCTGGACAATTGCGTGCTGGAGGGATTCCATTTGTGGCTCCAGCTCCCTACCCCACTTTCTGAGGGTTGAGAAGACCCAGCGGAGTGACATTTATCTCCACACCGGCACACATGAAGCTGGTAGGATCTCCTCAATCAAGCTCTGGCCCCCAGCAGGTCCTCAGGACGTTGACCCCCACACCTCTGACCTTGTGCCACCACCTCTCCCAAAAGCTTCACCAACTAATTAGTCACCAAAACCTGGATCCCCACCAGCTCAGCCCCCTTTCTGAGATGAAAAAAAACCCACAAAACAAACAAAAAAACCCCCAATCTCTGTCAGGCACAAAGTCAGCTTTAGCCCAGATGTGACCTGGCACGGCATGGCCGGGGGTAAGGTCGCAAAACTTGGAGCTCAGCGATCAGAGCTGCCAGAGGGGCTACACAACCAGCGCCAGCTGCCTAAACCCCTAAAACCGCTGCAAAACGCTAAAAAGCCCACTCCGGGGCCAGCCAGGCTCGGCCCGGCGGCCCTGGTAGCGCTACGGGCCCGGTCACAGATCCCTCCCGAAGGGGAGAAGGGGCTGGCATCGCGGCCCGGGAGGCCGAAGCGGAGGCGGCAGGGGAAGAAGGCGGCGGGTTGGAGGCGGTGGCAGGAGCTGGCAGGGGGTGGCAGTGGGTTACAGAAGGTGGGAAAGAGTGGCAGAGGGTGGCAGGGGGAGGCAGAGGGTGGCGGGGGGTCTAGAAGTGGGTGACAGGAGGTGACAGGGGCTGTCGGGGGGTGACAGGAGGTGGCAGGGGCTGGTATGGGGTTCGGGCCGCGCACCGCCTTCGCCGCCCGCCGGGCCGGGCCCAGCGCTTCGAGCCCGGCGGAGCAAGGCGGAAGCGGCTCTCGGTGGGGCTCAGCCCAGCCAGCCCCAACGCCAGCCCCGCCGTGGCGGCAGCGGGAGGCTGAGCGGCGGCGGTGACAGCTCGGTTCGGGCGGCGGCGGGGGGCCCGGGGCCGCGGGGTCTGTCTCACCTGCTGGGCTGGGAGCGGGGGGTCCGGGCCTCGGCCCTCCGCGGGGGCGGCGCTACCTGGCTGCTCGGGCCGGCGGGCATGGGCCTGGGCCGCGGCCGAGGTGGGCAGCGGGGCCGGGGCTGCGCTGACAGCGGACGGCGGGAGGCGGCGGGTGCGGAGCTCCGTCGGCTCCAAAATGGCGGCGGCGCCGCGGCTGGCAGCGCGGGGGGGGAGGAGGGCAGCGGGGGAGGGGCGGGGCTGGGGGCGGGGCCTGCTGGGAGGGGCGGGGCCTGAGGGAAGCTGTTGGGACAGAGACGGGGAGGGGGACAGGGATAGGGGACGGGAGACAGGGATAGGAGACCGGGATAGGGGATGGGATAGGGACAGGAATAGGGGGCAGGGGATGGGGACAGGGATAGTGCAGGGACAGAGATTGGGGATGGCAATAGGGGATGGGATAGGGACAGGAATAGGGGACAGGGACAGGAATAGGGGACTGGGAGTGGAGACAGGAGACAGGGATAGGAACAGAGAACAGTGGACCGGGAACAGGGATAGCAACAAGTATAGGAACAGAGATAGGGGATAGGGACAGGGGATGAGAGGTGGGGACAGAGGAAAGGGGATGGAGACAAGAAACAAGGACAGGGGATAGGGATGGGAGACAGATGGAGGATGATATTCTGGGAGTAACTGGGAGGAAGTGAGGAGACACTGGAGATGGGCCCTGCAGGCTATGAGGCTGAGAAGGAATGAAAGGTGGGGTGGGTCCTGTAAGGGGGCTGTGGGTGGGTTAAGGTTGGGGTCACCTGGCCCGTCATGTCCTGGCAGGTGAGGATGAGGATGGAGAAGGGAGGGAAAAATGGGGAGAAGGAGAAAGGGACAATCCAGAAGCCAGAAGAAACCAGTAACTGCAAGGAGAGAGATCTCCTTGTCATGGTCACTGGGCTCAGAAGATCTCAGTGGGCTCAAATCTCAGTGTTTCCTCACACAAATTTGTCCTCCTACCTGATCAAACTGTTTCTGAGAGCCAGCATCACGCAGGATCCTAACGGGAACTGAGCCAATTCTCCTCACCATTCCTAGGTGGATCCCTGCCCTTGAATTGACCTCTGTGCATCTTCTGACTGCTCTGGTTGAGGCTTTGACCCTGCAAATCTAAAAATACAGGGTTAAAATTTAACCTGTTGTCTGGAGAACCTTCACCTTGGCCAGAGAATCTCTGGCCAGATTTGCTGTGGAAGCCTCATGTAGAATGGCTGTGGGTGCAAACACACCCAGGGGATAGAGCCAACCAGGGAAAATGGGGATGGAGCCAGCAAGGACTGGGGAAAAAATAAACATTTTATAATGGTCTTCATGGGAGTTGGGGGGGGTTGGCCACAGAAATGCCACCAAAAGTGTCACCCAGTATTAAATGGGCAACATTCTCAGTCCAAGAAGGACATTGAGGGGCTGGAGCAGGTTGAGAGAAGGGCAATGAAGCTGGGGAAGGGTCTGGAGAAGGAGAAGGGTCTGGAGAACTTGTGAGGAGCAGCTGAAGCATCCTTTTTTGAGGATGAACCGTCCCCAAATCCCTTGCTCTTCACAAGTTCTCCAGACCCTTCACCACCTTTGTTGCCCTCCTCTGGACCTGTTTCAGCCCTGCAATGTCCTCCTTGGAGTGAGGAGCCCAAAAGTGACCCCAAGATTTCAGGTGTAGCCTCACCAGTGCCTGGCTCAGTCCAGGGGGACGATCCCTGCCCTGTTCTTGCTGGCCACACCATTGCTGATCCAGGCCAGGCTGCTGGTGGCCTTCTTGGACACCTGGGCACACCGTGGCTCATCTCCAGCTGCTGCTGATCCCCTCCCAAGTCCTTTCTCACCAGGCAGATTCCAGCCACTCAGCCCCCAGCCTGGAGCCTTCCTGGGGTTGGTGTGACCCAAGTGCACTGGGAGGCTGGTGAGCAGGCTCACCTGTCTTCCACACATGGGGCAGATCTTTCACAGCCCAGGCCATGTCCTTAGATCCACCTAAGAGCTTGAAACGCTGCCACCCTTTACCTGAAGTCCCTGATTTACACATCAAGCAGTTGTGCCACACCAAGCCATGTCTCCATGTGTGACTTGCTAGGCCACTGAGATGGTTTGTTCGCTTCTTTGAAGCTTTGAACCCTGTTCTAAGGAAATTTTGCTTCTGAAGTTCAATCAAAAAGCCTCAAAACCAGGTTTTGGCAGCAATCTCAAGATCACTGCAGAGAAGACCTGGGCAGATGATGAATAGTTGGGGGTCTGAGTTCATGAGCTTCGATTTCCCAGTTCTGGAACTGGAGGAATGAACCTAAGCCTTCCAAATATTCACACCTGGAGCAGGATCTGGGACATGTCTGCTAGGAGGCTGCAGGACCAGAAATAGGATCACAGAATCACAGAATCCATCAGGTTGGGAGGCACCCTCCAAGCTCATCTTGTCCAATCCCCCCTGCAGTCAGCAGGGACATCTCCAACTAGCGCAGGTTGCTCAGAGTGCCATCAAGTTTGACCTTAAATGTCTCCAGGGCTGGGGCCTCCACCACATGTCTGGGCAACCTGTTCCATCTAGAATGTGTCTGAGAAGAAGACCATGATAAGAATGGGATGCTGGGCTCTACTCTTGGCTGAGAAACCAAGCGTCATCTGGTGCCTCCAACAGATCTCCAAGCTAGTTTTGACTGAGGAACGTGAAGGTAGGAGGGGAAGAGTCTCAGCTGGTTCTCCTGGAGATGCTTTTCCTATGTACTATTTGTCAGGTGACCTGCTGGCCACACTCTTATTCATACCCCCTAGGACATGGACAACATTTGTCTTCTTAGCCACCAGGGCACATTGCTGGCTCATGGGCATCTTGTGGTCCACTAGTACTCCCAGGTCCTTCTTCATGCAGCTGCTTCCCAGCAGGTCATCCCTCACTTAGTGGTGCAGCGGCTTGGTCCTCCCCAGGGGTAGGACCCTCCACTTGCCCTGGTTGAACTTCATGAGGTTCCTCACCCCCAACTCTCCAGCCTGGACAGGTCTCACTGGATGGCAGCATGGTCTGACTGCATGTCGGCCATTCCTCCCTGTTTGGTACCACCACTGAACTGACTGAGGGTCCACACCATCCACTCATCCAGGTGAAGATGTTGATCATGACTGGGTGCAGTCCTGACCCCTGGGAAACACCATGGCTCCAGTTCTCCAACCAGACCCTGCCCCACTGATCACAACCCTCTTAGCTCTGTCCTTCAGCTGGTTCCCACCTCACTTGACGCACACTTCCTAAGCTTCCCTTGGAGGATGTTCTCGGAGACAGTGCCCAAGGCCTTGCTGAAGTTGAGGTGGACACCATCCAAGGAGGCCTTGTTCAAATAACAAAGCTCTGAATATAAACAGCAATCAGAAGGGAAAGTTGGAGAGACGACAACTCCTTGGCTTCCAGCATGTTGCACCCTTCTCTGTCCTGGTCTGCAGGGTATGTATGTTCCTCCTGGTGTCTGGAGAACACTCTCCTGCTGGCAAGAGGAGAGAGAAGGCAGACTGCAGAAGATCCTGCAGGATCTGGGCAGGTTGCTCTCCAGAGCTCTGATGCAGGAGATAATTATAGATGAAAGTGTAGCAAGCGCTGCGGTGGAGGTTGCGAAATCTTCTGTTGACTCGGGTTGCTTAGGAGCCCTCCGAAGGAGAAAAAAAAAAAAAAACAACACCCCAAACCACACCTCCCTCCCAACGCTCAGGGCCCTGTGCAGTGCAAAAGCTCTCACCACAGCTTGGGTAGGAGCGAAGCTGCAGAGTTCTCCACTTCTGCACAACCTTTCTTGCCCAAATATGGTCCAGGAGCTTCAGCGGCGCTTCAAAGGCGCTTGAAATTATGGGTCTGTGAGGAGATGGTTGGTAGAAACCCAACGCTCTGAAGGCCCAACCCTCCAAGCTGAGCAGATTAAATTCTGCTCTTGCACACACACACACACACCAAAGCCACTTTGCAGCTCATTGCAGAAGGCTGGAGGAGGTCAGGAGCAGCAAACACCTTCCCCACCTCTTGCAGAAGGGTTGCAGAAACAGGCAGCAGGGTTTGAAAGGCCTCCCTGGGTTTGTTTCAAGGCGAGCTGAGGAAATGAGCTATAAAAGCTCTTCTGTTTAGACAACATCACACCAAAAATACTCCAGGGCATGTCCTTAGCTTCTGTAAATCCTCAGGAGGTATCAAAGTGAAGATCAAATGGCGGGGGGGGGGGGTGGAACTAGATGATCTTTAGGTCCCTTCCAACCCAAACTCTGACTCTCTGCTTCTAAATGCAGGCCCTTCCCTCAGATGTCCTCCGGGTGAGAGGGCTCAGCAGCTCCTGTGGTAGGACCATCAGGTGTTGTCCCAAGCAGCAGAACCCCCTGGTCTTCTCAGCTTTTGATGACCTCAACCTGCTCTTTCATCATGCTCAAGCCAAATAATCTCCAGGTCTGGATGGTGTTGAAGCTTGCTGAAGGGAGCTATGGTCCATTATTGGGCTGCTAAGGTGCTACATTAACAACGAATGAACTGTGATATTAATTAATATACATTAACTAATATTGATTGGTTTTCTGGTTTAGGTTCTCAGCATATTGTATCTAAAGAATTATGTTAGCGTAGGCTACTTTGCAATGTTTGAGGTGTCCAGCCATGGAGCTGTCACAGAAGCATGTTAAAAATCTCCCAATCCCAGCATGGTGGTGGTGGGATAGGACCTCTGGAGCTCATCCAGTCCAACCCTGCTGCTCAAGCAGGGTCACTCACAGCAGGTTGATAAGGATTACAATGGCCAGGTGGGTTTGGCAGCCTGCCCCAGGGCTACACCACCCTCACAGCCAACAAGGTGCTCCTGATGGAACCTTCTGGGTTCCAGGTAGTGCCTGTTGCCCCTTGTCCTGTCCCTGGCCACCACTGACAAGAGTCTGGCCACATCCTCTTGCCCCCTACCCTTTAGCTCTTGCTGAGCATTGCTCAGATCCCCTCTCAGGCTGCTCTTCTCCAGGCTCAACAGCCCCAGGGCTCTCAGCCTTTGTTCCTCACAGAGATGCTCCAGGCCCCTCAGCAGCTTCCTAGCCTCTACTGGACCCTCTTTAATCTCCCAGTCTCTCCTGAACTGGGGACCCCAGAACTGGACCCTGGGCTCCAGGTATGGCCACCTTGGGGCAGAGTAGAGGAGCAGAAGAACCTCCCTTGACCTGCTGGCCACACTCCTCGCCCCCCAGGACACCATTTGCCTTCTTGGCCATGAGACCACATTGCTGGCTGATGATGACCTTGTTGTCCCCCAGCACTCCCACGTCCTTCTCCACAGAGCTGCTTCCCACCCTGCTCTGGTGCAGGGCATTATTCCACCCCAAGCACAGGACCCTCTGCTTGCCCTGGCTGAACTTCATGAGGTTCCTCTCCCCAACTCTCCAGCCTGGCCAGGTCTCACTCAGTGGCAGCACAGCCTGATGGGGTGTCAGCCACTCCTCCCACTTTGGCACCAACAGCAAACCAGCTGAGGGTCTACAGTGTCCCTTTATGCAGGTCACTGATGAAGCTGTTGAACAAAACTGGACCTAGTCCTGAGCCCTGGGAAGCACCATGAGCTCCAGGCCTCCAACTACATGCTGCCTCACTGATCACAGAATCACAGAATGCTCAGGGTTGGAAGGGACCTTGAAAGATCATTGAGTCCAACCCTCCTGCCAGAGCAGGATCACCTAGATTAGGTCACACAGGAAAACACCCAGGCAGGTTTTGAATGTCTCCAGAGAAGGAGACTCCACAACCTCTCTGGACAGCCTTCTCCAGGGCCCTGTCAACCTCACAATGAAGAAGATTTCCTTATGTTCATGTGGAACCTCCTCTGATCCAGCTTGCGCCCATTGCCCCTTGGTCTATCATTGGACATCACTGAGCAGAGCCTGGCTCTGTCCTCCTGACACTTGCCCTTCACATCTTTATAACTGTGAATGAGGTCAGGTTCCTCTCAGGTTCCTCTTCTCCAAGCTAAAGAGACTCAGGTCCCTCAGCCTTTCCTCACAAGGGGGATGTTCCACTCCCTTAATCATCTTTGTGGCTCTGTGCTGGACTCTTTCAATCAGTTCCCTGTGCTTCTTGAACTGAGGGCCCAGAACTGGACACAATATTCCAGATGTGGCCTCACCAGGGCAGAGCATAGGGCAGGAGAACCTGTCTCCAACTACTAAGCACAGCCCTTCTAATACACCCCAGGATGCCATTGGCCTTCTTGGCCACAAGGTCATATTGCTGGCTCATGGTCATTCTGTTTTCAACCAGGATGCTCAGGTCCCTTTCCCCTACCCTGTTCTCCAACAGCTCAGTCCCCAACCTATATTGGTCCCTGGGGTTGTTCTGTCCCAGATGCCTGACTCCACACTTGCCCTTGTTGTATTTCATTCAATTTCTCCCTGCCCAACTCTCCAGCCTGTCCAGGTCTCTCTGAATGGCAGCACAGCCTCCAGGTGTGTCAGCCACTCCACCCAGCTTTGTGTCATCAGCAAACCTGCTGACAGTGCACCCTGTTCCCCCATCCAGATCACATCCCTTTGAGCTCTGTCTTACACTCATTCTCATTCCACCTTATCTGACCTACACCTCCTAAGCTTCCCTAGGAGGATATTCTGGGAGACAGTGTCCAAAGCCTGTCTGAAGTTGAGGTGTACACCATCCACTGCTCTCCCCTCACCACCCCAACCACTCACATCACCACAGAAGGCTCTCAGATTGCTCAACCATGATTTCCCCTTGGTCAACCCATGCTGACTGCTCCTGATCATCTTCTTTTTCCTCACACACACTTAGAGATGACCTCAATTTTTCATCCTTGCTAAATGTGTAGGACAAGTTATCAAAGAAAACAAGGGGGGAAAACTCCCCCAAGCTCACAGCTTCTTCTTGCAGAAAAGGGACAGAATGAAAATTGAAGGAAAATAACATGAATTTTTAAAACTGGACAAATTTTTTGCCCCATAATTCTTTGTCTCGTGATTAAAATCACTTTTAATCTTAACCCAAAGGGTCTCATCCACCTGATTTCGCTGCAGCCAAGAGGAAAGAAATTTAATGTGAATAAAAAAGGTGCTGAAGGCACTTCAAACATCTGAGAAACAACAAAATTATAGTTAAAAGTCTTAAAGTAATATTAAATGTCACACTTTTACCCTGACCTGGAAATAATCACAGGCAGAAAGGCAGCGCAGAGCCAAGACCTCTCCTTCTCTCTTCACAGAAGCACTTTCCAGGAGTCATATTGCAGGAGTGGAATCCTAAAATGAGTTTTAAATTGATCAGTGTCTTGGACATGCAGCCAAAGGAGAGGTCAGAAAATCATCTGGAGTGGTGAAGGGATCTCCCTCTGTGTTTATCTAATAGTTAATAAGGCAGATTCTCCTCTAAAATCACAGAAATCTCCTAACATCCTGTAAACCTGCAACATTTCTGTTGCTTTTAACAGTATTAGTTCTAATTTGGCCATGATGAAGTTTCCCAGGGAAGCACAGAGAAACGTCCACATTTCTTCCCATGGAATTATTCAACAAAACTTTAGATTAAACCAAGGAAGAGGCTTTAGATGCTCACATGGATAATGGTAGGATCGAGTTACTGCTTGAAGGAGTGAACATCAGCTTCTGCATCCCAGAACTCAGCAGATAAACTTCTCTTGGAGGCACAGGTAGTGTCCAAACCAGTGCTGCTGAAGTCTCTTTCTCCTTAGGCTTTGTCCTTCAGTGGTCCTAGAGTTTATCTGCTCCACAACTGAACATGACCCACCCTAGCAGTGGGCAAGCAAAATAAAACAAAAACAAAAACAAAAAAAAAAAAAGAAGGAAAAGAGGGAATAGGTTTTAGTCTGTCTTCCAGGAAATGTGCATCAAACTGGCAAGTCCAACATGCCACTGTCATAGAATCACAGAATACTGTCAGTTGTAAAAAACCTTGAAGGTCATGGAGTCCAACCATCAACCCAGCACTGCCAGGGCACCACCAAACCATGGCCATCAGCACCACATTTTCACAGCTTTGAAACCTCTCCAGGGATGGGGACTCCACCACTGCCCTGGGCAGCCTAGGTCAGGCCTGGACAACCCTCAAGCGGCAAAAATTGTTCCTCATGTCCTACCTAAGCCTCCACTGGAGCAACCTTAGGCCATTCCCTTTTGTCCTGTCACTTGTTCCTTGGGAGACCAACCCCAACCTGGCTCCAGCCTCCTTCCAGGGAGTTGTAGAGAGCCAAAAGGTCTCCCTCACCTGTTCCTGCTGGCCACACCATTCCTGATCCAGGCCAAGACGCTGTCTGTCCTCCCACTCCAAGCACTGGTTAAATGTGAGAGGGAAACCCTCGTGCCAGGGAATTCACGTGTCTCAAGCCTCTCAAAACCCCAGTGTGTTAAGGTCCTGATTTACTCTTTGTAATTTACTTTGGCCAATGTCCACCATGTGCCCAGCCTGGCTCTGCTGGACACCACTCCAACTCCCTCAGCCATGTCGGGGTCAGGCCACCCAGGCCACTGCACTGTTTTCAGCCTGAGTGAGCCCAGGGACCAGTCCTGGGCAAGCCAGGGAAGTCTAGGACCAAGAGAATCACAAACCTGAAAGAACCAGGACTGAGAGGCCCAAAACCAAGAGGCCCAGGACTGGTAAACTTAAAACCTAAAGGCCCAGAACTGGGAGGCCCAGGCCAGGCCAGGCAAGGCCCCGCCAGGCCCTGGGGCCGCAGCTGTAGCCTGGGGCAAGCAGGGGAACTTATGAAGCAACGGGGAACGGCATCCCGCGGCGGGGCGCAGGAGCGGGGCAGGCTGTGGGGATTCACCGCCACGTTTCGCCCCCTGAGGTCTGCGGGGCTCTGCCCGCGCCCGCCATGACCCCCACAGCCCAGCGCGGGGCTGCGCGGCTGGGGCGTCTCCGTGGAGGAAAGCCTGGGAGGACTACAGGGCGGGCAGCGGGCGCGAACACCTCCGGGCCGCCGGGGGGCGCCGTGGGGCCGGGCCGGCTCAAGCGAGTGCTGCCATGGACGCGCTGTGCCGGGCCTATCTCCGGCCCCACTGCCCCCTCCTCCGTGCTTCCCTTAGCCGGCTTCTCTGCCTGGCTGGGCTGTGTCTGCTGGGTCACCGTCGGCCTGGACCTGGGCCAGGCTATGGAGGTGCGGGAAGGGCCGGGGAGGGGTGGGGTGAGCTCGGCCCGGGTAGGGCCCGCGGCGGTTGTGCGCCTGGGATAGGACCTGGAGGTGTGGGGCGGGTGTGGGACTGGGCAGGGCCTGGGGCGTGTGGGGCAAGTGTGGGCCCGGGCAGGGCCGGGGAGTGTCGGGGTGAGCTCGGGCCGGGCAGGGCGGGCGGCGTGGGTCTGGATAGGGCCTGGGGTGTGTGGGGCTCTGTGTGGGTCTGAGCAGCGCCTGAGGTGTGTAGGGTAGGTCTCGGCCCAAGTAGGGGCTAAGGTGTGTGGGATAGGGCTGGGGTGTGTGGATCAGGGTGGGATAGGGAGGTAAAGGGAGGGAGAACAGGCCGAGGAGGGGGTGGTGGGGAGCAGGAAGGGCTGTGTTTTGGGGGAACATGGGCAGAACGGGTGCTGGGGACAGGCAGGGGTGGGTGGGTTAGGGGCAGCTGGGCTAAGGTAGGAGCGGGCAGGGAGGAACTGGGAGGCACTGGGTAGGACAGCACCTGGATGTGCAGGGCCAAGAGGAAACAGGGCAGCCCGGGATATTTGTGTGAGGAGGCTGGGAGGAGCTGGAAAAGGGGGTCAGAACAGTGATAGGGAAAGAGTCAGGAGCTGGGTGGGAAGTGGGGGACTGACTGGGAGATAATGGGGTGCAGTAGAGCTGGGGGCTGAGGTGGTTCTGAGGACCTGCAGCATCAGAGGTTTCCCAGGAGGTCTGATATATCTGTGGGGGTCACTGCAGGGTCCAGGAGGATGAACTGGAAGTGAAAAGGGCAGTTTTCACTCCACCGTTTTCCAGTGGGAAAAAACCTACAAAACCTGGAACAGTTTTTCTCTCTTCCCTGGAAGCTTGAACTGTAGAAGAGGATTTGAAGTGAGTTGGGTAATGCAATGCTTATAACGTGACTGAGGGCAGGAGCTGGTTGGTGTCCCAATAAAATCCAACCTAAGGGGAGCAGAGAAGTCAAGATTGTACTGAACCCAAGGCATCATCTCCAGTTCCTTGGGATTCTTGGTGGGATTGTGGGAATTACTCCTCAATTTGCCTTTCTGGAAGGAGGTTAAGGCTGTTTGTCAGAGGACTAAGACTTCAAATTTTTTCAAGTCGTGCTTTAAAAGGCAAAGGGAAGTAGCAGAGATCATAACAGTTTCCTTCAATATTTTGTTTTTTTCCTGTGAAGCCTGGGTCTTTCCACAAGGCAAATTGGGTGAGGGTCACCAAGGCCAAGTGCTGGTTCCTGCACTTGGGTCACAACAACTGCATGAAGGCTCCAGGCTGGGGGCCAGGGTGGCTGAAAACTGATTGGTGGGAAAGGACCTGGCAGGGTTTGTAACAGTGGCCGAAGATGAGCCAAGATGTGATCAGGTGTCCAAGAAGGCCACCAGCATCCTGGCCTGGATCAGAAAGAGTATGGCCAGCAAGGCAGGGATTGTCCCACTGGACTGGGCACTGCTGAGGCCACACCTGAAATCCTGGGTTCATTTTTGGGCCCCTCACTCCAAGGAGGACATTGAGGGGCTGGAGCAAGTCCAGAGAAGGGCAACAAAGCTGGGGACGGGTCTGGAAAAGAAGGAGAAGGGTCTGGAGAACTTGGGAGGAGCAGCTGAGGGACCTGGGGGCAAGGCTCAGGCTGGAGAAAAGGAGGCTGAGGGAAAACCTTCTGGCTCTCTACAACTCCCTGAAAGGAGGCTAGAGCCAGGTGGGAGTTGGTCTCTTCTCCCAAGGAACAAGTGACAGGACAAGAAGAAATCACCTTGAGTTGTCCCAGGGGAGGTTCAGGTTGGACATGAGGAACATTTTCTGCCCCTGGATGGTTGTCCAGGCCTGGCCTAGGCTGCCCAGGGCAGTGGTGGAGTTCCCAACCCTGGAGGGGTTTCAAAGCTGTGGAGAGGGTCGTGGTTTGGTGGTGCCCTGGCAGTGCTGGATTGATGTTTGGACTCCGTGATCTTTAAGGTCTCTTCCAACCCTACCTATGCTGTGATTCCTTGATCCTGTGACCCTCTCTTTCCAGCCCATGTCCTGCAGGAGCAGCTCTCTCCACCAGCCCTTTGCCATCCAGCTCCACCAGGACTCTCCCTTGTCGGGTGCTGCTGTCACAGAAACGCTGAAAATTCACTCCCCTGCTTCTGAAGGCCACCAGCTCCTCCTCCTGGAGCTTTCCCACCAGGAGTCATTTGGGAGCTGGGTGACCTCAGAGTCACCAGGAGTCATGTTCTGGGCTCTCTCTGCATTGCTATGGCAGTGGTGGAGATCTTGGCACCATCACAGATGCCCACAGCAAAGCTCTCCTGCAAGGATCTGCTTTCAACAGCGTGTGGCACCTCAGGCCTGGTAACCCAGCACTGATGGCAGAGGGCTGCCTCCTGGGGTATGACATCATCTGACTCCTTCTGAGCTTCTCTGAGACATCCAGGGGTCCTGACAGCTCCAAAGGGCCTTCTTCTTTGTGGGCTGTTTGCTCTGGAAAGGTTCTACTGACCGGGTTCTGACCAGGGTCTTCTCTGCTGCTTTTCTCTTCCTTTCTCTTTTCCTTTCTTCTTCCTTTCCTCCGTTTCTTTTGTTCCTTCTTTTTTCCCCTTCCCCCTTTTTTCCCCTTCCCCCTTTTTTCCCCTTCCCCCTTTTTTCCCCTTCCCCCTTTTTCCCCCTTCCCCCTTTTTTCCCCCTTCCCCCTTTTTTCCCCCTTCCCCCTTTTTTCCCCCTTCCCCCTTTTTTCCCCCTTCCCCCTTTTTTCCCCCTTCCCCCTTTTTTCCCCCTTCCCCCTTTTTTCCCCCTTCCCCCTTTTTTCCCCCTTCCCCCTTTTTTCCCCCTTCCCCCTTTTTTCCCCCTTCCCCCTTTTTTCCCCCTTCCCCCTTTTTTCCCCCTTCCCCCTTTTTTCCCCCTTCCCCCTTTTTTCCCCCTTCCCCCTTTTTTCCCCCTTCCCCCTTTTTTCCCCCTTCCCCCTTTTTTCCCCCTTCCCCCTTTTTTCCCCCTTCCCCCTTTTTTCCCCCTTCCCCCTTTTTTCCCCCTTCCCCCTTTTTTCCCCCTTCCCCCTTTTTTCCCCCTTCCCCCTTTTTTCCCCCTTCCCCCTTTTTTCCCCCTTCCCCCTTTTTTCCCCCTTCCCCCTTTTTTCCCCTTCCTCTTCTCTTCCCCCCTTTCCTCCCTCTTCCCTTTCTCCCCACACTCCCAGCACCCATCTGCAAGCCAAACACACACTTGGCATATTGCAAACTGGCTCCCACAAAGCAGCTTGAAGCCCCCAGTGTCCACCTCTGCTCCAATTCACCCTGAAAAGGCAGCAGGAGACTGAGAGCCTGTCTGGACTCTTGAGCAGAGAGCAGGACACCATGAGATTCCCCAGCTTCCTGCTGGAGCAGCAACAGCTGCCCAGCTTTTTGTTCCAGCTCCATATTAACCAAGGAGATGTTTGTGATGGATCCCTCCATGATCCAGCATCTGGGCACCTTCATTCTCCTGCCATTTCTCCATGTGTAGCACACAGTGATCATTCTGCTCCTTCATCTTGTAGCTTTGGGCTTGCAGAGAAGCTTTAACCCAAAGCCAAGCAGTGTTCATTCCTCACTGGTGACTTGGCTGCCTCTCTGAAGCTGCTGAGATGACCTTGCCAAGGAATCCATGGGGAATTGTCAGAGCTGCCTGGCTGAACTTCCAGCTCTTGGCCTGCTGCCACCCCAGCTATTTTTAGAGCTGGGAGAGGAGGCAAGCTCCTTGGAGAGCTCCTGATTTGAGAAGCAGATGACTCCTAGGCTGACCTGCAGCCCAGTCATTGCCTGGGGCTGCAGAGCTCTGAGGAGCACATCTCCATTTTCCAGCTCACCCAGAGCTGCTTGCTTTCTCCTGTGTGTCCCCAGCAGTGTAGACTCAGAGAATCATGGAATGAATTGGGCTGGAAGGGACCTTAAAGATCATCCAGTTCCAACCCTTGTAGCAGGGACACCTTCCACTAGACCACATTGCCCAAGGTCCCATCCAACCTGGCCTTGAACGCCTCCAGGGAGGGGACATCCACAACCTCTCTGGGCAACCTGTTCCAGTGTCTCACCAACAGGTGATTTAAAGGCTGAGGTGGTCACTGCCACAGGTCTGTGAGTGCTTTGGTCTCCGTCCTCTGCCCAGTGCTGCCTCAAACTGCTGTAGCTGTGCCATCTCTCACTGCACTCTGTGATGTTTCTGTAGTGGATCTTGCTCAGAGTTCTGCCCTCAGTCCTGACCTGAGGAGTCTGATGTTGAGTTTGATTAGGGCATGGTGAAGAGGAAGGCCAATGGTCTCCTGGGGGACATGAAGAGTGTGGACAGCAGGTCAAGGGAGGTTGTCCTATCCCTCTACTCTCTCCTAGAGAGGCCACATCCACAGAACTGAGTCCAGTTCTGGGCTTCCCAGTTCCAGAGAGACTGGGAGGTATTGAAGAGAGTCCAGTGGAGGCTGGGAAGCTGCTGAGGGGCCTGGAGCATCTCTGTGAGGAACAAAGGCTGAGAGCCCTGGGGCTGTTGAGCCTGGAGAAGAGCAGCCTGAGAGGGGATCTGCTCAATGCTCAGCAAGAGCTAAAGGGTGGGGAGCAAGAGGATGTGGCCAGACTCTTGTCAGTGGTGGCCAGGGACAGGACAAGGGGCAACAGGCACTACCTGGAACCCAGGAGGTTCCATCAGGAGCAACTTGTTGGCTGTGGGGGTGCTGGAGCAGGGTGCCCAGAGAGGTTGTGGAGTCTCCTCTGAAGAGGTTTCAATCCCCCCTGGCCATTCTGATCCTGAGCAAGCTGCTGTGGGTTCCCCTGATGGAGCAGGGGAGTTTGGCTGAGCTGCAGAGGTCCCTTCCCAGCCCACCATGCTGGGATTCTGGGATCTGTTGTTAACAGACCAGCCAAGGTTTATGTCGTAGGGAACAAGGTGGGTCTGGAACAGGCTGCGCCATTCATGCTCAGTCAGTGTGGCAGTGACAGCTGAGCTGTGCCACAGCCCAGTGATCATCCAGGTTTGAGATAAGACATGTAAAGCCTCCAGTTAGACTCTGGGTTTGCAGAAGAACACTGTAAATGCTGACAGCACCTTCTCTGTGTTTCCTGGAATCCCTGATGCTCCAGGCCCTTCAGCATCTTCCCAGCCTCCACTGGACTCTCTCCAATAGCACCCAGTCTCTCTGGAACTGGGGAGCTCAGAACTTGACCCAGTTCTCCAGATGTGGCCTCCCTAGTGCAGAGTAAAGGGGCAGAAGAACCTCCCTTGACCTGCTGGCCACACTTCTTCATGCTCCCCAGGAGGCCATTGGCCTTCTTGGCCACCAGGGCACATTGCTGGCTCATTGGCAAGTTGTCGTCCATCACTCCCAGGTCCTTCTCCATGGATCTGCTTCCCAGCAACTCATCTTTTCCCAGCACTGGTGCAGGGGCCTTTGCCAGCTTTAGAGAAAAGAATTGCTTGCACATGAGGAGTCTGTCAGGAGAAATCAGCAGCAGGGTGGTGGGGCTGTTTCTTCACCAAGGCTCCACCTCTGCTGTTGAGATCTCAGTAAACCCTGAGCCACTTGGTCTGTCTCTGCTGGAATCAATACAGAATATGTGGCAGGTTCAGTGCAGGGGCTACTGGTGAGGGGATCTTTGATGGTGCCTTCTTGTAGGACATGGGACTTGGGGAAAAGTAAAGCCCTTTATGTGGAAGCAGTGGTTCTGGGTTGGTATTGTGGTGCAACAGAGTGGTTGACTTCCTGCCTCCTCTCTCTGTTGCAGCTGGTCTGCCCTTCTGACTTGAGGCTAGCAGAGGGAGAGGTAAGAAGTGCTAATTGTCCTGATGGGAAAGATTTCCAGCAGCAGTGATGGAGGTTTCCTCACTCTGCCCTTTTGTTTCCTGCAGAAGATCAGTATCTGCTACTTGTCCTTCCCAGACTCCTGCTCATGTAGGTGGCATCTGCTGGCCATGCCTGCAGTGTGCAAGCAGCTGCCTTGTCCTGATGGAAAGGATGAGTCATCACCTCCACAGCAGCAGGGTCTGATGGACTATCCTCTACAGCTGTGAACTTCAAGGAGCACCCAGGTCTGAACAAAGAGGCTTCTTCTCCTTTGAATTCTCCTAGGGTAGAGAATCTGTGACCTAGAGCCAGAGGATCACAGAATCCTTGTGGTTGGAAAAGACCTAGAAGGTCATCAGGTCCGAGTCTTAACCCAGCACTGCCAGGGCACCTACTAAACCATGTCCCTCAGCACCACATCTGTGTATCTTCCTGCCTTGCTCTTGGCTTTTTGGGCTTGCTTTTTTCTGTTCCTCTCCATTTTTTGGTTTTAGTTTTACTGGTAAATGCAAATTGGCTGAGGGACTGGGGTTGTTGAAAGCCACCAGCATCCTGGGCTGGATCAGCAAGAGTGGCCAGCAGGACCAGGAAGACATTCAGGGTCAGGCTGGATGGGTCCCTGAGGAACCTGATCTAGTTGGAGGTGTCTCTGCTGACTGCAGGGAGTTGGACAGGATGACCTTGGAGGGTCTCTTCCAACCTGATGCATTCTATGAAGCAGTGCCCTGATTGTCTCCTAGCAGGGGTGAGGTTTGATGCTTGCCCAGTGGCTGGAGGGGCTGTGGGGGATGATGGATTTGGGGTGATGGATTTCTCCATGACAACATTGTTGGTCTCTCTTGCAGAGGGAGTCAGCTCATTACTTTGGTTATGCCTACTTCAGGAAGGTTAAGGACAGCTCAGTGAAGAGAACTTATTTTCAGAAGGTGAGTCCTGAAACCAGATCACTTGGCTCCTTCTCAGCTTCTCCTGAGCTTTAAAAAGGCACCATCCAGAGCTGGAAACTGGCACCACTTCCTACGTGACACCCACAGGCTTTCTGCAGGAAACACCAAAGGTCATGGAGAAGAGGGAATGTGTGGAAAGTGTCATTGCAAACCAGCCTGGATGGGGTTGCCATGGTGTCTTCATCACATGAGCAGTGGCCTGTTCTCTGCATCGTGAGGTCCTCACTCCCTGTGTGTCACAGGCAACAAGAGGATGAACTTTGTTCCTGCAGCCTGGGCTGGTTGAACCTCTGCCCTACTTTATGGCTGGAATTTTTCTTCTTCCTAGTAGCCATAGAATCATGGAGCTCATCTTGGCTCAGAGCTCCAACCAACCTGAGCTGGAATGGTTCCACAGATGGGACATCCACCTCTCTGGGCAATCTGTGCCACAGTCTCACCACCCTCAGTATGAAATATTTCTCCCTTCTCTCCAGTCTGAATCTCCTTCTTTTAGTTCCAACCAACACCCCTTGTCCTGTCACAACAGGCCCTGCTCAAAAGTCTGTTCCCCCCAAGCTTCCTCTGTGACCCCTTCAAATACTGGAGAGGATGAGTTGATGGGAAGGGTCTGACAACCCTAGGAGGTGATGCTGTCAGTTCTGCATACAATCATAGAATCCTGTAGGCTGGAGAAGATCTTGAAGATCCTCAGGTCCAAGCACTGACCCAGCACTGCCAGGTCACCACCAAACCATGGCCCTAAGCACCACATCTCCACAGCTTTGAAAGCCCTCCAGGGATGGGGACTCCACCACTGCCCTGGGCAGCCTGGGCCAGGCCCTGACAACCGTCCAGGGGCAGAAATTGTTCCTCATGTCCAACCTGAACCTTTCCTGGGGCAACTTGAGGTTGTTTCCTCTTGTCCTGTTCCTTGTTCTTTGGGAGACCAACCCGTACGTGGCTCCAGCCTCCTTTCAGGGAGTTGTAGAGAGCCAAAAGATCTCCCTTCAGCCTCCTTCTCTCCAGGCTCAACACTCCATCTGCTCCTCACAAGTTCTCCCCCAGACACAAAATATGACCCAAACCTGTGACTGCTGTTCTCTTTTCTTAGTGATTGCTGAAACCTGTCGAGTGTTTCCTTGCCACGAGAGGAACACGAGATGCTGTTAGAGGGTTTTCTGCACTTAATGTTTGTTTCCCTATCAGTTTGTTTCCCTAACAGGAGACTGCAGCAGACAGCCAGAGCTGTTTCAGCACAAGACAGAGGTGCACTTGGGCTGGAGACCTGAGATTTCTGGGAAATCAGAAAGGAAAAAAGAAAAAGGCAGCAGGTTTTTGAATATGCTTATTGACAATTAGTGAAATTACATGGGGGGGTTGTATGCTTATGTTTGTATCCATTGCCTCTTGTCCTATCACAGGGTGCAACTGAGCAGAGGCTGTCCCCTTCCTCTTGACCCCCAGCCCTCAGGTATTCATAAATATTTATTAAATCCCTTCTCAGTCTTCTCCAGACTAAGCAGCCCCAGGGCTCTCAGCCTCTCCTCATAAGGCAGTGCTCCAGTCCCTTAATCATCCTTGTGGCCCTCTGTTGGACTCTCCTGAGTAGATCCCTCTCCCTCTTGAACTGGTCAGGTGGCAAGCCCACAGAGCTTCTTCTGATGACAGGAACACCTTTGATAGTTTATCTGAGGGATTATGAGCCTTGAAAGCAACAAAATGAATTGCTAAAGAAGGTCCACATGATGAAGCTGTTCCTGCAGCCTGGGCTGGCCGAACCTCAACCCTACTTAATGGCTGGAATTGTTCTTCTTCCTAGTAGCCATAGGATCACAGTGTTCATCTTGGCTCAGAGCCCAAGCCAACCCGACTTGGAATTGTTCCAAATGATATATTGATAAATGAAAGGAAAAAGAAGAAGTAAGCTCTTCATGTTGTGGTCAAGCCAATGGGAAGTCATCTCCACACCACTCCCATGAGAAATGAGTAAATTCTCTCTCACTGGCCAGCAATGAGTGAGGGGCATGGATGGATGGATGGAGGTAAGGCAGGGCAAGTGGAAATCTCTGTAGATCTTAGAGCTCCAAACGCTGGTGTTTGACTTACCTGGAGGAGAGAGGCATTGTACCATTTGGTTTGATCACTGATGCTTCCCCACCCTGTATTTCTCCTACTGCTTTATTTTTTTCTCCTGTGTATTCTTGCTGTATACCTTCAATGATTTCCTCCCAAGGTGCTGCAGCTTCTTAGAATGCAAAGCACCTCTGCAGAGGAACTCCTCCTGAAGAGGAGCCAAAAGAACCTCCTGGGTTCCTGGGGTGCATTAAGAGGAGTGTGTCCAGCAGATCCAAGGAGGTTCTCCTCCCCTCTACTCTGCCCTGGTGAGGCCACACCTGGAATATTGTATCCAGTTTTGGGCTCCCCAGTTCAAGAGGGACAGGGATCTATTCGAGGGAGTCCATTGGAGAGCTACCAGGATGATGAAGGGACTGGAGCACTGCCCTGTGAGGAGAGGCTGAGAGCCCTGGGGCTGCTTAGTCTGGAGAGGAGAAGACTGAGAGGGGATTTAATAAACATTTATAAATATCTGAGGGCTGGGGGTCAAGAGAGAGGGGACAGGCTCTGCTCACTTGCACCCTGTGATAGGACAAGGGGCAATGGATAGAAACTCCAGCACCCATGAGGAGGTTCCACCTCAACATGAGAGGAACTTCTTCACTGTGAGGGTCACAGAGCACTGGAACAGATTCCCCAGAGTGGTTGGGAGTCTCCTTCTCTGGAGACTTTCAAGCCCCACCTAGATGCATTCCTGTGTGACCTGTGCTGGATTCTGTGGTCCTGCTCTGGCAGGGGGGGTTGGACTCCGTGATCTTCAGAGCTTCCTTCCAAACCCTAACATCCTGTGATCCTGTGAACCTGCAACTCTAGAATCACAATCTGACTATACACGATAAGGATGAAATGAAGATTGAGTGAGGGGACAGCTGCAGTGGTGGAAAGGCTCTGACATGGCCTGGTGGAGTTTTGTGTTTGGTAATGTAAAGGTAAGAATGTTTCTCTCAGTTTTCTTCAAGGAAGCAATGTCCCCATAGCATTGGTGGAAGAGTGCCATGCTCCCTGTCTGCAGTATCATCCCATAATTTGGTGCTGTGACCTACACTGGCATGCTGCCCTAGGGGCAACCATTCTGTGTCTCACTGTACCTGAACCAAGGCAAAGATGTTGTTTGCCTTAGTGAGATTTCAAAGTTTGTTCCTGCAATGCAAGCAATAATTTCTAAGTCATTGTCCTGGGTAAACACAGTCCCCTCTCACAAACCTCACTCCCCACACACAGACAGGAGGGAAAGGAACACAAGAAAAAAAACACCTCTGTGTTGAGAGAAGGAGTTGTGTCGGTGTGAGCTGAAATTCCCCCCCCACCAACAATAACCAGGCTAGCCCAGTCTGGAAGCAAATGAAAAGCTGTATTTACAAGCAGAGTCTAAAATCTACAATGAAATGCAATGAATATGTACAAATATACAAAATTCACAACATTCACAAATATATACAATCAACAGAAAAAGCACAATCGATCTCCCTTTGCTTCCCCCCAAGGGGACCCTCCCAAAGGGGCCTCCCTCTCCCAGGAGCTTCCCCCCCAGACCCCCCTGGACAGAGAAGCAGAGTTAGTTAAGCAGAAAGTTGTTAACTTAGCTGCCAAGGTCAGTGTGTTATCTTCAGCCAGAAGAGAAGAAGAAACAGCAGCCAGACAGCCCAGCAACTGCCCCCACTGCCGAACGCAGAATGTGCAGAATGCCTACTTTGTTTTGGGTAATAGTTCTTAAACATTTCTATCTATCCAATGGAAGTGTTTAGAACAATCGTTATTTTGCTTTCTTACACCCAATAGTGACTTATTTACATTCTTTCACTTTCTCTGTTCTGAACTTTGCAAGGAAAAATTAAAAAGACAGTTTCAAACCATCACAGTCCACCCCTTCTAAACAATTCCATTGGCTGCTACTATCATTTATCTAATCTAAAATAATATCTACAACAATAGGTGAATAAAGACCATAGTCCATTCCGGCTATTTCAGATGTAGATGATTCAAAAGAGTCAAATCACAGGAAAAACAGCAAACAGCTTGTTTCCTCGCAGATGGAGCGAAGAAAGGAACAGGGACTCTCAGGTGACTCAGGGCTCTCAGGGTTCGTGCACCGTAGATCTCATGAACTCTCCTCTTGGGCGCGATGCTGTATCTGCGCAACACTCTGAATTTAACCTCTCTCAGCCAAAGTTAGATTTCTTTGTGGAATGCACTGAATTTCACCATTTTCTTGCATCACCCAATAGGTGTGACCAGGACCTTCAGCAGAAACCACCCCTCGGACAGGTTTGGCCTCTCCTGAAGGAGAAAATACCCAAACAGTTTTGCCTAACAGATTCTTTTCTCTGATAACAGGAACTCTATCACCTTCTTCCTTTCGCAACAAATCTGATTGGGCAGGTCCAGCTCGATTCACTGAACCTCTACTATTCACCAACCAGGTTGCTTGTGCTAAATGTTTCTCCCAGTTTTTCAAAGATCCACCCCCCATGGCTTTGAGAGTGGTTTTCAGCAAACCATTGTAGCGTTCGATCTTCCCTGCAGCTGGTGCATAGTAGGGAATGTGGAATATCCACTCGATGCCGTGCTCTTTGGCCCAGTTTTTTACAAGATTGTTCTTGAAGTGAGTTCCGTTGTCCGACTCAATCCTCTCTGGAGTTCCGTGTCTCCACAGGATTTGTCTCTCCAGGCCAAGAATGGTGTTACGTGCAGTTGCATGAGGAACTGGATAAGTTTCCAGCCATCCAGTGCTTGCCTCTACCATAGTCAGCACATACTGCTTACCAGATCGAGAACGAGGTAGAGTGATGTAGTCAATCTGCCAGGCTTCACCATACTTGTACTTGGACCATCGGTCACCGTACCACAAGGGCTTGATCCGCTTTGCCTGCTTAATAGCAGCACAAATGTCACAGTCATGGATGACTTGTGTGATAGCATCCATGGAAATGTCAATGGATCTGTCACGAGCCCATCGGTAGGTTGCATCTCTGCCTTGATGTCCTGACGAGTCATGGGCCCACCGAGCTAAGAACAGCTCACCTCGGTGTTTCCAGTCAAGATCAGGATCAGGATCAGAGTTTGTGTCCACCTGGGAAACTCTTGCAGCTAGATCTGCCTGATGGTTGTGTTGTTGTTCCTCAGTAGCTTTGCTCTTAGGAATGTGAGCATCGATGTGTCTCACTTTCACTGGGATTCTCTCAATGCGAGCAGCAATGTCTTGCCACAGATCTGCAGCCCAGATTGGCTTTCCTTTCCTCTGCCAGCCATTCTTCTTCCAGTCTTTCAGCCAACCCCACAAGGCATTGGCTACCATCCACGAGTCGGTGTAGAGATAAAGCTTTGGCCATCTCTCACGTTCAGCTATGTTAAGAGCTAGCTGGACAGCTTTTACCTCTGCGAATTGACTGGATTCTCCTTCTCCATCTCTCGCTTCTGCAACTCTGCGCGTTGGGCTCCACACTGCAGATTTCCATCTCCGCTTGTTCCCAACAAGACGACAGGAACCGTCTGTGAACAAAGCATATCTCTTTTCATCATCAGACAGATCACTGTAAGGAGGAGCTTCCTCAGCACGAGTTACTCTCTCCTCTGGAGGTTTAGCACAGCTTGTGCCTTCTGGCCAGTTTGTGATCACCTCCACCAAACCAGGCCTTTCGAGATTTCCCATTCGAGCTCTCTGTGTTATCAGAGCCATCCACTTAGACCAGGTAGCATCTGTTGCATGATGTGGTGAAGAACCTTTGCCTTTGAACATCCAATTCAGAACTGGCAATCTAGGAGCTAGAAGAAGTTGTGACTCAGTTCCAATCACTTCAGAAGCAGCTTTCACTCCTTCATAAGCAGCTAAAATCTCTTTCTCTGTTGGAGTGTAGTTTGCCTCTGAGCCTCTGTAGCCACGACCCCAGAAACCAAGAGGACGTCCTCGTGTCTCCCCTGGAGCTCTTTGCCATAAGCACCAGGTTGGACCATTGTCACTCGCGGCCGTGTACAGAATGTTCTTAATGTCTGGACCAGTTCGGACAGGTCCCAGACCCATCGCTTGGACTACCTCTCGCTTGATCTGGTCAAAGGCTGCTTGTTGCTCAGGACCCCATTGGAAACTGTTTCTCTTTCGAGTCACATCATATAGAGGTTTCACAATCTGACTGTATCCAGGAATGTGCAGTCTCCAAAATCCCACTATGCCTAAGAAACGCAGAGTTTCTTTCTTGTTGATGGGATTTGCCATGGTGGAGACTCTGTTTATCACATCCATTGGGATGTGACGGCGACCATCTTGCCACCGCACTCCCAGAAACTGGATTTCTCTGGCAGGTCCTTTCACCTTGTCTCGCTTGATAGCGAAACCAGCTTGCAAGAGAATGTCAAGGATTTTGTTACCTTTCTCGAAGACTTCTTCAGCAGTCTCACCCCAGACGATGATGTCATCGATGAACTGAATGTGTTCTGGAGCTCCACCTTTCTCCAAAGCATCATGGATCACTGCATGGCAGATGGTTGAACTGTGAATCCACCCCTGGGGCAAACGATTGAATGTGTACTGAATGCCTCTCCAGGTGAAAGCAAACTGAGGCCTGCATTCCTCTGCTATGGGAATAGAGAAGAAAGCATTAGCAATGTCTATGGTAGCATACCATTTGGCCTGCTTGGATTCCAGCTCATATTGGAGTTCCATCATGTCTGGTACAGCTGCACTCATGGGTGGAGTTACTTCATTCAAGGCACGGAAATCAACTGTCAGACGCCACTCTCCATTCTGCTTTCTCACAGGCCAGATTGGACTGTTGAAAGGTGAATGAGTTTTGCTGATGACCTTCTGACTCTCCAACTGACGAATCAAGTTTTGAATGGGCACCAAAGAGTCACGGTTGGTTCTGTATTGTCTGTGATGCACAGTTTGAGAAGCAACCGGCAGCTTTACATCCTCTATCTCATGTTGTCCCACAACTGCAGATTCATCTGAAAGCTCAGGTCTAATGGACAACTTCAATTTTCCTCCATCAATTTCTACAGTTGCTATTCCAAAAGCCCATTTGTAACCCTTAGGGTCTTTAAAACGCCCTTCTCTCAGAAAGTCAATTCCCAAAATACAAGGTGCATTAGGACCTGTTACAATAGTATGTTTCTTCCACTGCTTCCCAGTTAAACTTATATCAACCTCTATCTTAAACAACTCTTGAGATCCACCAGTGACTCCCTGAATAGTTATAGATTCTCCCCCTTGATAATTTGATGGTATTATGGTGCACTGAGCTCCTGTGTCAACCAAGGCCCTGTACTTCTGAAATTTTGAAGTGCCAGGCCACTGGATGTACACATCCCAATAGATTCTGTTATCTCCATTATCCCTTACCTCCCCCTGGCGGAAGGCAGGGCACCCCTAATGGTGGGGATTACATCCACATGTACAGCTGGCACAACGTCCAGCACCAGAATTAGGATCACTGTTGGAGCTATCAGAGTTGTTCTGGGAAACTGAGGAAGCGACAGCTACCCTCCTGGTATTGCTACCTCGGGATCTGCCCCTCTGCAGCTCCCGTAACCTCTTGAAAAGATCAGAAGTTGGTTGACCATCCCATCTGTTCATGTTCTCACCAAACTGATCACGCAGAGTTATCCAGATACTGCCACGTGATTGCCTCTGCTGTCTGTTTTGGTTTGACCTATTCTGGAATGGCCTCCTTGGAGCACGTCTGTTCCTAACAGCTGAAACTTGTATCCATCTGGAGGAAGAGGAATTAGAATCATCCCCCTTCATCAAGTTGGATATGGAGGTTTTAAGTTCCTCCTTCAGCTCTTTCATGCAATTCTCCATCTTTCCAGACAGAGTTTCAATGGCTGAAACCAAAGAAGTACGTGCAAGACTATCCTCCAACTGCCTCATTTGGTCAGTGAAATGGCCAACAGTGGGAGGTGCTCCACCATAATTTCTTGCCACAATCCTGCTTGCCAGAATAGTAGCATAATTAGGAGGAGCAAGCTTAATGAGCTTTTTGGCAAGGCCTGTTCCAACAGGAATTTCATCAGGATTCAGAGTCTTATGATCTCCATACATTACTTCTCTCACAGCAAACTCTCTCAGACGCTTGATTCCCTCAGCTATTGTGGTCCAAGGCTTAGGGTTCCATGGTAAATCATCTCTGCTGGGGTACCTCAGCGAGACTGCCAGTAGGAGGCGTGCCCACAGAGAAACTTTACCAATGCACTTGCCTAGGTGCCTGTCTATGCCTGTATCCTTTGAGAGCATCCCCAACTGAGAGGCCGACTTGTCACCTACCACCAATGCTGGGGCTCCCATATCAAAACACCTGGCTAGCCAAGACAGGACTGGCTCATTATCTCCTCTGATGTAATCCTTCCTCACATGTCTAATTTCCTGTCTGGGTGCATTAGCTGACTGTATGTCATCCTCATCATCATCATCATCATCATCATCCTGAGGTCGCTGTCCCCATAATCCTATTTTAATCCTCCGTTGAATTTCTTTGAGTTCAGAGGCACTACCAGCAGTTGCTAATCTACTAGGGTCTACATCCTGACCTACATTTCCATCATCCATGTGGGGTCTCAAGAGGTCTACCAGAGTTTTAAGGCTAACCCTCTCTTCCTCATCAGAAGGATCTTTCTTAAGAGAGGGACCCTGAGTAGAAGGACCCTCATCTCCATCTGCACCATCTCCTGCAGCATCTGCATCTCCTGCAGCTCCTTTGCGCTTTCTGCTTACAGTGGCCACCAAATTTACTGGCTTGGTTTTCACATTCACAGCAGAGTTGGAAGAGCAAGTAGCCTTATGTCTTTCTTGATACAGTGCTATCAGTAGCCATATGATTATTCCAAGAAGCAACAAATTTAAGATTAAGGCTAGTACAAGATATCTAGGGTACCACTGGTTCCAAAGACCCTCTGTAGTTGTAAGAGGAGTAACAAACTCATATGTGTCTGCTAGCAGATCCATAGTTGAGTTACCATAGCTTCTTAGCCCAATAAGACCATAACAGAATTCACCAACATTCAGTAACTTGTTCTTAACCCAAAGAAACGACTTATATGCCACATATCTCACAATCTTGTCTATCATGCAGGAAACAGCCCATCTGTAAACAATCACACTGATAACAGAGGAAATAAAATTACTCAAAATCCAAAACAGCTTCATTTTGCTTCCTAATCTGAGCAGAAATAAATCAAACAAGCAATCGAGCCCCGAGTTGGAGCGCCAAAAATAAAAAGTGTGTCGGTGTGAGCTGAAATTCCCCCCCCACCAACAATAACCAGGCTAGCCCAGTCTGGAAGCAAATGAAAAGCTGTATTTACAAGCAGAGTCTAAAATCTACAATGAAATGCAATGAATATGTACAAATATACAAAATTCACAACATTCACAAATATATACAATCAACAGAAAAAGCACAATCGATCTCCCTTTGCTTCCCCCCAAGGGGACCCTCCCAAAGGGGCCTCCCTCTCCCAGGAGCTTCCCCCCCAGACCCCCCTGGACAGAGAAGCAGAGTTAGTTAAGCAGAAAGTTGTTAACTTAGCTGCCAAGGTCAGTGTGTTATCTTCAGCCAGAAGAGAAGAAGAAACAGCAGCCAGACAGCCCAGCAACTGCCCCCACTGCCGAACGCAGAATGTGCAGAATGCCTACTTTGTTTTGGGTAATAGTTCTTAAACATTTCTATCTATCCAATGGAAGTGTTTAGAACAATCGTTATTTTGCTTTCTTACACCCAATAGTGACTTATTTACATTCTTTCACTTTCTCTGTTCTGAACTTTGCAAGGAAAAATTAAAAAGACAGTTTCAAACCATCACAGGAGTTTACTGAGCTGATAAGGTGCACAATTACTTTAGCCTCTTTGCAGGAAAAGGCAGCAGCAGCAGAAGGCAGCAATAAAATCGTTCCCCTCAACCCCAGCATGCAGCAGCCAGCCCAACAGACAAGACCAACACCCCCAAAACCAGAAACCAGAAGCAGCAGCCAGGAGACAGGAAGCCTCTGATGTTACAGTCTGAACTACAAGCTCCTTGGTACTTTGTTCCAGCCAGCACTTTCGTTTGGAGGCTGGCACAGTGTCAGCATGGTGTTGAATACTCATCTGCAGATTCAACTCAACCCATGACAGTCATATTTAAAGTCCACAGCCCAGAGATTTCACTGGCACAAGCTACCAGGCCAAACAGAAGAGGGACAGCTTTAGTCTTCACAGGCTGCTTATCAGTGCTTGTTGGTGTGCAGCTTATAGAAATCAAAAAGAATTTTGCATCAGATGGAGTAAGGCTACGATAGGAGAAGACCAGTTAGGAATGAAGACTTCTGTACACTGCTTAATAAAGCGGTAGCTTCCCTTTTAATATGGTACAAAACCCAGCACAAAACAGGCAAAAAAAATATTAATGTATCACATAAAAAAACTATTCTGTCACCTAGCTGTTGGAAAGATGATGTTAATTCAAACCCACCTTTTGTATTCCTCGTTTGAAACCCCAGGTGACTCAGAGGATGTTTGCACATCTAGAGGTGCCTGTGAATATGATTAGAAAACAGGGATAAGCTTGTAAATCACAACAGAAGTTCCTTTTGGGTGGCCACTCCTTCTGAGACAAACTTATTTTTCTGTGGATTTTATTTGCTGTGTAGGGACAGCTGAGCAGCACAGGCTGGTTCTCTGGTGTAGTTGCAGCACCTGCTGTTGGGGTTTGAGTAGACATGGTGCCTGCTGGGCTGTCTTTGGGCCCAGAGACCTTCCCAATAGAGGCCATTGAACAGTGGTGAGAAAAGCTCAGTAGGCATGAGCTAGGCTCCAGCACGCTGCAGTGATTTGTGTCTCTTGGGAATTGCCAGGCTGACAACACATTTTCACTACTTACTTGGATTGTGTACTTGCTCAGGGATGAAATTCTGACCACTGGAGGTGACCACCATCCTAGGTCCTTGCCTGTACTTTCCTACATGCCCTGCCACTCACAACTGCCCAGCCTCAGGGCAGATCTCTGGGTGGTATTCTTGGGGGAAATGTCTGTAACTCTAAACAAGACCTGGGGCACATTGAGGAGACACAGCAACAAGAGCATGCTGGCCTGGATGTCCCAAGGATATTCACAATCCTCAAAAGCTGAAAAAGTGTCCTCCCCTGTCCCACTCTGGGATTGAGGTTACTAACTGTGACAATGCCACATGCAATCCAGTGACTAGGGGTATAATCATAGCATAAATTGACCTTGCCCAGCAGCATGATAGTCCTGATCCATTTCCATCACCACGGGCAGTACAGAGGGTGCATAAAACAACCATGTGAGCAAATGGACCACCTCTGTAAACATGCACTGGTGAGCTAATAAAGGAAACACTTTGGTCAAATTTCTCATTTTCTCAATCCTTTGTGTCCCATCGTGGGGGACGGAACATGGGAAGTTTCAGGGAGCTGCTTGAAAGAGTCCAGTGCAGAGCCATAAAGATGCTGAAGGGAGTGGAACATCTGCCTTGTGCAGAAAGGCTGAGGGAGAGGGGCCTCTAGCCTGGAGGAGACTGAGGGGTGACCTCATTCATGCTTATAAATGTATGAAGGGTGAGTGTCAGCAGGATGCAGCCAGGCTCTTCTCAGTGATGTCCAGTGATAGGACATAGGGCAATGAGTGCAAGCTGGAGCACAGGAGGTTCCATGTGAACATAAGGAAAAGCTTTTGCACTGTGAGCATGACAGAGCCCTAGAGCAGGATTCCCAGGGAGGTTGTGGAGTCTCCTTCTCTGGAGACATTAAAAAATGGCCTGGATTTTCCTGTGTGACCTCCTGTAGGTGATCCTGCTCTGGCAGGGGGGTTGGACTCAATGATCTTTCAAACTCCTTTCCAACCCCTAACATTCTGTGAAAAAACACTGTTGTGGTTCAGGCCTGGCTAGCAGCTGAGCCCCATGCAGCTGCTCACACAACTGCCCTCTCCCCACCGCCTGCCAAGGTGGAGTGGGAAGGAGAATCCCAGGAAAAAAACAAAACCAAGCAAAACACAAACCAAAACACACAGGAAAAAAACCAACAACAAACAAAACCAACCAACAAACAAACAAATCCCCCACAAAACCAAAATCAAAAACAAAATAAAAGGCAAACAAACCACCACCACCAAAAAAAGCTTAACCCTGTCATAGCCAAATGCAGGACAAGGGCTCAGCATCAGAAGCTCACTGAAGGACACCCCAAGTCTTTAAAAAAAAAAAAAAAAAAAGCTCTAGAAGGAGACAGTGGGTTTGGTAGTCTTGGACATCTTAGACCTAGGAAGCAGATGGGTAAATGAAAGTAATTTAAGAGAAGACTTCATGTGCCAAGGCCTGGTAACACAAAGTGTTCAAGACCAGACATGTATTTAACATGTACCTTTGTTAAGCATGTGTAAAGTGTGTGTAAGGGCCTGGGCAGCTCTAAGATAACCTCTCTTTGTGTGCTGCTGATTTGAATTTTTCTTCTTTTAGTTCTTTTTCCTCTCTTGCTTTTTCAATCCCATATAGTCTGTGCATTTTCCCTAAGGAACATTTGATTGGCGTAGGTTGGTGGAGGGGGGGAAGGGAGGGCCTTAATTTACAAGTGTGTGGAGCAACAGTGCCTGACAGTGGCTGGCTGGGATAAATGCAGCTGGATTCTTCAAGTTCAGCCTTTGGAACCTGTAAGACGCATGCTGGTTAACCTGTGGTCGATCTAAGCAGTGCAGAAAGAAGACAAAAGCAGGTAAAGAGATGAACACAACACAAGAAGGACATGGACCTGCTAGAGCAGGTCCAGAGGAGGACCATGAAGATGATCAGGGGGCTGGAGCACCTCTCCTGTGGGGAAAGGCTGAGAGAGTCAGGGCTGTTCAGCCTGGAGAAAAGAAGGCTCCTGTGAGACCTTGTGACTGCATTTCAGTATCTGAAGGGGACCTACAGGCAGTCTGGGGAAGGACTGTTTAGAAGGGCTTGCAGTGGTAGGACTAGAGGCAGTGGTTTGAAACTGGATCAGGGTAGATTTAGGTTGGACATAAGGAATAAGTTCTTTAAAATGAGTGGTGCAACACTGGAACAGGTTGCCCAGGGAGGTGGTTGGGGCCCCATCCCTGGATGTATTCGAGGTCAGGCCTGGCAGGGCTCTGAGCAACCTGATCTAGTGGAGGATGTCCCTGCTGACTGCAAGAGGGTTGGACTGGATGACCTTTGGACCTTCCAAGCCAGTGCATTCTACAGATCTATGATTTTCAGGAAGCCTTATAACATTACTGAGGTGCTATTTATTTCAAGGAGTCCAATGGCCTTTAGGTAGTTCGCCTATAAGGCGAATGAAAATTATCTATTTTAATATTCTACAGAATGTTTTTTTTTCTTGAATCACTGAATTATTATGCTTCATGAAATCTTCTTTGCCTAAGCTTTAGACGATAATGAAACTGGTATTTGAAGGGAAAGACACAATCATTTTTCCCCAGGCCAGCACCCTCAGATCAATTTGCTGAAGATAATTGTGGGTTAAGGACCAAAAGCACAAAAAGATTTGGCCCTGAAAATGATGCTATCTCCAGGCTAGTCTAGACACAATCCAATTTTGTTTCTTTTGCTGAAGCTTGGTGGATTTGCATGGAAACACACACACAAAAAAAGCTTACCAGTTAACTAGCTCCCTGGGTCTCCACTCTGATGAGATCAGAACTGGAGTAATACGTCCTGCTCTGGAGTCCTCAGCACAACAAAGTCATGAACCTGTTGGAATGGGTCTAGAGGAAGGCAACAAAAATGATCAGAGGGCTGGAACGCCTCTGTGGTGAGGCCAGGCTGGGAGAGTTGGGGTTGTTCAGCCTGGAGGAGAGAAGGCTCCAGGGAGCCCTTACTGTGGCCTTTCAGTACTTAAAGGGGGCCTGTGAGAAAGATGGGGATGATCTTTACAGCAGGGCCTGTGGTAAAGGTTTTAAACTAAAAGATGGGAAATTAAGGCAAGATACAAGGAAGACATTTTCTACAATGAAGGTGGTGGATGCCCCATCCCTGGAAATGTTCAAGATACGGTTGGATAGGGTTCTGACTAACCTAATCTAGTTGAAGATGTCCTTGCTCAATGCAGGGTAAAGGGGGGTGTGTTAGACTAGATGACCTTTTAAGGTCCTTTCCAACCCAAAGCATTCCATGATTCTGTGATTTTAAAAAGGAAGTGAGAGATGCTAACCTATGGTTAACAGTCATTGAGGAGACAAAGATCATCTGAACTGCAGTCCTACTTCCATGGAGTTTAAGAGGAAGAAAGCAAACAATCCTGTATATGCACTCTTCAGACAAGTAACACAGCCATTAGCGGCTGTGTGGCTGAACTCCTCACTCTTTTCCTTATCTCCCTGGCCCAGCATAAGTCTGCTTCCTGCACACAAACTTCACAGAAAGAGGAAGCTTCTCCACGCTGGTTTCAGTCCCATGCCTGGGTTTGTGCATGGCGGAGAGGTTGGTGCAGAGGAAAGGGAGGCAGCCCGAGGGCAACATTCAGGTTTTGAGCCTTAAAAGCTGGCAGCTCTGGCAGGGGTCAGACTGCTTAGCCCAGGATGGAGGGCTGAGGACCCCACTACAGCCTGGCTGGAATCAGGAGCCCCTTCCAGGTCCTCTGCCCCACAAAGTGATAGAATCACAAAATTGTTTTTGTTGGAAGAGGCTTGCAAGATCATCACATCCGACCACTGACCTGGCACTGCCAAGTCACCACTGACTGATGTCCCCAACACCACATCCACCTCCATGGATGGTGACTCCACCACTTCCTTGGGCAGCCTGTTTCAGTGCTTTACAACCCTTCTGGTGAAGAAATGTTTCCTAATATCCAGTCTAAACCTTCCCTGCCACAACTTGAGCCCATTTCCTTTTGTCCTGTCGCTAGTTCCTTGGGCCAACAGACTGGCATCCATCTCACTACAGCCTTCTCTCAGGGAGTTGTAGAAAGCCATATGGCCTCCCCTCAGCCTCATTTTCTCCACCCTAAACAACCCCAGTTCCCTCAGCTGCTCCTCATAAGACCTGTTCTGCAGACCAATCACCAGCTTCATTGCCCTCCTCTGGATATACTCCAGCACCTCAATGTCATCCTT
This sequence comes from Indicator indicator, assembly GCF_027791375.1. Classification (NCBI taxonomy): domain Eukaryota; kingdom Metazoa; phylum Chordata; class Aves; order Piciformes; family Indicatoridae; genus Indicator; species Indicator indicator. The sequence goes on along the minus strand of NC_072012.1, from coordinate 9,969,436 downwards.
GTAGTGAGGAGCCCAAAACTGAACCCAGAATTCTATGTGCAGCCTCACCGGTGCCAAGTACAGGGGCCCAGTCACTTTCCTAGTCCTGCTGGCCACACTGTTCCTGATCCAAGCCAGGATGCCATTGAGCCTTCTTGGCCACCTGGGCACACTGCTGGCTCAAGTCCAGCCGGCTGTCCATCAACACCCCCAGGTCTTTCTCTGCCTAGCAGATGTGCAGCCACTCTGCCCCAAGTCTGGAGCATGGTATGGGGTTGTTTTGACCCTGGTGCGGGGCCCGACACTTGCCCTTGTTGAACCTGAGTCCCCACAGCCTCCCCTCCGCCAGCCGTCCGGGCCCGCCTCTCCACGCCCTGGCCACCTCCTTCGGCCGCCCCTGGGTGGCGCTGTTACCTCGCGGGACGCGGCTGCGCCCGGCGCCGAGGCTGCCGTGCCCGGGGCGCCGTGCAGTCATTCGCAGGGCTTGGGGCAGAGTCTCTTCGCCGCTGCCTGCTGCCTCGGCCCGGCCGCCGCCCGCGGGCACCACCGCTCGTCCTCCCGGCCTGGCCGGAAGGTAGAACCTCGAGCCTCCCACCGCCACACCAGCCGCGGGCAGCACCCGCTCCGAGCTCGGCCAGCGCCCGGCCCCTCCGACCCGGTCTCCGAAGTGATCCTTCCCTCTTCAAAGGGCTTCAAAAAGCGGAGAGAAGAGGGTTAGGGAGCCGGACGGCTGCATCTTCAATGTTCTCTGGGTGTTGATTCAGGAGTTTGGACGGCAGCTCTGGGTAGAGTTATGAGGCTTCTGGAGAGATGGTTCTGCGAAAATGAAACATGGCCTCGTCTTACCTAAAAATCCTTTTAAATAGTGGAGGTGGGAAAAAAAAGAAAGAAAGAAACGTGGTATTTAGTCGTGGGGGAAAAAAATAAAGGACATTTAAATACAAGAGAAAGAGTATGAAAGGGGAAATCAGCATTTTAAAAGGAGAACAATTGTTCATAGCTAAGTATTAGGGAAAACGTAGGAGAAGAGGACAGGAGTAGGGGGCGGCTGCCTGCAAGAACCTGAGCGTTGATTACTAAAGAGTGAAACGTGAGGAGTGCGGGGGGAAGGCAGAACGAAACCCATCACCGGGCAGAGCTAACGGAGGGCGGCAGCAAGGCGGGCAGCTCGGCCGCTTCCGTCCGTCCTCCCCCTGCAAAAGGGCCCTGCTCAGTCCTGCTTCCTTTCAGCTTCTCCTTCCTAGGGACCTTCTCGGGATCTCGGCACCTTGTCTCACCCAGACCCTGTGTTTGGGTGGGTGATGGCAAGGTGCGAGCAGCGTTGGGAGGTGGGAGTCATCTAAAACTGTCCCCGGATTCAGACTGCATCACTTCACTGCAGACTGGCTGGGCTTAAAAAAAAACCCTGTTTTCTCCGTCAGGACAGATACTTTACGACGAAGTTCTGTGTTCAGCCTCTTTTGCTTGCTTGCTTGCTTGTCACTGCCTGCTTTCCTTTCAGCCTTTACTAGTGTGTGTTTAGCCGATTCTCTTTGAGAGGTGCCTGGAGCTATCTATGCTTACTGTTACTACATGCATATAAATGCGTGTATGTAAGTGGGCATAGGTGCACGGCTTTATCCATATCTATAGCACTTACCACAGCCCACAAACTTGTATCTGAGTGCTATTTGAGCGCGTATATGCATGCAGATAGATGCCTCCAGACAGGCACACATCGTGTAGTAGACTGGAACAGATAATTTCACAGAGTGCAGAAACAAACCGAGCAGGAATCGAAGAGGAGAGGAAAATAAAGAAAAGAAAAAGGAAAAGGAAAGAAAAAAGAAAAGAAAAGGAAAAGAGAAAATAAAGCATTGTTCGACTGTTAGTGTCTGAATACAAAGTGAGTTTTTGCCTCAGCGATTAATCTCCCTAGGAGCAGCAAACTGAATATCCTAAACTGGTGTTAAAAGCCAAGAATATCTTTCTTAAAGCAGGAGGAGTGTTTTCTTACTGCGGAAAATTAAATCAGATTTAACGACCGGCGTTTGTGTACAGCAGGGTCCGATGGCCAAAGGGAAATAGTCTGCACACGCGTCGCCTTTTAGGATACGGAGCTGTAAGCAAACAGAGGTTAAAGCCTGCCTCTTTTCTATTAGGAGGAAAAAAAAAAAAAAAAGAAAAGAAAGAAGGGGGGGGGGGGGGGGGGGGAAAGAAAAAAGAAAGGGAAAAAAAAAGTTTAACAATGTCTTTTGCGAAGTCCGTATACTGCAAATCCAGCCGAGTTCCCCTACTAGAGGAAATGAAAAAATGCTTCGGTTTGAGAGGACGAGTCCTTTATTTCCCTTACTGGATATATTTCATGTGTTTTCCCAACACTCCGGCTTCAGGACATGCCTTCTGAAACACAAACACAGGCATAACTCGCACACGCACATGCACACAGACAGATAAAGACGTGTGTTAAAACCTGACACGGGGTGGGGGGGAAGAGCAGGGGAGAGAGAGAGAGGGGGAGAGAGAGAGAGAGAGAGAGAGAGAGAGATCCTCCTACCTGGAGCCGCAGATTGCAAGATACGTAGTGTTACCTGGGGAAGTCAGAACAAGTAAAAACACATTGAACTGCACGGCTCTATGAGGCAGTTGATGAAGATCAGTGTTTGTTCATTTTCTCCCTCAGACTATCTGTCTTGGGGTTTTGTTTTACCGTTTTGAGTGGCTCCTTCTGGTGTTGTTGGGTTTTGTTGTTGTTGTTCCTTTTTTTTCCCCCCCCCTCCTGTTTAGCTTTAATATTGGAGCCAGTTTCAGTCACGATGGCTCTGGGAAGAGCTGCTTATCTGCATGGTGTCGATTTTTTACAGTTCGGGCAGCTTCGCTCCTGGGTAGCTTCAGCAATGCTCTTGACTGGGATTTAATCGACAAGACCAGTTCGACTTTTTGTGCAATTTTTATGGCTCAGTCGAATCTCTAGATCATGCACAGAAACTTTCAGAAGTGGATTTTCTACGTGTTTCTATGCTTTGGAGTCATCTATGTCAAATTAGGGTAAGTCCTTGTGCACGACAAATCTCCTTTTGGCTTTTGGGTCACGGTATTTACAGAATTGTGGACAAAATTTCTCAAAGGAGAATTAAAAAAAAAGAAAGAAAAGAAAAGAAAGAAAGAAAAGGAGAGAGAGGAAAAAAAAAAAGGTGATTATTTCTCTTTTTTCTCCCCTCCCTGCTCCCCGGGTGTCCAAGCGGTGGCAGCCCCCCGAATACGCCCACGTTTGTCGCCGGTGCCGGGGCAGTGTGGCAGGGCGATGCCCGACTGCTCCAGCAGCGCCGAGCCTGGAGGATCGCGGGTGATGACGGATCCTTTTATTTTGTACTGCTTAAGCGAAATTAAATATTATCTCTGGCGTATAGTACCCTAAAAAAAAAAAAAAAAAAAAAAGGCAGCCTGACAGAGTTAACTCAGCCACTGCTGCTGGGACAATAGAGCAGAGCTTAAGTATTAAAAAGGTGAAAGGGGCGGGAGGAGGGGAATCCCTGCTCTGAACTTGCACTCGGGGATTTGTTTTATGCAGGCCTAGACACAATTTGCGTTTCTATCCGTCACAGGGACGTGTTGAAATTAACTTGACAACTGGTCCGGCTACCTCTGCGCTGCAGCGCTCGGGAAAGTCGAGCAGGCTTCGCCGGCGGGGCTGGCTCAGGGGCCAGCAGGCCGACTGGCAGCGGGGGCTCCCGGAAAACCCTCTGTTTGCTCCTCGGTGTTCGATCACCGCTATCGTGATCACTCTGTTACTTTAGTTGCCCAGTTTCTCTCTCTCTCTTTCCCTCTGCCTCTCACCACCTCCCCCCTCCCCGTACCTGTATGCCCTTATTAATATTGCTCGTCGCAGTAGGCTGACTTGAGTTGAATTTCCACATTCCTGAGCCCCAGCCGAGTCCTTACCTGTCGAGCTACAAACTCTTTAAAGATCCTGTCTTTGCATAGCTGCGGGATTTTTTTTTTCCTAAATGATCAAGAATGCATAAGGTGAGTTGCAATCCAAAAAAATCCCGCTTGCTTCCCTCCTTAAAATCAATATGACGAGGTGGTGAGGGGGAGCCAAGGGGCAGCCCTCCAAGGCAGGAGAGCAACGGCAGTTCCCTGGAGCGACGTTCCGGCAGCACGGTGCAGCACCCCGAAATGAGAGGGGAGCTGCACGGCCCGGGCACCGGAACCTTTTGGGGCCACACAGCCCTCCCTCCCTGCCACTGCCTGCTGCTCGGGGCACGATGCGCAGCTGGGGACAGCCCTGTTCCCGTTGTCAGTAGCCCCGTGGAGTGGCGAGGAGGAGGGGGCTGGAGGGGAAAGAGAGGGAATCAGCAAGAGTGAGCACGCCAGTGCCAAGGATTAAGGTTACATCGGGGGCGGAGGGAATTAAATCAAGCTCCTCTGGGATGAGAAGGGAAGCGGAGCTGCCCAAGCGGCGTCGGTGCCCCTAGCCGGGAGCTGCCCCAGCCGCGGGCAGCAAAGGCAGGGCTTCCCCGTTTGCAGGGCGCCGGCGAACGGCACGGGCTGCCTTTTCCTCAGTGTCCCCGGCAGGTTGCTCGGCGGGCACCCGCCGGTTCGCATCCCTCCTTGTGTGTTTGCTTAGTTATTTTTGGCACGGCTCTCGGCCCGCCCCCACAGCCACAGGTGACGCCGCGGGGGCCGGTGGAGCGCGGCACTGCCCTGCAGGCGACCCGCGGAGGATGCACAGGCTCGGAGAGAGTGCGGAAAGTGTCCCCCACACTGCCTTCTGCCCTGCCCGGCGAGGAGTTCGTGTCCACCCCTGCCCTGGCCGGCGCACATGCCCGGGGGAGTCCCACATCCAGCCCGCTAGAGTCAGGAGGATATTTTCGGTGCTCTGACCTCAGGAGGGCTGAATTCCTGGCGCCGTCTTTTGTCGTAGCTGTGGTCTGCAGCAGTGGGCTCTGTCGTCCTCCAAGCTCAGACTGACAGGAGTTTTAGATGGAAAGGGAATTTGGTGAGGCTGTGCATCCCTAAATGAAGCGATGACGGGGGCACGCCACCTACTTCGATAGCTGAAGGGCTTGGTACAACACATCTCTCGCAGACAGGCAGGCGAGCTCAGAGAAAATGCTTTCCAGAGTAAGGGTAATGGTATTGCTATTCTCTTTCACTGCGGTTTTATTTTTAAAGGGAAGAGAAGACTGGGCACATGTTACAGCCTGGAAGGCAGATCTCTTTTCGAAATTGATTGTGGCTGTTCTATGAAGGAATTCAGAACAAAAATCACAAGAATGCCGTTGGACTGAGCCTGGAAGCACAATCGAGTAGACAGTAGGAACAGTAAAAGCCCTTGCAGACATCCTATCAGATCCATCGCCGTGCCTGTAAGGCGATGAGGATACTTCACTTTCTCTGAACAATAGGAGAGAAATTTGCTCCGAGATCCAGGGCTACTTCTAGGCTAGGCATGTGGGACGCAATTATTTCTTCTTTCATCAGCCACTGGAACTACCATTTTGTTGAAACCGTATCCTTTGAGTGTAATGATACCTTTTCTAGTGAGCTTTTTGCATAGAGAAAGGGGGAAGATGAAGTCAGATTAAACGTAGTTCGTCTCCCAGTGCATTAGGTTTCTTTTGCAGAGTGAAGGAGAGAGCCGTTGTGTCTAAAGAGGTTAGACTTGGCAGGCTTTTTTTTTCCTTTTCTTTTTCCTTTTTTTTGTTGCCTTTTTCTTTCTCTTTGCTGTGTTCTCTTTGCACGTGTTCATGTCTTAATAAAACGTGCTAAAAGCTCCACTTTCAGTGGCAAACGTGAGACCGAGGGAAGAGAAAAGAACGTGGTACACAGGTATTCAGCCAGCTGTTGGACGGGGTGAGAGGAGTTCCGATTGGGGTGATATGGCAGAGTACCATAAAGTAGCCACTATTCCCAGTTAGGAGGAGAGACCAAGATCTCGCTCAGGTAGTCTTCCTCTCTCTCAGTAAATTCCCCTTGTTCCCATTTCTGTTTCCTATCCCCGAGTTTCCTGGAAAGAGAGGCGTGAGGTGAAGCATCCCATGATATTTCTGTGGATGACGTTTCTGTCCAGGCACTTTAAAGCATAAGGCGTCTGCAACCTTGCTGACTCCACGTATGCCCTCGCGAAAATAGATACCATCAAATATTGACCTCGGTTAGCAGCAGGAACGAAACAAACATTTCCTGCGAAGATCGCGGATCACTCGGTTCCCGTTTAATTAAGAAATACATCAGAAGTTAAAAATCACAGCTGTACCACAGATGCAAATCACAGCATGTGTGTTCTGGGGATGAGTGGTGTGACCTTCGGAAAGATGGAACCACGGATAGTGCCTGGGTCGGGGCTCTGGGAGCAAACCTCACCGTTTTCCTCTGTGTCTTTTCTGGAGGTAAAAAAGGGGAGCAGCTAGGGCAGCGGAAAGGACATCCCCGCTCCAGCAGGGAGGAGGTCAAGGTGCGGTTCGAGGGATAGAGGTAGCGGGAGCTGGCGCTGCCCAAAGGATCAACGAAAGGCGGCTGCGCTCCTCCAAAGAAGGGTGCCCCCGAGGCAAAGCCGAACGGAGCTGCGGCCTGGGGGGTTGGGGACCTGCTCCCCAACTCCAACCCTTCCCGGGGAGGCCGGAGTACGCCGCTCCCTCTCGAGGCTCCAGGGAACTGCGCGACGGAAAACGAACGAGCCGCTCCCTGCCCCTCTCCCGAAGCTTGTCCTGGCTTTGCGCCCTTTGCGGCAAATGCCAACGACATCCCGCTCACCTCGCCCATTCCCGGGGCTGTTCAACGCAGTCTTCCCCCCGGTGTCCCGGCACGCAGCGGCTGCGATGCAACCTCGACGACGAGCACCACGTGGCAGCACCGGCAGCCCCGGCGAGGCCGCGGCCCCCCCGGGAAGATACCCGCCGGGTTTATGCTCGACGACCCGAACGGTGCGGCTGCGGCACCGGGGCTGCCGGGCACAGTTTCCGAAGTCAGGACAAAGTGTTCCTCGGCCCCTCCACGGGCATCCTCCGTTATGCTGCAAACCAGACACCCGCTCATTTGAAGAGGCTCGTCATTTCCCTCATGCTTCTTTCACCTGACACAAGATTTGCAGCTCAGTATACAAGAAATACCTGGTTTTGACCAGAAAAGGGGCCCGGTGTGTTGATTGCCGGGTGTACCTGCAAAGCTCTTACTGGCTTGTGACACGTTCTTGTGCTGGACACTCCACACATTTGGGATAAGAAAGAAACTGCAACTGGGAATAGGCAGACGAAGAGAAGAGAAGAGAAGAGAAGAGAAGAGAAGAGAAGAGAAGAGAAGAGAAGAGAAGAGAAGAGAAGAGAAGAGAAGAGAAGAGAAGAGAAGAGAAGAGAAGAGAAGAGAAGAGAATAATGAAAAGAGAAAAAAGAGAAAAGAAAGAAAAGAAGGGAAAAGAGGAAAAAAAAACTATTCACGCCTGTTCTGCTTCATCTGCACGATTATGATATCAGCAACCATTTCAGTGCAGTTCTGCCCCCGTTTTATCCAAAATGCACGTGTTTGTGGAAGAACGACAGAAGCTGACATGCTCGTATTAGGTGTTCCCGACAGTACCCTCTTGTTCAATGGCACATCATTTTATGGAAGGGAATACATTCGGCTTCAATCAACAAAACGAGTGCTCTTCTCCCTGCCCCTGACTGACATGCGTATAGAAAATATTTGAATGTAATTTAGCAAGTTATTATCATCATCATCATCATAATCAGTATTAATTTTTCAACGTGTGCTTCCGAGCCGCGCTATAGAGTAAAATTTGATTTTTCCGAAAAGAAACGGCTCGATTGGTTTGTTTTAGACGAGTTTCCTGCCACAATACAGCCAAGTTGCGGATAAAACCAGATTCGATCCGAAAATTGTGGAGATCGGAAAACTGTCTTTGTTTCGACTGGACTGGGTCAAACTCTGCCGGCACCATTTCGAAGTTTTCCAGCGCCAGCATTTATTTTGAATCTTTACAGTTCACATTTCCCCCCTTCCTCCGCTCCCTCCCTTCCCGGCACATCTTTAAAAGCAGATGCGCGTTGAAAAATATATCCGAAGCCGATCAAATGCTAGAAATAAAACATCAAAAGTGTCTATCCGCTCTCCTAATTCACATTAAGCACAGCTCCTCTAGCCACAGCCTCCACGCTTAAGAGTGAAAACAGTCATTACATCCATATATCTATCTGTCTATACATATACGCACACGCACACACTTACGGAAGTATAAATACGACAGTTTTAGAATCTCACAGAGTTATGGATACGACGATTCTGGGATGTAAACAATCGTTGAAGGTATAAGGTCTCTCCCTTACTAAACAAGATTAGCGTTGCTGTGTAGATGAAAGCGGTTACATGAAGTGAAACCCCGAGAAGATTTCTTTTATCACCTCATGTTGAGCGGCAGAAAACGTTTTTACAGCAGTTCTGCAGTTTCTATTCCATCCGAAGGAGTATTTCGTTGTGTCACGGAATCAGCTGCACCCATGTGCCGGGACCGGTTAACTGGAGGAGGTGTTCCCAGGTTATTTGGAAGAGCTCTTGGCTAGGAAAGCTGTTTCAGTCATCAGGCAAATAACCTGACAGTAACAGTTACAAATCCTGCTGACTGAGGAGACATCTGAACCCGGTTCTTGCTCTTTTTGGCTGCATTGGTGGTAAACTACCTGCAATGCACGTGTTTTTTTTTTTTTTTCTGAGAATTCGTTTTCAAACCCTAACCCCGGCATCAGCAGCACACGCCTTTTCCACTTTCCACCATCCATTTCTCCCACCGATAAAGCTTTTTTAATTTTCTCTGTTTGTTTTTTTTTTTTTTTTTTTTTTCCCCTCTGGAAAAGAAGGGCGGACGCCCAACGAGGCAAAAAGGAATAGCGACTGTTGCTTGCGCGGTTGGAGGTATACAGGACGAAGGGCTCCCGCTCGCCGGAGCGGGGAAGGGTCGAGCATCCGCTCGCCCCAGGGATCTCCGGTGCCGGGGGTCAGCAGCCGTTCTGCTTGGGGGAAAGGCAACTAACCTTCCGGGAAACGTCTCTCCGGGCTGGCATTTTCTCGTGAAGAGGGAGAGAGAAGAGAGGAGATGCCGGCTCTGCTCCTGCGGGAGAGGTGTGGGGACCGGACAGCCGCCGGCAGACGTCCCCACTACCCCCCCTACGCCGGCTGTTCAGTCCCTTCCCTCCCCTCCTCTCACGCCAAATCCAACCTCGCCAGGAAGCTACGAGTGTGCGTGTCTTTATTTTTCACTCAGGCGGGCTACCACAACACATACGTCTTATTTTTAATTTCTTTTCTTCTTGAAAGATCTGCCTGAAACCAGAGCTTAATTTTCAACACCGGGGACAAGCAAGAGCCAAGCCCCTGCCAAGGCTGAAGGGACGGCGTAGCCCTTCGGGGGAACTGGGACTGCCGCCCATAATAAAGCAATTAACCGAAAGCGGAGCTGGGAGCTGCCAGCTTCTTTGGGATCTCTCCCAGGGCGAGCTGAAAGGGTGCCCACGCCAGACGCGGGGAGTCAGCCGCCCGCAGCCCGCTGAGCGGCGGGGAAGAGCTTTGGGAACGTCCCGTGAAGCGGGTGAAGAGAGCTGGCGTACCGAGAGGGCTCAGCCATGGAGCGCGGATTGATTGCAACCCGGGCTAGATCAGTGTCTCTCCATTGTCATTCTCCCCTTAAAAAAAAAAAAAAGAGAGAGAGAGAGAGGAGAGAAAAAAGTAGGCGGATTGCAAGTGACTGACTGCCCAATGGCAGCCCCGAGTCTCAGGAGAGTTACAGAGAGAGGGAGAGAGAGAGAGAGAGAGGCACTTTCTGCCATCCAAATCCCTTAAACCATCCTCATTCCAACACGAGAACCCACTGTAACAACTTCCAACCACTGAGACATGACAGGCAGGAGCCCAGAGGCAGCAGCAGCAGCGAGAGCAGCAGCAGCAGCACATACTCTGCACAGGGAGCAGCATTAGCACCAGGGGAATACTAGGCACAACAAAACAAACAAACAAACAAACAGACAAAGCCCCCCCAAGCCCAAGGGACTGGATTCCAACTCAGATTCAAGCCACAGCTGACACCAAAAAGGGTGGGGAATTACCACCGGGGGGGCCCAGAGAGGAATAACCAAGGAAGAGAACTCCAAGAGTGTAAACGGAATTCAGCCATGATCCTTTTTTCATCTCGCAGTGTGTTACTCTCAGTGTATTACCCTCAGATTTTCCTCATCCTTACCAGTGGGAGTTACCTGTAAGTGATCTAGATTTATTTATTTATTTATTTATTTATTTATTTATTTATTTATTTATTTATTCTTTTAAAAAACCCTGTTTGAAACGACCCCGCCAACAGCTATGCAGGGGCATTGCTGCGCAATGCAGGGAGAGGGAGCCGGGAGAAAATAGTACGGGCGGCTGCTCCATGCAGTGTGTGGTGGTGAGGATGATGGTTGTTGTGGCGGCGGAGGTACTGTGCTGGTGGCGGTGGTGCTTTCGCTGCTGCTAGGAGCCTGGCCAGGGTGAAGGTACACATTGCCAGGTAAACCTGGGGCTTCTCCACCGGCGAGGCCGAGGCCCGACGTGCCCGCAGCGGGGGCGGCGCACCTTGGAGGGCGGTTGGTCATGGAGCGGCCGGCGTCTTCCCTGGGGACTCCGACCCCGACTCCTCCTCCTGCCAAACCGGAGATGGGCATCGCTTCGCGCTCGTCGGGGCAAGTGTGTTTCTGCGCGGAGATTCCGGCGAGCCGGGCGGGTGGTTGGGTGTTGCTTCAGCCGGCGGCGAGCGCCCTGCCTCGCAGCCCCGGGAAGAGTCCCCGGGCCGCGGAGGTGCTTGCTAGCCATGCTGCTTTTGCTCCGAAGGGATCTCCAGTCCCGCAGTTAAAGCTGGCTCCAGGACCTTTTCCTTGTGAGGAAGGGGGTGGAGGTAGGGGTGGGGGAAATGAGAGTCGGTGGGTGGGACTGCAAGAAGTTTCGGTCTCTCTCTCTCTCTCTCCTTTTTTTTTTTTTTAATATCTATATCTGTATCTAACGTTGCAGTGGATAAGTAGCGGCTGGGCTAGTCCTTGTGGGCTGTGGAGAGACTATCCGCCGTCGTGCTTCTGCAGGTCCCCTGACAGGTCTCCATCCCCGCCGGGCTCAGCGTTAGGGGGTCGCGGGTGGTGGGCCGGGGTCTCCGAACCGGCCAGCCGCCGTGCCGAATGGTGCTGGGCCTGACTGGGCTGCCGGGGCTTCTGTCAAGGGTTTCTACTTGGCCACACTTTCGAGCGGCCGTGGGGACAGGGGGGTGCAGGCGGTGGCAGGTTCCCCCGGGCCGGTGGATGCAGTTTAAAATCGAGACCCTTCTTGCTTCCTTCCTTCAGAACCCTGCCTCAGCTTCCCCCAACATAGTCCCAGGGTACGGTGTGCCCTTCCGTGTCGGGACGCTAGGATTGGTCCCGGGAGAGCTCCGGGAAGTTGCGGACAGTTGGGGTTCGGAGCGGGGGCTCGGCTCGGTTTGCGGTGGGGAAAACCTACCTCGGTATCCTCAGTCTCGTATTTCGGCTGCAGGGGCCGAAGGGATTTCCTTTCTCTGCCACCCCTCTGCCGAGATCCGACCTTTTTGCACCCCGGTAGGTGCTAAATTTGAGCTCCTACCAGCGAACTCTGTGTGGATTTTATGTATCTGCACATTTATCTTTTCTCTGTATACATGCAGGGGAACACATGCACACAAACACTCACGTGTGTATCTGATCTTCTGTGTGTGTGTGCATCTTCTGTGGGCTACAGAAAAGTATAACCCATCCCTTTGGAAGAAAAGTGGGAACAAACGCACCCATAAAAAGAAACCGAACGCCTATTTCTGCAGTCTTAATTCTTAATGAAACGTACATGGGTTGGCTACCAATTTCTTAAGGCGCTTGTTTTAGGGAAACACATTAGTTTTAGTTCTGTTGGACGTTATTGATTAAACCAAATAGCCAGAGCTGCCTGTTTCTATTCACAGGCAGAATGTGTCTGCTGGTAGGTGACCAATAGCTTGTAAAAAAATACAAATAAAAATTGTAATGCTTACCCTTTTTTTTTTTTTTTAAACAAAACAAACCTCAAACAAAACAACCCAAAACAAAAACCAAAACCAAAACCCCTCCAAAACAACAGGAGGAAGGAGTCATAATAAATAAATAAATACACCCTTTTAATATAAGCGTAGCCATATTTTTCTCAAAACCGTAGGAAATTACTATCCTACAAAGTTTTCCTTCTATAAATAGTTCAAATCTTGAAACAAAAGTTTTAAACCGCACACCAGATGCTGGGATGCTGGTGGTTTCCCTTGCTGTGTGACATAATTATAAGGTCCGAAAGCAAAAGCTATGGAAGTATAATAATAATACTAAGGCGACTGCTGAGGGGAAATACAAGGGAAGCAATGCCTGCTTTATTTAGAGTGAACTGCTTGGGGATCTTTTCAGCTCTGCCCCGCCACAATGAGAAGTCGTTGCGGATAAATAATGCTCCCTCGCCTTTCCCTGTGCCATCCCCAGTTCATCCCCTCAGCGGCAGGTCACTGGGAGCCGGACCCGCGGAGCCGGAGCCGAGCTGACTATTGCAGTCCAGCAGAGCAGAAGGGAAAGGGATCAGGAGGTGAAACCCAACAAAGGGGAGCCCCAAACCAACGCGCACCTCCCTCCATCCATCACTCCAGAGTCGGGGGAAAAGCTGAGCGGCCCTTCCCCCTATCCCACCCCCGCTCCCCACCGCCTACTCCGTGCCAGTCTTGCTGCATCTCAGCTGGGTCCCCCTCGTTCGCCCCGAGTGAGCGGGGAGAGTCGGGTATGCTGCGATGCTTCGCCCTCGCTCCCGTTTGAAAGTCAAAAGAAAGAGGAGTTATTTCGGTGCTTAATGGAGAGTAGACTAGCGAACTTGCGGTGTTTATCTTGTGGGTAAATATACTTCTCTGGCTTACTAATGGTAGCTTTTGAAGATTAAAGCATAGTAGAGCCTGTTCGAGCATTATCTTCTGATGTCTGTTCCTGCTACCCTCACGCTCTGGAGGGGAGGATGCTTCCCAAGCTGCTGTTTAGTGAGTTCTCATGGACTGTCAATGGTTATGTTAATTTTGCCCGAGATATCTATCATCTTTTGGCTATGGGAACAACTCTTAGGTTTCGGAGTTGCTGGTCCTTCAGGGATAAAGATGAAACCACCGGTAGCAAAATGTAGTGGATGAGCAGAGGGTGTCTACATTCTGCCTCTCTCCTGTGTGAGTTGGAGGGACACACATGATGCAACTTGGTTATTCTGCTAGAGAAGCCTCAAAGCAAAAACTCCATTGTAAGGAATTGGGTTTTTCAGAGTCAAAAAGGCAATGATGGAATGAAATTCCATTTTCAGATTGAAAGAAGCACTGAGACCTCAGTGTTTTGTGTGCAGTTGCTGTGAAGAAAATGAAGTCGTTGTAGACTACATTCAAAATCAGTTTAAAGAGCCAACCCCTTTATAAAATCCATTTCTATATTGTAAGACTGCTATTCGATAAAGTAATCTTCCTTGGCATGCTTTCCTACTAACCTTCAGCCCTCTGAGACTCTGTTAACATTTTTACAACCAGAAGTAATTAGTGTCTGACTTTTGGAGGAGGAAAACTGACTTCAGCTAGAGGAGCTGGTAGTAGAATGATTGACGCATTTAAATGTTCTGGACATATTTTGGTAATCCAATTATATATTTAAAGTATAAACCTGACATTTAATAATATCAATGTAATTAGTGTAAGTGTCTAAGCCCCAGGTTTGTCTAGAATACTCTCTGCCTGTGTGTCTGGATACACACATATATTTAGCTTCTTCTAAAGAAGATGGTGCTAGACTAACTTTCCATTTGTGTACTCCTTTCACTGTTCATCTTCCTTAGGGCTGGATGCGTTCACCAGCAACATGAGAGTCGGTTCTTAAGAAGCTTATTTCAGGGATTATCTGCTGCTACATAGAGTTAATTTAGTTATTTGCTACAAAGCAATTGGGAATAACTTGTAAGAGGGAGTGTGTGTATGTAGCAATAGCAGCATAAATCTTCAAGGCAGCTACATGTCCTAACACTTTAATACAGCAAATAATTTATGTTAGTGAGTAGATATTACCAGCTGGTTGGAAAAAGTAGAGGGAGAAATATTCTCTGTATGTTTTGCCTCAGTTCTGCTGACGCCCCCATGTCCTTACAATTCCCCATCCTTTACACCAGGACTTCTCCATGCTCGTGGGAAGCGGGTCAGAAGGAACACATTTTTCATATGCCTACAGGAAAGTATTCATGCCTAATCCTTAAAGATTAGGACTTCTGGGGACAGTCCCTGAAGTTTGTCTCTTAATCTGTGCAGTGTGGGAGTGAGCTACAGCAGGGAATGACCAACCTACTCTGTGGTGCAGAGCCTTCAAGGGAATGGTGGGCATGGCATCACCGTTCGTATTAACCAGCATGACTGATGCTTTCATGTTAGATGACACCAGTCTGAGTGACACAGGCTGACCCACTCTTTCCATCCTGATTAGATCAGCAATACAACTGACTGGTATGGGAATAGAATAGTCCCTGGCTCAGTTACAGGACTGTGGTGTAAACCCATCATTTCCCTACTTTTGCACCTTGTTCATCTTATAACTGAAACTGTGTCCTATTTAAGGCAAGCATATTCTCTTGACCTCAATTTGTGTGATGTCCCATGCCCAAGGAGAGCTCTGTTGAGATCCTGAGATACTCCTTCTACATGGCACTGTAATCATAGTCATCTACAAGATGATTTGGAACAGGACATCAACTTTATTGTCCCCCTGAAATGTGTTGGCTTTGTACAGGCAGAACAGGTGAACCACCAAAAGGTATCAACTGTTTTTAGGATCACCTAAAGCTAAGGCTTTAGCTGAGCAGAAACAAGAAACATAAAGAATATTTTCATGCTGGGCTGCTATTATCACCATGAACTTGACTTACCTGTCTGGTATGGGTTATTTCCATGTAGTGAAGCAGTCACACAAAGGAGTCTGATTGTGATATGACTTCTTGGAAGCTCTAGAACACAAAGGCCACCATTTCTGTCAGAAACCCAGAATAAAATTCCTTGTCTAAAACTGAAGAGATCTAGTAAATCTGTGACTGACCACTCATCTACCTGACACAGTCTAGGCCAAGCACTCAAGTTCTGAATACCTTTGAATCCAAATGCATTTGGATAGAAGCAACTCTCTCAATCTTTTGTGGCAAGCAGGTTCTGAGAATTACATGTCTAGTATGCCTTAAAATTGGAAAAAAAAAAAAAAGAAAAAGAGAAAGGAATGATTTAAGTAATTATAAGGAAAGGTGTCAGCATCCAGAACTGGTAAGATCACAGCTTGGAATTCTTAACACTACTTGTACTCAGCTCTGGTGAGGCCACACCTTGAGTATTGTGTCCAGTTTGGGATACCTCAATACAAGAGAGATGTGAAGGTGCTGGAGGAAGTGCAGAGGAGGGCAAGGAAGCTGGGGAAGGGCCTAGAGAACAAATCTTATGAGGAGTGACTGAAGGAGCTGGGGCTGTTTAGTTTGGAAAGAGGAGGCTGAGGGGAAACCTCATTGCTCTCTACTAGTACCTGAAAGGATGTTGTGGAGAGGCTGGTGCTGGTCTCTTCTCACAGGTAATCAGTGATAGAACACAAGAGGGAACAGCCTCAAGCTGCATCTGGGTAGGTTTAGACTGGACAGTAGGAAAAACTTTTTCACAGCAATAGTGATCAGACATTGGAATGAGCTGCCCAGGGAGGTGGTTGAGTTACCAACACTGGATGTGTTTAAAGGTCATTTGGATGTGGTGCTTGGGAATATGGTTTCGGGATGAACCTTGCAGAGTAGGGTTATTGGGTTGGACTTGGTGATCCTGAGGTTCTTTTCCAACCTGAATGTTTCTGTGATTCTGTGATACGTTGCATTACTAAGATGATATACTGAGTGGGTGTAAAGCTCCATGCAATATTCAGATGGGTAGGTAAGATGAAATGCAGATGTGCTTGCACATTAGACAGAACACAAAGCTAATCCCTCAGGAGACAGTCTTCTGAAGGAGGTGGTAAAGAGCTGAATGATGTGGGCAGCACTTACACTGTCAGAATGACAAGCACACTTTGTGTGGTGGGGAAAACACACCACCTCTACCTGACAATGCAGTGTGCTGAAGGGAGAATGGGGCCAAGCCTTTCCTCAGTGAATGGGGCCATGTCATTTGGACTAAAATGCTCTCAGTGAAATTCCTGACCCTCCTAATGACAGAGTTATAGAGTCAAAGAACGGGTTGGAAGGGACCTCTAGAAGTCATCTAGTCTAAACCCCCTGCAGATGATAGGGACATCCCCAACTAGATCAGGTTACTCAGAGTGCCATCAAGCCTGACCTTGAGTGTCTTCAGTGATGGGGCTTCCACTACCTCCCTGGGCAACCTGTTCCAGTGTTCCACCACACTCATATAAAGAACTTCTTCATAACATCTAATCTAAATCTACCCTTCTGTAGTTGAAAACCATCACCCTTGTTCTATTGCTACATGCCCTTGTAAATAGTCCCTCCACAGTTTTCCTGTCGGCTCCTTCAGGTACTGGAAAGCTGCTATTAGGTCTCCCCAGAGACTTCTCTTCTCCAAGCTGAACAACCTTAATTCCCTCACAGCTTTCACAGAAGAGGTGCTCTATCCCTCTGATCATTTTTGTGGCCTCCTCTGGACCCGCTCCATCAGGTCAATGTCCTTCTTGTGGTGGGAGCCACAGATCTGGACACAGTACTCCAGGTGAGGTCTCACCAGAGAAGAGCAGAGCGGCAGAATCACTTCTCTTGCCCTGCTGGCCACACTGCTTTTGATACAGCCCAGGATGCCATTGGCCTTCTGGGCTGCAAGCGCACCCTGCTGGCTCCTGTGTGGAGGAGTCCATCAATGCTCCCAAGTTCTTTTCTGCAGGGCTACTTCTCTCTGACATTGTCTTCCCACCTACGCTGATAATGAGGATTGTTTCAACCAAGGTGCAGGGCTTTGTACTTGGCTCACTTCCTCAGCTTGTCCAGGTCTCTCTGGATGGCATCCTGTCACTCTGGCACTCAGCCCAGCTTGGTGTCACCTGCAAACTTGCTGAGGGGGCACTTGATCCCACTGTCTATATCACTGATGAAGATATGAAAGAATTTATCCTTCTAGTCCTCCCCAGCCACCGCAAACAACAGAGAGCTGGAACCAGCTGTAGATCAAAGGAGCTCTGCAGGCGTGCTGACACTGCCTTACAGAATGTTGCAAGCCAGATTTCTTCACCCTGTAACCTTGGCATACTGTTTTGCCCTCAGTGGACTCTCACCAATGATTTTCATGAGTGCTAGCAAACCACCACTACCTGCTAACTACTTGACAGATGGCTTTTGCAACTCCAGGTCAGCCTGCTTGATTCTTCTAATTATTTTTGGTCTTTCCTCTTTGATGCTTCACTGCCTGCCTGTACAGCATTACCCCAGGTCTATAACTTATACAGCTTACAGTAGCACTCTGCATGGAAGAGTTCTCTGGGAACTATCCAAGCCTCTAGACCTCAGGACCATGATCAAAATATTTATGCATAAAAGCCAAAATCTTCATGACTCTTGGGTTGGGAGATTGTGCCGAGCACATGCCAATACCCTGGCAATGAGCTGAACAAACCTGGCAATGAAAACTGCAGGTTTGTGAGCTTGGAATTAGTTGGGAGGCTAAGAAAGACCTGGAGCTCATGCACAGGAGTGCTCTGGAAGACAACCCAAGGAAGGCAGGTTCCTGGAGAATGTCTTTCAGTCCTCTAAGGTTTATTTAGCATTGTCTCCTCCTATTTTACTGCCCCTTCAATCTTCACCCAAAGGTAAAAGGAAGCATTTTCCCTCCACTGTGAAAGCTGCATTGGACTTGCTGACTACTTCTTGTCAAGACAATTCCCGTGTAATTGCTTTTGCTACAATACATGCAAAAAGAGCATTGCAAATACTTCAGCTAAAGCAAATGTGAAGAACTTCTACCTACAGAGCCTTAGGCTACTTTCTCAGTAGGTTTTTCTGTCCATATGTAATATATTCCCATGAATTCTCTTTTCTGTTACTGTCCAAATGTTTTTAGGACAAACCTTCAGATGAAAGTTGTCTTTTCCATGCTTCCCTCTTGGGCTTTCTTCCTCAAAGGCAGTTTTCTTGATGGTGCAATGGAGCTGAAAGTTAGTTGCCTAGTTCTGTTATAATAGGGTACAGGCAGCTTGTCTAAAATTAAGGTAGTTAAGGTGAAATAGTTGTTCTCATTGCAAAAAAAAAAAAAAAATTTCTTCCACCAGGAACTGACAGCAAGATAATTATCCCCTATTAATTAATTTACATCAAATCATATCTTCTTTAGGAAAGCAGGCTCAGGTAAAGAGCTATTGTAGCTTTTTCTGGAAGTAGTTTTCATAGTGCATAAACTTGTACCCATGTCATAGTTACAGTTTTGAACATTGATTTCCTTTTCAGCTGATGCTTGTGGATCAGAATTCCCTTGTAGAAGCAGACAATTCAAGTTTATGCAAAAATTCCCACTTTAAGCATCATGGTGACATAGTCTTTGTTCCAGCTCTTTGTCCAAGGTCAGATTTCACTCTGAGATTCTAAGATATAAATAATAATAAAAATGATATTCAGTATAAGTGTGTAACAGAAGGCAAAAGCTAGCCTCAGAGGTTTGACATATGGCAGAAGAATGTTCCCCTGTGAAGTAGCACCACATCCACTGGTCACTGTACTACATGTCCCAAGTTGTTGATGTGAGGTAGAGCCACCTTGTTGATAACCAGTGAAACCACCTTCAAAACTGATTGAGCTCCAGGAACTTGCCTGGCAGATTTGTGGTGCAAAACTCATGAGTTGAACCTTCCACCAGCACATACCTGGAACGTTCAACAAAGGCATTCAAAACCATTTTCTTCTGCATGGTCATTGCCATAGATCTCTGCAGCATTTTGGGAAGCTCTTGTACCTTGTCTTGGTCATTGCTATAGACCTGTGTAGCATTTTGGAAGGCTCTAATATAATGTCTTGGTCATTGCCATAGATCCGTGCAGCATTTTGGGAAGCTCTTGTATCTTGTCTTTTCAACCCTGAAGGCCCAAGGTTCCTGGCCCCTGGGGCTGTGTCCACAGCTTAGCAAGTTAGTAAAGCAGGAGCAACTCTGCTGCAGTCAATGGACTGATCCTGGTGCGAGTGAGAGGATAACCAAGCCAAAAGTCAGTACAAACCATTTTCTTCCAGAATCCATTTGAGTACAGCCTTGGCATAGGCTGCCATATTACACAATTTAAAGGGAATGTGGCCATATTTCCTAAGAACACACAACAAAAGCAATATTAACAGGAGGCCACCTCAGACAAAACCTCCAATCAGTTCTACGGTTTATTGAAAGAATCATCCTGGTCTCTGACACAAAACCAAAACATTATTTATTTTTTTATGAGGGGAGAAGCACTTGGAAAAGAGCACAGTGCTTGCTTGTTATGTGCAAGGAATTGTGAGGCAGTCCAGCTTTCAAAGGTGGGAATAAGCACAATCTAGGAAGATATAAACCAATGTCTACTTGCAAGAAGGGCCTGGAAAACAATTGAAGGTGTATTTAGGTGCTGCAGTGCTGGGCCTCCATACCATTGCCACCTTCCTAATCTGGCTGAAGTGAGAGATAATTATGAAATGTGTCTGCTATTGAGTAATAGTTTCTTTCCTTCAGGGATCATAAGTGAATGATTCCTCCCAGTATTCAAGTGAACTGGGTAAGGATCATTTCACTTACTGCTGGGGTGGAATGCAGCAGCTGCTATGCAGTTGCCCAGCAGAGCTGTACGGACATGCAGGACCAGCTCTGGTCCTAACATCCCTGGCAGCAAGTCAAGGAAGCGTCTGAAAAAGCCCAAGTGCATCTGGATAAAGACTATGCTTTTCCATGGTGGGATTTGCTCTGTGGTAAACACATGCCAGGTTGAGACTGGAGTGATGCCTGAGATGCTGAATAGCAGTATCCTGACTTCTGCCTGCCTCAGTTTCCCACGGCTTTAATAAGGCAACAACAACGCTGGCATGGCTTGGAGGGAGGGGAGGGGCAGGAAAGCGAGAGCTGCCACAGCACTTTGAAAGTGGGGAAGGTGGTGTAAGTGCCATGTCATTACTTTCAGTAACTCTTTTCCAACCACAAGCAGCGCAGAGGGCATGATTGCATCTTGTCTGAAACATGGCATCACTGTTTTCTGCGTCACCACCGTGGCCAGCGTGGCCCTGGGCAGAGGGCAGGAGGAAAAGCGCCGCTTGCCTCCTCCTTCCATGGCAGCCAGATAGCCACCATGGGCACAACAGAGCACATCTTGGCTGAGGAGAGCTGCTGGCCTCAGGGTGTGAGGAGGCAGGCTGGGTAGCAGGCAGGACATGGTTAAGGGAGTGCTGAGGGGAATGGCAGCATCTCTCATGACTTCTTTGGCTGCTGGCCAGGAAGCCATGTGACTCCTTGGTTAAAAGAGTCCTCTCAACCATGAGACACTGTTTTTTTCCCCCTCTGGTTGTACCTTTTCTTTTCTGAAGTTAAAAGAAAACAAAACGTACCCACAGAACTTTCCACATTAAAATTGTATTGTAGTCCAGTGACTCAGGGTGAGAAACTCATGGGGAACGAAGAGGAAGGGGAACATTTCTGAATCTGACCTGTCGTGCTGAGCCTTAAAGGAGAGGAGGATTTTGCTGGATGGAGAACAGTGCTGCTGTACAGCACAGTGAGCAAGGACCAAAGAACAGGGCTTAAGTCTGTTCCCTACTGCTTTGGATCACAGCTTCAAATCCAGTGGACTTTGATGTTATCAAAAGGGCTAAGAGTAGGAGTGCAAACAAATATGGCTTCATCTGATTCATAGTAAATTCCTTCTTCTCCACTCCCATGGCCTAAAGGGTACATCATCTAGCTTTACAGTTTTGGGTTGTTTTCTTTTATTGGCACCTCTCAGCACAGTACCTGAGCGCTGCCCATGATAATTAGATTGGCACATCTTTAGTAGACTTCCTGGAGTCTTTTGTTCTTCTCCCTTCTCTGCTTCTGGGGAGCTCTGCCCAGGGTAGGTGCTTCTGAGGGGATGGATAAGGTCAGGTTATTGTTGTTAATATCACTCTGGTTATGTTGTAGAAGATGTATTCAAGAGGAAGTTCTTGCACTGTGACCTAAAGGTCATCAGACTCTGGATTAGTCTAATGCCTGAAAGTTCATTGCTCAGACAGATTCTTTCCACCAAGAGCAACTTACCTCTGGGCTCAGAGCTTTGTCTTTTGTTTTATGATCTTCAGTGCTCCAGAGCAGCTCAACAGCCCTGGCAGAGGCAGAGGTTTGGTCTGGTTTCTCTTTCTGGGCCATGATCCACTAATTGCTGTGTGGAGGTTAGGTTTTACACCTTTAACTGGGGATGAAAGAGCAGAGATGAGAAGGCGTGCAGAGGCAGCGTGCACAGCGTAACCTCACCTGGACACATGCTATCTACTTTGAAGTAAGCACGCTGTTTTCATGGTCAGAGCACTTTGTGAACAGTCATAAAGCCCAGGTCTCACCTTGGCTTTGTCCTCTTTTGGGAGAAGAAGGGCAAAACGTTTTGAAAACCTGAGTCTCTGGAAAAGTTGTGTCTGGAGAGTGGCACGTTGAGGGATATCCATTGATCAGTAACACAGAATGCAAGCTGTGCGGAGGAGGTGAGGGTGCTGGACAGTGGAAACAGCAGCTGGTTCCTTTGTAACCCCCAAGCACAGATGTGCTTCTGTGCAGAAGCAAGGCATGGTCTTGGTGTAAATACTCACTTCTAAGGAATGCACTTGAGAAAAACATGTGTGCCTGCCCCTGTGTGCTCCTCGCCCCACCCCAGCTATGCAGTGTGCCAAAGCCAGCTCCTCAGCAACAAGACTTGGCAGGTGGCACCTGATGAGATAATCATGCCCCTGGGACGTTAGGAGGCATGAGGTGCAGCCAGGTGCTCCTAATCTGTCCATGGGTGTGATTTTCTGTGGTAACCACACCCTCAAGTGCTGTCTTACTGCAATTAGGAAATTTGTTCAGTTTAGGTCAAGCACCTATTAGGGTGCTCTTCACATCTGACATGTGTTGGCATGGCAGGAGCATGTGGACATCCAGGGTCAGGCAATGCACAGTGCTGTTCCTGCAGCTAACAGGGAAGAGATCCTACATCTCACTGCTTTGCTCGCTGCTTATTTCTGAACTTAAACCTTCCCTTCACGAAGACCTGCTTAATTTCATCAGTAATTCCAGTGCAAACAAACCCACATGAAACAAGGCACTCTGTTTCACATGTCACAGGCAAGGAACCTTTTGAGTTTGCCACTTTCACTTCGTGGGATTTCCATTTTGCAAGGAGTGCTTGAAAAACTCAAAACACATGAGGGCCATAGCGCAGCAAAGACCAAATGGCTGCTCCTTCTGGTAGGCAGCAAATGCATTGCACTCACAGTCTGCCTTGCACAGGTATGGAAGCTAGGTGTTGATTCTGGGAGTGAAAAACACTGATCAGATACTCACACAGGTTCCTTCCTTCTTATGAAAGGACTTGCTGTAATAAAGTCCAACAGAGAGTGAGGTGCTCTGGATATCACAAAGAATCACAGAATCATTAAGGTTGGAAAGACCTCTAAGATCAAGGCAACCCAATGCTATCATGCCCACTAAATCATGTTCTGAAGTACCACATCTACATGGTTTTTGGAACACCTTCAGGGATGGTGATTCAACCACTCCCCTGGGCAGCCTGTTCCAATGCCTGATCACTCAGTAAAGATTTTTTTTTTCTAATATCCAATATAAATCTTCCCTGCCACAACTTGAGGTCATTTCCTCTCGTTCTATCACTAGTTATGTGGGAGAAGAGACTGACACCCACCTCACTACAACCTCCTTTCAGGTAGTTGTAGAAAGCATCTTCTTCTTGGGACTAAACTATCCCAGTTTCCTCTAGGCTGCTAACAGGAATAAGGATAATAGGTGAATAGGAAAAGGAGGCCTCCAGCTGCCTGCAAAATGTATTCCATGTTTCTTGGGCAGAGCTGCCACTGTCCTATCTGCTACAATACTGTAAGAGGTATAAAACGAAACAGGACAGAATTGGCCTCAAATGCTCTCAAGGTCTGTCTGACTTTTGGGCAGCTTCTCCTGCCTGTGTGCTGTGGTTCCTCTTCCAGTGTCACCTGCTTGGGCTGCAAGAGGGGGAAAGATCTCCTGTGCCTTCTCATAGGAAAGCATGTGCAAAACTTGAGTTCTTTGCCCTTCCTGCAGCCAGCCTAGTTGCTGCCTTGATTAAAAGTGAAGTTTAAATCTGGGGTCCATCCAGCTGTTACTTGAATAAATGCAGGATTTATCTCACAGTGTTTTGTTAGCACAGTGCTGTTTATTTAAAAAAGGGACTGCTGTGCTTTACCTCTCCAAAAATGAAAACCACTTTGAGGGCTAACAAAAGTCCTGGTTTTCTTCACATTGAACTTTTTTTTTTTTTTTTTTTTGGAGTGTATCAGATCTTTGCTTACCCGATAGTTGCCACTGTACATTTAATTAGAAATCTGCTTGAGCTCTTTGACAGTACCTGGCACAGATTATGTTCACTTTATGACATCTTGTGAGATAATTAAAGTGATGACTGACAACATAGCACAGCAAAAGGAATGTTTCTCAAAGCAGAGCTGCTTTGCAGGTTGCTTGTGTGCATTTTCTTCAACGCAGCCCTGTTGTTAAGTACCCTGGGTCTGATGATTTCCCCATAAATGAACCATTTGCCTCATTTTTTTGAGAGAACAGACTCTGAAATCCTCTTCATTTCTGACTCCTTTTAAGATTCCTGCTCGAACACATGGACATGAAAATGCTGCTTATGAAGGGTGCCTGAATCACAGCCCTGGTAAACGAATTCCTCTCTTTACCCACAAAACCAGCACAGCACAAGCAGAGGGTGTGTGAGCTTCCCCACTCCACCCCATCCTTGTGTCTCATCCATGACCTAGAAGGGACAACCTCTAGCTAGGCATAAGAGGGTGGCTCAGTCTCTGTACTTATTTAATCCTTGGCCAACCTGCTAAGGCTGCCAACAAGGGTGCCAATTGTGGTGGTGGTTTCTGTGATGTGGATCGTTGTCCAGTGGGAGCTGGATGAAGACCATCAACTCATTTCAAATACTCTAGGCCACAAAGCATCTGCCAAACAGTAACCATTTTTTTGGTCACTACTGACTTGGGTCATGTTTGGACCAGCGATGAAAGGCTCCGTATCCCAATACCAATCCCCTGAGCCATGCAGTTTCCCGGAATAATATTTTAAAGAGGGAAAATGTTATTTATTGTCCTAGATTCTGCTTTGATCTGCTGATTTTTTTTAAGTCCATATTGGCTCTTTAAGGTGCATCGTTCTCATTACTTAATTGCAGAGGGTTGAAATGCTGGGAAAGATTTTGGAAGGTGGCAGGTGGGAGATCGATGTGGTGTGATCCAAAATGATAGTGGTTACACACTCTGGCACTACAGTTGGTGTTATATTTGGACCTGAAACTGATCTTACAACTTCAGACTTGTCACACAGTCCCTCAGCAGGGAAACTGCCATTAAACTGAAGATCACAGAGTCACAGAATCGCCCGGATTGGAAAAGACCTTTGAGATCATCAAGTCCAACTTATCACATTGCTTCCTTTGCTCTTCTTTCAGACATGCCTAGATGTCTTTGTCTAGGTTTAGGCTTCACATTAGGAAGTATTTCTTCATTGAAAGGGTTATTAAGTACTGGAATGGTCTGCCCAGGGTAGTGGTGGAGTCACCATCCCTGGAGGTGGTTAAGCAGTGTGTGGACCTGGTGCTTAAGGATCATGGTTTAGTGTTGACCCTTCAGTGCTGGGTTGAAAGTTGGACTGAATGAGCTTTGGAGGTCTCTTCCAGATGGATGTCTTCCATGATTCTGTGACATCAAACAGCTTTGCTGCTTGCCCTTCCAGCAGCTAATTATGTTGTCAGTGGTCCCTGCTGGACCCACCACAAACTTTCATGTGTTCCTGTTATCTCTCCAGGTTGTCAGGAGATGACTTATTTCACAGATGCTTCAGAGCTGCAGGAGGCAGAGACTAAATCGTTTGGTTTGAATCACACAGCCCAGCAGGGCCATGAACTGGATCACAGTTTTCCTGACCTCAGCTTAGCCCCCAAACTGTTAGCAACCCTTTTCTTCAGCACACCTGAGAGTGGATCTAGGGCCAGCTGAAAGTTTAGTTGACAATGAACAATATTGCTTCCTGTAACCATGTCTCTTTCTCAGAAGAAAGCTGGTCTCAGGTAGCGCCAAGGATGAGAAGCACAGTGTCAGCGTGCTGAAGGAATCTCTTTCTGGCCTTTCTTGGCTAACACAAAGCTGTGCAATATTGCCACCAGCTCTTCCTTGAGCTGAAGCAATTCCCAAGAAGTGACTGGGTTTTTCTCTCCTGGGGGTAATTTGCATTTACACTGGCATGAAGGCACTAGTTTGTTTGCATTAGTTCCTCAGAACAATGACTCACCTACCTTCTTCTTTGTTACACAAAGAAGTAAAATGTGCTGTGATATCAAAGGAGTGACTGTTAAGATGATAGAAGATTCTGAGCAGCTATGGATGTTCTGAAGCAACAGATAGAGGAAAAACTGATGTGTTGAGGTATTGAGTTGAGTGCCAAGAGGATGGAGTCAGGCTCTTCTTGGTGATGCCCAATGACAGGACAAGGGGCAATGGGTGGAAATTGAGACACAGGAAGTTCCAGGGAAACATGAGGAAAATTTTTTCACAGGGTGGTGGAACACTGGAACAGGCTGCTCAGGCAGGTTGTGGAGTCTCCCTCTCTGGAGATACTCAAAACCTGCCTGGATGCATTCCTGTGTGATCTGCTCTAGGTGATCCTGCTCTGGAAGGGGGGTTGGACTGGATGATTTTTGAGGTCCCTCCCAGCCCCTAACATTCTGTGATATTGTGAGGCTGTGGTTAAATCTGCTTTCTGTCACAGAAGTGTCACAAGGATCTTACCAATAGTTTTCTTACAGTGGTTTATTAGCATTAGACTGTGAAGCAACATTTTGAATTTCCTTTTATTTTGTTTAATATAAGAAGTAAAGTTTTATTTTATTCAATGTATCCTTCCACTGTGAAAAATCATTGGTGTTAAGAGAAATAGAAGGAGAAAAGAAGGGCAAATTTGTGTTTGAAAGGTTATATGCAGTTATATAGATATGTATAGAAATCATAATTCTTTAATTCTTAAAAAGAAAAAAAAAAGACACTGCTACTAAGCTCTCTTTTAAAATTTTCCTCTGTTTGTCTGGAACCCTTTTATGTATAGTTTATCTTTCCAGAACAGAAGCTTCCTTTTCAACAGCACTCGAGGCTTAAACTGAAGGAAACACTGGGAGGAATATAAACAAACTGGCCTAAGAGAGCTTGTAGTTGCATGAATATATTCAGGCAGACCACATCCCAAACACAGAACACACAGGATGTACACAGTGCCTAGAACCCTTGTATGTTTCTCGAGTATAAAAGGATTCCAACACATAGAATAACATCATAGAATGAACGGGGTTGGAAAGGATCTTTAGAGGGAGGGACATCCCCAACTGGATCAGGTTGCCCAGAGCCTCATCAACCCTGACCTTGAATGTCTCCAGAGAGCCAGTTGTATCCATGGATGCATCAAGAAGGCTGTGCCCAGCAGGTCTAGGGAAATTCTTCTACCTCTCTACTCTGCCCTGGTGAGACCACACCTGGAATACTGTGTCCAGTTTTGGGCTCCCCAGTTCAAGAGAGACAGAGACCTGCTGGAGAGAGTCCAAAGGAGAGCCACAAGGATGATTAGGGGACTTGAGCATCTCCCCTGTGAAGAGAGACTGAGAGCCCTGGGGTTGTTTAGAAGACTGAGAGGAGATACGATCAGTGTGTATAAATATCTGAGGGGTGGGTGTCAAGTGGAGGGGGCCAGGCTCTTTTCAGTGGTGCACAGTGATAAGACAAGGAACAACAGGTTCAAACTTGAACATAGAAGATTTCACTTCAACATGAGGAGAAACTTCTTTACAGTGAGGGTGACAGAGCACTGGAACAGGCTGCCCAGAGAGGTTGTGGAGTCTCCTTCTCTGGAGACTTTCAAAACCCACCTGGATGCATTCCTGTGTGGACTACCCTAGGTGATCCTGCTCTGGCAGGGGGGTTGGACCTGATGATCTCTGGAGGTCCCTTCCAACCTCTAATATACTCTGATACTGTGATACCTCCCTGGGCACCCTGTTTGAGTGTTCCATGGTTTCAGAGTCCCATGACCCTCACGTTTAACTCTTTCCTGAAGCAGGCTCTAAATTCTGGTGATAGCTTCCAATTTTACTCTTTCACTATCAAACCCATGGAAAGTGAGGTGAAAATGTACATTGTTGGAGTGTCACTGAAATCTCAGCTTGGGAAGAATGAGTTTATACAAGCAAACCAGATTTTTCCTTTCACCCTCTTGGCTGTGTGCAGGGACCAAACTTACCATCTGTGTAGTTTTGGGATGGAAGGATATTGAGGTGCTGGAACATGTCCAGAGAAGGGCAACAAGGCTGGTGAAGGGCCTGGAGCACATGGCCTATGAGGAACATCTGAGGGAGCTGGGGATGTTCGGTCTGGAAAAGAGAAAGCTGAGGGGAGACCTCATTGCTCGCTACAACTACCTGAAGGGAGGTTGGAGGCAGGAGGGGTCAGACTCTTCTCCTTGATGGCAAGCAACAAGAATAGAGGAAATGGTTACAAGCTGCACCAGGGGAGGCTTATGCTGGATATTAGGAAATATTTCTTCACTGAAAGGATTCTCAAGCATCGGAATGGTCTGCCCAGGGCAGTGATGGAGTCACCATCCCTGGAGGTGTTCAAGCAGTGTGTGGACCTGGTGCTTAGGGACGTGGTTTAGTGTTGACCCTTCAGTGCTGGGTTGAGGGTTGGACTGGGTGATCTTTGAGGTCTCTTCCAAGCAGATCTATTCTGTGGTTCTGTGATGGGGTAGCAACGGGCAGCAAGGGAGGGATAGCCAGTGCAGGGACTGGAGCCAAAAGCCACGGTAACAGAACATAGAGCTCCCCTTCTTCTCCCCTTGTGGGAAAGTTAGGCAGGAGAAGACAAAGGGGTAGGCAACTAAAGGAAAGACATGCATGACTTGGAAGCTTAAAAAGTGATTTTAACAAAAAGTAAAAATGGAAGGAAAGGTTACCGAGATATTAGAGAAAGGAGTACATACAGACATAGATGCAAAACCAGGTCGGATGGCAGTGGATTATCTGGATTGAGATGGATTCTCTTTGGATGCAGGCCCCCACACCGGGTAGCAAGTCTGGCCGTATAGAGCAGACCTGCCACGGGGTCACCAACAGCAGACAGCTCCCTCAAGCAGCAAGGGGAAGGCCAAGGAAAGGAAGGAGAAAGTTGCTCTCCATATATATAGAAGGCGGAAAGGGGAGGGGATAAATATGATCCAGTGCCACTCACCGTGGATCAGGTGTCCACCCACCAGGGATCGTGCAACTCGCCCCCAGCTCAGGTGTTTCTCATTTGCCCACCGGTTTAGTGCTCAGTCCAGAGCAGGTGGGAAACCAATGGGAAGGACAGTGAAGTGAACCGGGAAGAGAGAAGCAGAAAGAGCTCAGCAGCTGGAAGGAAGGAACTGAGATGCCAGGGAAGCATGGAAAACAATAAAAATGGAGCTGAAGAAGAAAACAAGTGTTAGGATGGTTGCCAGAGAGGGAAGCAGTACTTGGGAGGTTCAGAGTTTAGATGAATTTCAACATGCCTTGTTGGTCCAAGTCAAGGCCCCATCAGCTGGTCAGAAATTTCAACACCTGAGAACAGCTTTTTTTGCAACTCTGCATGAGGGCCACAGTTTGGAGAGGAGCATAGCCTGGAAGAAGGCACCAAGCATGGCGTTAGGAAGTATGATCAGAAAACATTAGCAGAGTAGCTCAGGAAACCAACCTCAGCCTGGAGGCACCTGCTGTGCTATTGAGGCTTGTTTGGCCCCAGAAAGGATGAGAGTGGCCATCCTTGGTCAGGAAGAGAGACAACAAAGGACAGAGCACAACTCATAGATGGCTATTTACAGCTACCAGAGGATGATAACCCCTTTGGAGGAAGGAGCTGGGGGAGAGGCGCAGGAGGTGTGAAAAAGGTAAGAGGCAAAACACAATTTGCATCAGTAAAGAGAATTCGGGTTTTGGAAAAAGATCTTATGCATGGCTGCTCCATGTAAATTGTGCTTAGCTCTTCAGTTGCAATATTTTGGGGTCTCTGATGAGGATCTTAAACTCCTAAGGACAATTTTGCTCTTTAGCATTCCAATATGCTACCATCCACAAAACCTAGAGTTCTATTTAGGTGTACTTCTTCAGTTAGAGATTAAGAAATACTGGAACACTAATGGTTAAAATAGACGTGAGCTCTCTGCAGGATTTCATTTGAGGGTTTTGGGACTTTCACTGGCCTGAGAGTCTACATGTGGAGTGCAATGCATAATATCACAATTCTTCAGTCTTGGTAAATGGTGTGTGGTATTGGTGCAAGGATGAACTGGGACAGGCAGTACTGAGGGGATGCTCAGCTTCTCCTTCATGTAGAACATGAATTCATTTCAAAAGCCAACCTTTCAGTGGGGTATAGCACTGTTTGTGTGCAGCCAAACCACAAAGGATTTTCATCTCAAATGAAATTCAGCTCCTCTAGCTCTGACTCTTTTCAATATTTCATCTAACTGGGATCCAATTTCTAAGAAATATATGTAGGAGATACTTCATGGTACAGAATAGAGACCTTGTCTTTTATAGCATCTATTCACTACCAGAGTCTAGTTCAGCAACTTGTGAAGTATTTTGGGGAGATATCTTCCTTTCTATAAAACTAAGTCCAGAATTTCCCATCTCTCTCTTACTCTCTGTCATTTCCTCCATGGAAACAAGTATATATGAAGGTTTTATGCAGCCCAGAAGGCAAATTGTGCCATAGGCTGCATCGAAAGAAGTGTGGCTAGCAGATTGAGAGAGGTGATTCTGCTCCTTCACTCTGCTCTGGTGAGACCTCACCTGGACTACTGTGGCTGGCTCAGGTGTCCTTGACACAAAAAGGACATGGACCTGGAGGAGTGGGCCCAGAGAAGGGCCACAAAAAAATCATCAGGGGGCTGGAACACCTCTGCTATGAGGACAGGCTGAGGGAGCTGGGGTTGTTCAGTCTGGAGAAGAGAAAGCTACAGGGAGACCTAATAGTGGCCTTCCAGTAGCTGAAGGGGGGTGCAAGAAGGCTGGGGAGGGACGAGGGGCTATGGTTTGAAATTAAAGGAGATTTAGATTGGATGTTAGGAACAAGCTCTTTACCAGAAGGGTAGTGGAATACTGGAACGGGTTGCCCAGGGAGGTGGTTGAGGTCCCATCCTTGGAGGTGAGGCTTGACAGGGCTCTGGGCAACTTGATCTGGTGGAGGATGTCCCTGCTTACTGCAGGAGAGGATTGGAATAGACAACATTTGGAGGTCCCTTCCAGCCCAGACCATTCTATGATTCTATTATTGTATGACTCTGAAGGAGGTCCTTGATGACTGAGTATGAGTGGTTTTGGGATCTTTTCAGTTTTGCTTAGAGTTCTCTTTCCAAAGTTGCACGTAGTTCTAGTTGAAATCAGTGCCTCATACAGACATACATGATTTCAATCTGTATCTCACAAGCCTGGTTCTCACAGTTTCACTCAGCTGTTTTCACTAAGGACATATACACCTAGCCCTAAGACCAGAAAAAGTTAATGCAAGCTGGCTGTTTGTGTCTCATCCTTCTGAGGATCTCAGATTAAACTCCTAGAGATGAACAAAGCATGACTGGCATCTGAAGTAAACTCTCTTATCAAAACTAATCTCACCATAGCTATGCTGGTTTCAGCCTTGTTATACAATCACAGAGCTGTGTTGTTTTTCTTCCTCTCCTCTATCCCCTCCATGATTGTTTCTAAAACAAAATGATTAAGGAAGAAGATAACTGATAGAGAAATACACAAAACTAAAAGGAGGCTGAGAAACCACCTATGATCCCCATCAGGGGATTCTGCTCTTAGGAATAAACCTCAAGTCATCCACTTCCCCAGAGATGTGAACCTAAAAATGTGCATCCCAGGGACCAGGAAGCACCTGAAAAATACTTGGAGAGAGAGACTTGCTTATATGTTCAAGCACACACCCTCCACACACGTGCAGTCACCCAGGCAGAAGACTAAATGCTAGCTCCAGTGCTTCCAAGTTGAGAACACATATCTGGGCAAACATAGGTTATTATAACTCTGGACAGCAAACCACAAAGGCATTCAAAGAATCACCACCACAACATTTTAGAGAATATTATTACAACTGTCACCAGCAGTTCTGTCAGAAATCTGAAAACTGCAAAGAACAAAATTTAACTACTGAGGAGCAGGGAATTCTCAAAAATTGTTTGGCAGCATGCTGGCACACTGCAGACCACAGAGAAAAATGGTGGACTTTGATGCTAACCACCCTGCAGAGCACAGGGGGAAAGCTAATAGCAGAATGATGCTTGTCTGCACCTCTTCCTTTTAAGATTTTACATGCATCCTCGTTAGTATTTTTATGTCTTCTTGCTCTGTGTTGCATCACCTCTGGAGCTGGACTAGCTCCAAGGAGTAACTCCAACACCATTGTTCCTCAAAATCTCCTGTCTTGCTTAGAGCTCTAACTTTGGAAACAAGTCTGAATTCTTACAAAAAGGAAAATAAATGGCACTGTTCTCATCTGGCCTATGCCTGCACCAGCAAAATGTGTCCCAGTCACATTGCAGTTAAGGTCTAATTTAAATCATGGCCTGTTATGCTGTTAAAAGACTTGTTTTGTGCATGCAGTCATTCTGATAGAAAATGCATAGCATTTTATGTTGCTCCAGACTTCTATTATGCAGTGATTTTTCTCATGCCTCCCTAATGCAAGAGGTTGCTAGAGGAGAAGCAGACACTTGGACACAAGGATCTGGGAGTTGGTGCTTCAGGATCTTGAGAATCTTCCACAGGACAGGTTTTTGGTGGCTTGAACCCTTGCGATGTCTTCTGGAGAGGAGGTGGGGCAGGGCTGTTAAGCAAATGTGTAGAGCTTCAATTTCTTCTTCAAGTCCCACAGCTAACAATGGCTTGGAGGAACCTTGTCCACACTGCATCTCTTTTAGCTGCTACTTCAACCAAAAGTATTCCACAATCACATTGTCTAAAACTTTTTGGTTACATTATTAGCAGTGAAATGGTGAGGCAAACTGTTTGCCATTTCCCCCCAGATTTCAGGGAAAGCAGATTTGTAGTATCAGCTGTGCAGCTCACATTTCTCTCAGAGCTACTCTTTCAGACTCCATGCAGACTGAGGGGAACAGCAAAGTTACATCAGTGTCTGTACTGAACTAGTTAGGAAACTACTCAGGGCAAGGCTGGTGCTGCAGCTTCCAAACAGTGAGCAGGGACATATTAGTGTAGCTGGCTCTGTTACTGTCTGTGCAGTAGCCTGCCAGTGTTGCTCTGTGTGTGTAAACTGCTGCCAGCAAAGCCTTGTTGCCTTTGTCATCGTGCAATCCAGAGATGTCCTTCCTGGAGCCTCACACATGGCACGGGCAGACCCTGTGGGTGCTCCTGCATGCTGGGATGCAATTTTGGAGAGGAAGAGGCTGAGGGAAAACCATATTGCTCCCTTTAACTACCTGGAATGAGATGGTACTAAGGTGGCTGTTGGTCTCTTCTCCCAAGTAACTGGTGACAGGACAAGAGGAAATGGCTTCAGGTTGTGCCAGGGGTGGTTTAGATTGAATATCAGGAAAATTTTCTTCACTGCAAGAGTGGTCAGGCATTGGAACAGGCTGGCCAGGGAGGTGGTGGAGTCACCATCCCTGGAGGTGTTCAAGAAGTGTGTCCCAAAATGCCATGTCTACATGGTATAGTGACCATGGTGGTGTCAGGTCGACAGTTGGACTCAATCTTAAAGGTCTTTTCCAACCAAAATGATTCCATGATTGCAGCCAGACAGTGCCCAGCGTGATGCCCAGTACTGTCTGCTTTCTGTGTTATTGTGTAATGCCCTGTACAGAAAAAAAGATGGATCCTTGAAATACATCCTCTTGAAACAGTAAGGTTATAAACCATATTATTGTTACTACTGATCATACTTACCTCCAAGGTATTTTTAATTTAATCCAGATGGTTTTCATACTGAGAGTTCAGGGTCTTGTCTGTAATAGAGTACCAGCATTGTTGAGTTGTGGAAGTGTCTGGTTGTGCAAGTGTTCAGTTGTGCAAAATCCCTTCAGCTGACACTGCCCTAATGACTTGCCAGATGATGTAGATCTGGAAATGAAAGTTCAGCATCATGTCCTCTCCCTTTGATCCCAGTGGGATATTTTGTTGCCTAGTGCAGTTATTTGCAAGCAGTAGAAAATGCAGTTGTATTTCTGTAAGTGTGAGAAGCCTCCTATTCCACAGGCCACAGGGAGAAAGAGGGTGTGCCACAAGTGATTTTTAGACAGCCTGAGGCCACTATCTACATATAAGTGCTGATTGCCACAGAGTCAATAAGTATGGTCATAAAAGGCCTAGAAATGGACTGAAGGCAATTCCTGGCTCCCCAGTGGTACAGCATGCTCCTTTCACAGATCCACAGATTGCATTGAGTTGGAAGGGACCCTCAAAGGCCATCTTGTCCAACACCCCTGCAGAGAGCAGGGGCACCTCCAATCAGATCAGGCTGCCTAGGGTCATGTCAAGTCTGTTCTTGAATGTCTCCAGGGAAGGGGCCTCAACTATGTCCCTGGGCAGCCTGTTGCAGTATTTCACCACTCTCCCAGTGAATAACTTCCTCCTTATGTCTAACCTAAATCTGCCCTGCTCCAGTTTCAAACCATTGTCCTGTGTTCTATCACTACAAGCCCTTCTAAACAATCCTTCCCCAGCCTGCCTGTAGCTTCCCTTCAGATACTAAAATGCAGCTATAAGTTCTCCCTGGAGCCTTCTCCTCTCCAGGCTGAACAGCCCCAATTCTTTCAGCCTGTCTCATAAGATATGACACATGACACCTATCAATCATCCAAGGCTGACTGTTGCATCTCTGACGTAGGAAATGCTGATCCTAGGGGGGAGATATGTTTATTTACGTGCTAGTGGTTTTATAACTGCTGCTTAGTTTTGGAACTTCAGAAGTGAGTCCAGCAAGCCTGGGTTAATGGACTGGGAGTAGGAGAGGTGCTGGATAAGTAACACAGGAGGCATTTCCACAGCTCACCAGCTGCTGTCACCGCAATGCCAGTGCTCTCGACCTACGTGCTGAGCAAAGCAATCTGTTGTGTTGAGTTCCTGCCTACCTCAGTTCAGCAAGAGGCTGACGTTTTGTGGCCTAATTTCACCAAAGTACTTAAGCCTGGGAGTATCCCACTGGTGCTGTTTGGAGCTCAGTGGGAACATCTGTGTGTTTAAAACTTTACACATGCTCTCAAGAGCATGTGGAATGTCCATGCCTGGTGTGCTCCATGGGATGAACATCAACAGGCTGAGTGTCATCAGAAGCCACCAGTGACGTGCATGCTTTGGTCACAGCACGGTCCCTTGGGTGGGAGGTTGCTTCACCAGAGGTTTTTTTTTTTTTCCCCTCCCCAGACCAAGCCTTGTGCAGTTTGTGTCTTTGCTTTTGGACAGTTTGCACGGCTGTTGAAGAGCTGTCTTTAATGCAGGAGCTCAGACCTCTTTGGGAAATCTGCCTGCAACCTTCCAAATTGAATGAGACCGATATGCACGTGGTGTGTGTTGAATAGGTAACATCATGTAGATGCCTAAAGGAGATACAAGCTCTTTAGGAAACCAGAGTGCTCCTGTGCTGGAAATTGAGCTTTCAACTCTTTGGAAAACGTGGGTGCTTGACAGATTTCAATTACCTGTCTCTGCTGTCATCCCTGGCACTGTTAAAAACTTACTGAAGGGAATGACCTTCCCTGAAAGTCTGGAGAACATTCATTCACTCCCACACATGTGCTGTTGTCCATACCTCTGTCTGCAGATGCACACATTCCCTGGTTATGTGTACAGCACCTGCTCTCTTCCTGGTGCCTCTTCTCACAGAGCTGCACTCCTGGCTGCCTCATCACCCCACATGCAGTGATGTGGCACAACCCTTTATTTTCAGTCTTACCCAGCTTTGCTCTAGGGACATTCACTTCCTCCCCAGCATAGTCCTTTTCCATTTATTGCCATTCTATCTTTTGCTATTTATTTCAAAGCTGGACCTTTGCTCTACAGCTGCCTATAGAAAGTAGCTTCTAGCATGGCCACTCATGAACACTGGTGGAGTTCATCATCTACCACCCATTCCCTGGTCTAGCATGGAAGGAAAAATGTGTGCACAGGCAAGGTCCTGTGCAGGACAGGAACACTAAGGTAACAATAATGAGTGTTGATAATGACCCTGGTTTCCTATATACATTTTGCCAGTGAGGACAGGCATTTCTTTGGAGTCCCCAGAGACTCCTGACCCTGGTTTCCTATATAGATATTGCTAGTGAGGACAGTAATCTCTTTGGAGTCCTCAGAGGCTCTTGTAGGCTTAAATGGACTTTGGCTTAGGTCATTTTTGTTTGATAAAATCATTTGCTTTAATGGGGTGAGTCAAATTACTCCAGTTCCCTTCCAGTTTGAGATGCAGCTGATAGAAGGGGAGGGTGTGAAGGTTGCAGCTGGAGGGAGAAAGAGGGAACAGTCTCCTTTGAAAGAATATATGTTAATTGCATGAATGTCAAAAGCTATGGATGGTACTGCCTGTCTGAAATTGCTCAACAGCCCTGTTATTCAAATGCAGAATGCTGTATGAAGCAGGTGTAGAAGAGCTTAGTGTTAAAACAGTCTTTTCTTCACTTGTTGAACCACTTGTGTTCTGACAAGCCAGCCCCAGTCTGACACACAAAGATTAGTGCACCACTAGCAGTGTTCAAAAGCGGTGATAGCAGAAACTGGATCAGTGGACCCAGTGGTCCCTAATCTTTGGAGAACTGACACCCCAATCTAGTTGAAGCTCAGATTTCTCTCTCATGAAACATCTGAAACCTACCTGTTTGTCATGTACCAACGAAGGTGCAAAGTACGCTTTGCTATGAGAACTGACGTCTTAGTCCAAACAATCTAGTGAAAAAAAGAATCCTGCTTTCAATAGGGTCTGGATAAAGCCCAGGAGAGGTTGATAATGCACAGTGAGCATTAATAAATGGCCCCAAAGGATGGCAGATATCACAGATTCTGCTTGGATTTGGTAGCTTTTGTTACAGCCATAGCACACCAGAGAGGCTTCTCAAAGATTGCTCTCTGAAGAGTGGCAGAAAATTTGCCTCAGTGTTAATATCCAGGGCTGTGTTCAAAGTCAGCTGGCACAGTATTTGTGTGTAGGTTTTTTTTCCTTTGAAAAATTCAATATGTGGAAACCACAATTGCTCCATGATAAGAGGTAAACAAAGAGAAGAACAAAAGGAGCTGTGAAAGGCAGCGGTGTGTCGCAATCCCTTTGAATGTTTATTTGCAGCAACATGCAGAGGTGGATTCATACAACCAAATTTAGGCAAGGAGGAGAGGCTCTCAAGTTTAGGAGTCTGGTCTCCCCAGGTGCCTCTTCCACTTAATGGAGAAATTGCCAAGTCCATGGAGTAATTCAATCCACCTCCATTCTGAATCATCCTGGGAGGCGGCTGGCTCTTTCCTTGATGGTAGAGGGAACTTGGGGCACCTGGTTGCCTAACTTAGGCACCTCTGGCAGCACTGGGAATAGCAGAGAAAATGGGGCCCAGTGAAAAAGGTTACCAAACAGCTTTGTTTAGTTCCCATTAAAATGAATATCTTAGGAAGAGGTTTTTCAGTACCAGGATGGTGGCACTCTGGAATAGGCTGCCCAGGGATGTTATGGATGCCCCCTCCCCGTGGTTGTTCAAAGCCAGGTTGGATGAGGTCTTGAGCAGCTGAATATAGTTGAAATGTCCCTGCTTGTGGTGGAGAGGTTGGAGTAGATGTTCTCTAGGGTCTCTTTCAACCTAAGCCATTCTATGAATTAGACCTGGCTGACTGAATGCTGAGATGCAAGAGAGTTAGAAAGAAGCAGATATGATAGATGCTGAAGAGGCAGAGAACCAAAGTCTTTGCCCATATCCCTCCACATGTGTGGATCACAAGTAATGTAAGAAAAAAAAAAAAAAAGGCAACCCTGGTAGGCCTTGTGCTGCACAAATGTTTGGATTGGTGAATGGAAACTATAAAATTAAAATAGTCTTGAGATGCTGCAGCAGTGGCATCCTCCTTGAGGCTGTTGGACCCAGCAGAATAATGGCATTGATAGACAGCAAACTTTCTTTGAGGCTGGAGTACCCACTTACACCAACACACACCACTCTTCCTGAAGTAAAGCAACTTCTCAGCCTTTATTATAGGTGCCATGGTCAATGTACAGCTGAGGAGGAAGCAGAGCAAACCAGTTTGGTGGCTTTTTTGTTGTTTTGTTTTGTTTTTACCATGAGGGTAGTGGAATAGTGGAACAGGTTGCCCAGGGAGGTAGATGAGGTTCCATCCTTGGAGATATTCAAAGTGAGGCAAGACAGGGCTCTGGGCAACCTGATTTAGTGGAAGATGTCCCTGTTCACTGCAGGGGAAGTTGAACTAGATGACCTTTATAGGTCCCTTCCAACCCAAACCATTCTATGATTCTACTTCAGGTAAGGGATTCAACAGCAGTTTGAGGAGAGGTAGAACAATCTCTTGAGCTGTCAAAGCGTGCTTGGGGCTTTCAGGCAGCCAGAGTGAGTCACAGGGAGGGACAAAGAGAAGCAAGCACAAATCTGGGAAGGTAGAGAGTGTGGGTGGAAAGCAAATACCATGAAAGAGCAGAGGGTTGCTTGCTGTGTGAGTCAATTGAATCCTATAGATACTGAAATTTATCATAAATACCAAAGAGGTTTTAGCAACCACAGGCTCTCAGAAAGAAGTAAATGAAAACTGTTTCCTGTGGTTAGAAGGAGCAGCGAAGATGTGAGTGGAGGAGAAAGAGATAGCAGGCCTGTGAACAGAAAGGAAGGGGTATTGCAGGGTATGACATAATGGAATCTGGGCGAGCAGCAATTCTGTGGTGTGGACAGCGAGATCAGACGATTAGCTTTACCGGAAAGATGCCGTCTTGTTTTCCCTGGTCACCTCCTGTTAAAAAGGTGCTAGAGTGCATGAACAGTACAAAATAAACCCCCTTTCTTAATTCCAGGGCCTTTTCTTTTCATAACTCCCTAAGTTCTGCACAAACACCATTGCAAGATACTTTTTTCCCCCCTTCCCCCCTGCCATTTTTTTCCGTTCTAGTTTTATGCATCTTGCTTGCTTTGCTTTTCAGATGGCTCTGCAATGTGAGATGTGCAATCTATGCACAAATATTCTGAGCTCTGAAAATTTCTTCTGGGGAGCTCTTTCACTGTAGAGATCTCTGTT
The DNA here is from genome assembly GCF_027791375.1 of Indicator indicator. Classification (NCBI taxonomy): domain Eukaryota; kingdom Metazoa; phylum Chordata; class Aves; order Piciformes; family Indicatoridae; genus Indicator; species Indicator indicator. Next base: position 9,930,902 of record NC_072012.1, on the reverse strand, counting down.
TACTATCTTCACAACATTTCTCTGTCACAAGGACCCTGCCCTGTGAGGTGCAACAATTGTGTCCAGGTCTGGGCACCTCAATACAAGACAGATGTGGAGGTGCTGAAGCCAGTGCAGAGGAGGAGCCTGGAGAGGAGCAAATGAAGGAGTTGGGGCTGTTTAGTTTGAAAAACAGGAGGCTGAGGGGGGACCTCATTACTCTCTACAACTACCTGAGGGGACATTGTAGAGAGGTTGGTGCTGGTCTCTTCTCACAGGTAATTAGTGGTAGAACAAGAGGGAATGGCCTTAAGTTACAACTGGGTAGCTTTAGACAGGACATCAGGAAAAATCTTTTCACAGCAAGAGTAATCAGGCATTGGAATGTGCTGCCCAGGGTTGAGTCACCACCCCTAGATGCGTTTAAAGGTGGTTTGGTTGTGGTGCTTGGGGATATGGTTTAGGAGTGAACCTTGTAGAGTAGGGGCATCAGGTGGACTTGGTGATCCTGAGGGTCTTTTCCAACGTGAATGTTTCTGTGATTCTGTGATTAAGTTTTCCTTTCTTCAGAAAATGCACTGGAGGGTGAAGGAAATGCTAAGCATTGTCACATCGTCTTATTCAGCTTTGGTTTTAATAATAAAAAAGACATTGTGAAAGAAAACATAGAAATGCATCTTTGAAGGCAAGGCAGCAACACTTAGGAAAATACAGAGTTCTCTTTGTTTCTTTCAGAATGTTATAAGATAAGGCCTAAATTTTAGGCATTCTCAACATGCAGAAATAGTGATGATGATGATTTATTATTTTCTCTGGCCTTAAAAGCTTCCAGGGATGGGACTTCCACCACCTCCCTGGGCAACCTGATCCAGTATCTCTCCACCCTTACAGTGAAGAACTTCTTCCTAATGTCTAATCTAAATCCACCCTCTTCTAGCTTGGATTCATTCCCCCTAGTCCAATCACTACCTGACACCCTAAAAGGTCCTTCCCCAGCTTTCTTGTAGGCCCCCTTCAGATACTGGAAGGCCACAATAAGGTCTTCTCAGAGCCTTCTCCAGATTGAACAGCCCCAACTCTCTCAGTCTGTCTCCATAGGAGAGGAGCTCCAACCCTCTGATCATCCTTGTGGCTCTTCTCTGGACATGTTCCAGTACATCCATATCTTTCTTGTATTAGGGGTTCCAGAACTGGATGCAGTACTCCAGGTGGGGTCTCACCAGAGCTGAGTAAAGGGGGAGAATCACCTCTCTTGACTTGCTGGCCACATTTCTCTTGATGCAGCCCAGGATCTGGTCGGCTTTCTGGGCTGCAAGTGCACACTGGTTGCTCATATTTCCTTTCATCCTATCACTTGTGATTGAGGAGAAGAGGCTGACCCCCACCTTGCTACAACCTCCTTTTTTATGTTATATCATCATATATTATGCCATAGAGGATGCCTCAGAAAATTAAGTATGGAAAGAACTGTTCCCTAAAATGCAATTTAAAAAAAAAGCCAACCACTTACATGAGAGTTTCAAGTCCTAGTTCCTTCTGTTGGTCTTTCCATGCAAACCACTGCAAGCAAACACAATATTAATTGATAGAAAGCAACTCTGAACTAACATTTAAGGGTTCTGAGATCAAGCACTTGTGTTAAGCAATGCCACAACGAGGACTGACAGTGAAACTTTAATTGATCTGCCTTCTGCATGTGTGCAGTGATACAGCCTGCAGTTCAACAGCAATTCAAACTTTCTTTTTCTCCACAGGACCCTCTCCTTCACTTAGTGCATAGGGTAGATGTACTCTCTTGGGGAGGAATTGCTCTGTCTCGCTTTCTCCATGTTCACTGTGCATGTTCCTGCTTCATGGTGATCAGCCCAAATTCTCTCTAGAGCAGCATTAGTTGGGAGCCATCATCACACCATGGCTGCTGGGGGGTTTGAGGAGAAAATGGATGTTGTGGCTTGACAGCAGCTCCCCTATGGGTCCCTCTAAACCACTGCTGTACCTAGCATTGCTCCAAGACCAAAAGGCAGGCCTGGAAAGGTGAGAGTTCTCCTTCTGTGAGGCTCCTAGGTTGTGTTTAAACTTATAGAGTGAGCACTGCAGTTCCTCTGGCCTTTGAACACTCAAAGCGAGTGGGCAGTTGGGAAGAACCAAAGCCATGGGAAGCAGTGGATTAAATTTTCTATCTCACCATTTAATTACTCTGAGGAAAAGCAGTGAGACTGATCAGAGAGGGAAGAGAAAGCAGCTTTATATTAGGATGCTACTCTTAGCATCATAGGACAGAATGAAATTTTGTGTTGTAGGGGTTTCAGTTTTCTTTTTGGCTGTTGTTTCTTCTTCTGTGACAAACATTGGTGTCTAAATCAATGACTGGAATCTGAAACCAAAATAATCCAGATTTTTTTGACAGCAAATGTTGCAGCAGGAGACACTAGAGCTAACCAGTAAGGAGAGCCATGGGCTGTTCACTTTGGGAAGCACTCACACAAACTTTGGGTCCTTCCCAGCATGTTCTTTAGTTCTGGGTTTTCTCAGATGAGTAATTTGTGATCTGTTTAGTGGTCAAAAGAAGAGTTGGGTGACATTACAAAGTTTTAGATGGCAGCATGCAACCACTTGATTCCTCAAAGTTGGAGGAGTGAGAGGCAATGCAGGTATGGGTGCTCCTTGGTTGCACTAGCCAAGGCCATAGCAGGGTACCTTTGGTTTGTTGGTAGGAGCTCAGCTCCTCCAGACGAAGGAAGGAAAGGACATTGAAGCACAGAAGTGAGTTATTGGCAAGTGGGGAATCAACATAGTTAGCATTTATAATTTCACAACACTTCTACTGTATTTTTACTTGGGCTACATCAATGGTGAGATTTGAGATATAATATATTCAGTATGTCCTCCTTGTCCTCCTATCTTGTAGGAGATAACTGATAACAAATAAACATTAACCTCTTAGTCATGGAACTAACATGATCATTAATGTTAGTCTGTTTAACATAGCTGAATTTGAAAATGGTCCTTAAGAGGGTACTGCTGAGCCACCTGAAGGAGACATTTAAGATTTGCTGTGCCATGTACCTTCTCTGGAGCTGGAAAACACTGACACACACTTGGCAAACGTGAAGAGGATGGTTTGTTTAAGAATTACTGCTTTGGCAACAATGCCAGCTCAGCTAGGTAAAAAAACCTATGGGCAGCTAGAAAAACAAAACAAAATCTCAAGCCAACATCTTTCTTCCATGCAGATGAATAACAGCAACTACAGCCAAAACAATCAGGATCACTTAAAGAAGTTTGAAAAGGATAATTTGAATGGCAGAGGGAAGCACTGAAAATTATGGGACTTTCAGTGCCTCCCTTCTTTGCTGCTGTTCTTGTTTGTTTCTGATAGTACCAATGTGGGAGTCAGTTGGTATGTGTTTTCTAATTATTTCCCTCCCCCCCCCACTAAATTAATGACTAGCACTGAGTCTGTACCATGGAAGAGATTACAAGAATGGGCAAGTCACTGTCCTGGCCCATATGCTGTCTAGGAAGGTAAAACATAAGAACGCAAGGAAGCAGGAAAGAAGCACAAGACAATGAAGTGGTTTGCCCAAGGCAAACCCAACTAATCAGAGGCAAGACTAAGAACAGATATTATTATTTTGATCCAATATCCAAGTTATTGGAGCAGTGACTTTCCGCTTCTCATCTGTGGACCACCTGGAAGAGTATATAAGCAAGGAGAGCAAGTGGAGGCTGCTCTGCAGGACCAGGAGGCTCTCTATATCCTGCACCTATTTGATGCATTCCTTTGTAAGGTGACTGAGGTTGTGAATGTGGGAAGTGAGCTGATACCCTAGATGTGAACAGAGCAGCATGAGACCTGGTTTTCTAGGAGTCTGTGACTCCAGAGGACAATTTCTCAGATGGCCATTTTAAACCCTAAACATATGGGATGATCTGGCTTGTCGTGTCCCTCGTTTGATGTTAGAATGCTAAGGCCTCTCATTCACAAAGACTGAATGTGGTAACATACTGCACTAAGTTTAGGTTAGGGAAGCTTCCCATGCTAGAAGCTGTAAGCCTCTATAATGTGGAGGATATTGAGGCAGACAACTGAAATCACCAAAATTTAGTCTGGCATCCAGGAACTGCTTGGGCTTGATGCTGTCTAAAGGTGTACATGTATTGGAAACTACAGGTAACAATTTCCCACAAACTTCCCTTCCTTTTACAATGTTCTGTAACAGCTGGAATCACTCAAAAATCCAAAAAAGAGTGGGTGCTTCTGCACATTTCAGTAAGCACTGAGGAGATGAGTAAGGCTTTGTTTGGCAGAGAGACTGCATGTGAAAATTTTCACTAAGTTAACATGGTAGGGAGCCATTTAAGTTATTCTTCTCCAGCTCTTCTACTAAAGTTCATTAGAAGCTTTGTCAAGCAAAGGATATTTTGGATCAATTGCTACACTCAAATTCCAAACAATTTTTTTCTTAGTTCTGTGCCTCAGTGTCCCCATTTCTAGCAGTGCCACTACTCATCCGTGGCTATTGCTAGGATTTTTGGATCCCCTGAATTTTTTTGAGCCCCTAGGCTTTTCTTTATTTCCACACAGGACAGGTTTCAAAATGATTTGGTTTGCCTGTACAGTATCTCACTGTCCTCAGAGGAAGGTTCAGAGTGCTTTGGATCCCACTGACAGCTGATGTCGATTAAGAAAATAATAATGGGAGCTAACACATCGTTGCAGAACGGGTGTAGAATCACTGCAGCAACACTTAATGCCTTGATTAAGTTGCTCTACAAAAATTGCAGAAGTCTGGCTTTGATTCCTGGCTGTGGTAACTCACAAGATCCTCACAGAGACCTACTTTCTCCTGTTTTCTTTTTAGTCATCTCTACCAGGGTCGGGTTACTGTTTGGCAGCTTTCTACACAAATTTCCTTGCGACTTAACACAGGCCAGGACAGCTGTGAGCTTGCAAGTCAACAGCTTGCACTCAAACCCAAGGATCTCAGCCACTAGGAAGAGAGTCTGTCAAGAAGACAAAAATAAAGTTCACCCCACAGTTTGCCCTGCTTCGGAGTAAGGGATGGCTAATTTAAAGGACAACTTAGCTTACTTCTATGTGAAGTCACAGAATGAAGCCTGGGTGATGTTGGTGGAATCTCCATTATTTAGTGAAGAATGTTGAAGCCACAAAACCAGAAAGGACCTTGCAAATCATTAGTGACCAAGGAGACAAGTTCTGAAGGCAATATAATACAGCTTTTAGTTTTCACACCATTGCTTCAGATGACGGGGAACCCAGTTTTGATTGACCTGACTTTGACCAGACTTGGGATAATTCTCAGCAGCTCATGACACCACAGCTGCCATTGTCTGCAATTGCCTTGTTGACAGTTTGCACAAACCATTCAAGGACTGAATGGTTACAGAAAGTTACCTTTTCCTCTCCAGAGAGGATTTGTCCAGTTCAGCACTGAATTCTGCAGCCACTGGGTGTGGAGAGGGAAATAAGGGAGGGCAAACATTGATTTCTAGAAATATAACAAAATAAATGTGCATTTAATTCCACCCCCCACCCCCCCAATTTAAAAACATCACAAAACTATATCTTGGAAGAGCTGGAGAATAATTTCTTCTACGACTGGAAAAAAGCCATCAGGCAAACACCCACTATTGAATTATCGCTTTTAAAATCTTAGCTATGCATAGTTTTGTTTTCTTTTTCAATCCCAGCATGTCACACTGAGTCATCTAAGGCTGAGCAGCTCAATCATCTCTGCCATACAGCACATCTCTTTTGGGATCACTATTGCTATGTTTGGATATTGCAGCTGTTGGTATCACCAGACCCTGCTTAGCTTGGACACCACTGTGTGGTGCTTGGTGTGGACTAACAGCCCTACCAAGCACAGCTTCTTCAGACCAGGCTCTGTTCCTTTCTGCCTTCTTTACATTGCTTGGTCTCTTGTATACATCCTCCCATGCTGCTGTCACAGCTGTGACCACATCATGAACATAGGTGACACTCTAACAGTGGAGAATAGCAAGATTGGTCTGTTGAGGTCTCTTTCCTCCAAGATCTCCAGTTTTCTCTGGGCTTTCCAATCTCATTCTTGGAAGCTATTTAGCATTTCAGCCAAGTCTTGCTGTACACTTGAGTCAGAAAAAATAACCTTTAGTGGGCTGCAATGTGTTGGGACCATACACCACAAAGTGTTTTATTTCTCTTTTTGGTTTATGTTTTCCTTCTGTGTGATTTTTATGGTGTTTTGTTTTTTGTCATGGGAAATATTCCTTATTCTTGGTGAACTTTTCTCTGTGTGATTCTTTAGTGATATTGTGTAGGGGTGGAGGATAAAGTGTGCTGAATATTTAGCAGAAGTGAGAGTAAGATGTGAGAAGATTCCTCACCAAGGATCTCTTGATTTTTATGTCTTTCACTGAAATAGAGCAAGAGTGGCTTTGAGCTAAATAACAAACTGATCATGATATACCAACAAGGCAAAGTGCCAGGTCCTCCAACTAGGTCACAACAACCCCATGGTAAGCTACAGACTTGGGGATATGTGGCTGGAAAGCTGTGACTTGGGGAGAGACCTGGGAGTATTGGTTGACAGTTGACTGAATATGAGTCAGCAGTGTGCCCAGGTGGCCAAGAAAGCCAATGGCATCCTGGCTTGGATTAGAAACACTGTGACCAGCAGGAACAGGGAGGTGATCATGTCCCTGTGTGCAGCACTGATGAGGCCACACCTTGAGTACTGTGTTCAGTTCTGGGCTCCTCACTATAGGAAGGACATTGAGGTGCTGGAGTGTATTCAGGGAAGGTTGGTGAAGGGCCTGGAGCACATGGCCTATGAGGAGCATCTGAGGGAGCTGGGGTTGTTTAGTCTGCAGGAGAGGAAGCTGAAGGGAGACCTGATTGCTCTCTACAACTACCTGAAGGGAGGTTGGAAGGAGGAGGAGGAAGCCTCTTCTCCTGGGTGGCAAATAACAGGACTAGAGGAAACGGTTTCAAGCTGTGCCAAGGGAGGTCCAGGCTGGTTGTTAGGAAATATTTCTTCACAAGAGAGGGTTCTGAAACACTGGAATGATCTGCCCAGGGCAGTGGTGGACACACCATCCCTGGGGGTATTCAAGTGGTGTGTGGACCTGATGCTTAGGGACATGGTTTAGTGTTGACCCTGCAGTGCTGGCTCGAGGGTGGGACTGGGTGATCTTTGAGGTCTCTTCCAACCAGATCTATTCTGTGATACAGTTCAAAAAGGGTCTCTGGCATAAAAATGATTATAATGTCAAGTTTCCTGATGAAGTTCTGTGAATCAAATTTTCCCCTACTCGCAAAACAACAATGGTGATGATCCTCTTCTGCATACCATGCATTCATCCATTGCCATTTCTAGAAAGCCATGGGATCCTCAAGCACATGACTTAGCAAGTAGGCTTACTACTTTTGAACCTAAGTCTGACTATAGTACAAGCCATCTATTTTGCCACCCAAGAGTCCACTCTGGTAGTTTGTGGCCAAAATATATCCTGGCATCACCTCATTTCTCTAGTCAGAAATGACCCTAACAAGCACACCAAACAATGCACCTCTTCTTTCTGAGTCAGAGACATGTGCACCTATGCTTTGCATGTGTTATACATGTCATGAATGGATAAAATTTCTGTCCCTTCTGAAGGAGTCCCAAAACAGCTGCATGGCCTCTGACACTTGCTCAATTCTACATTCACAAGGGTGTCTGCTGGGCCACAAAGTTATAGGAAACCAGATCTAAATTCCTATGTAGGATAATTCAGTTCAGAACTGGAAAATAGCAGCTATTCAGCAGGAAATGGTATCACATTTTCTCAAGTAATCAAAAAGTTTCTTGACCCCAGCTTTACCAGGAAAAAAAAAAAAAAAAAAAAGGGAAAAAAGAAAAAATTCTGGGATGGTTGTGCAGACCACATGTAGAAAAACTCTGTAAACAGAAAGGAGAGTACAATATATAGTGAATACTTACAGGAATTTTACACAAGCAAGTATAATTATCTGCCTTTTCCATCAGTTCTCTGATTCCAAAAAAAATGCCAGGGGATTTTTCACACCCCAAGAGATCAAGCCCTGTGTTTCATCTCTGGGAGGCAACATCAAACTGCAGGACGTGCGTCATCACCTCTCACCATCTATTTTCACTGTGAATTAGGCATTTGGTATCTCCAGAGGAACTGGATTTTGGGTTAGCATGAGATGGCATTGTTTTGTTCTCCAACAAAGAGGCTGATTCTTGGTGGCTTTGGGGAGTTGCCTTGTGATGTTTGGATTGTATTATCAGGATCATGCACCATATGGGTTGGTTATCAGATCCTTCACGAAGCTGTAGTTTCCCAAATACTCAAGAGAAACCCCCAGAGGGGTGATTTTCTTACTCTTGTACTTCTGTGTGACAGAAAGAATGTTGTGGATTTTTTTTTCTTTTCTTTCTGGTGACAGGAAGCTTTGAAGCATAACAAACAAGATGCTTAAGAGAGGTCGAAAGTATACTTTCAGACATGGCATTAAGGTATTATTTTATAATACCTTTTGGTGAAAGCATTTAAAACATTCTCTTTATTAAATTTACTGAACAAATATGTGTAGTCTTCACTCACTGCAACTAGTTTTTTTTTTTCAAATAATTTTTTTTCTTTTTAGCTTCCTGTAAGTACTTTTCAGAATGCACCAGAAGTCAGAATAAAAGCACTCAGCTTGGAGAACATTAGCCACCACAGGAAGGGCCTTGGGAGGATGGATTTTCAACAGCATGAACTGTGATTTTTTTTTTTTTTTTTTTTTTTTTCCTTTTGTAACCTTTCTGGGCATCTGTGGGGTGAGCTTCCCCACACAGAAAGGCAGCTTGTGTCTCATGGTCAGACTTTCAACATAGGCGAGGTTTCTGTTGACCCTCCAAATGGGTGGCCAGCTCTTCACAAAGAATTGTCTGTCAACTGAGTAGATTTGTGACAGGGGTGAGTGGTCCTACTTACAGACTGAACCCATGACCTCCTAATCCTATCTCATGTGTAGTGCCTGCTAGACTGTTCAATGGTCATTAGACCTGGGTGAACAATTTGGACAAAAAAGGAAAAAAAAGTTGATCCATTCCCCATTCTGGGGATTAAATATCTCAAGAAGCCCAAACCCAGCTCTTAGAGGTACTTTGGGGCTTTCAGCTTCTACCCCATTTTGTGTTCCAGTGGTGTATTTCCCATGCTACATGTTTGTTTTGCCATGACAGCAAACTTTCATCCTGGATCCTATAGGCTAAGCTAGGAAAGCTTGAAGGTATGGCACAAATCCTTTGTGTGTGAGCTACAGAAACTGGAGTTTAAGGATTCGCTTTGATGGAATAACGCAATGGTAATCCCATAAAACCAGGCACTTGGATTTTTACCAGGGAAGAAACGCTCAGAAGTTGATTAAATAAAATGCAAACACTAAGGCTGTTTGTTTAAAGTGCTATTGGACAGAAAGTTTTGTATCCTGCTCTATAGAAAATCCACAAATCATAGTAAATTCAGAAGCACCTAACGATTTGGGGCTCTTCATCTCAATTCCTTGTGCGCCTTGAGCGTACAAACTGGCCTAGAAATGAAAAAAAAAAAGAGGCTCTATTTCAGCCTGCAACTGAAAGACTTTTTTTTTTTTTTTTTTTTTTTTCTTTTTCCCCTTACAACAAAAAATTCTTAGGCCAGTAAAGCTGGAAGTGATGCCACTTCATTTCTCTTAGCCAGTTCATAGATCTGCGACAAGAGCATTTCTCCTGAGCAGTTGTTCTGATTCTCAGATCTGCAATGAAACCCCAAACAGGTCAAATTTTGCTTTGGCCTATGATTTACGTGGGGAAACTCATTTCCTCTGGTGTATTTCCACTCCATGCTGCATCAAAACTTGGTTTGGCTTTATTCAGGCTGTGTGTGGGTAGGAGCCAAGACCTGCAGTATTTTTAAGACTCTTAAAACAGAAGTGTTTAAAACATGACCTTTTTGTATTCTAGGTATTTAGTGAGGATGCTTTTCCTTGCCAGAGTTTACCCTGTCCCAGACACTAAACCCTGGAGTGTAAACATCAAGCAGAGTCTATGCAAATTTTGTTTCTACACTTTTTACCTACTTCCCCTCCATCTGCCCCTAGTTTTCCAAGTCAGCTGCTGCAGCTACCCTTGATTTGCAAATCAAAGGAATGCTGATAACTGGATGCTAATTGCACAAATACTACTATTCTGCTAACCAGGGCGTGAGGCATCAGTTCAAGGAGTCAAAATATTTTTTGCAGGGCTCATTGGACACAGCTGCAAGACAGCCTTCTGCTAGGTCCATACAAGGACTGAAGAAGTGAGAAGTAGTGGAAACTCACTGTAGAATGAGGAGTAAATAGTCACTTCACCTCTCAGCTGTTTCTTTCTTTCTTCCACCAAGTACCTATTTTCAGATCTGGCAGCATTGTTCTTGTGTTTTCTTCCTATACTGCTATGAAGGATAGGAAAGAAGGCCTCAGTATCATTTTTGATACACTCAATATATTAAGACTCACTTTCAATACAATACCCAAGACTTCTCAGAGCAGCTCCTTCCCCCCCCACCCCTCCCCTATAGCTACCCTGGTGTGGTGGTTAATCTAACATGGGTAATCAGGGTGCCTCAGTATTGCAAATGACCTGAGGTCTCTGATCCTTAATTAAGCCAGTGGAATTGGTCATTATGGTTTAGCACCAGACTTGGCAGAGTTAGATAATGGTTGGACTTGATGATATTAAAGGTCTTTTCCAACTGAAATGATTCTGTGATCCCTCCCATACAGGACAGCTCTCCACTGGACCAAACATGAGAGGAGCCTTTTCAGCCTGTGGTATGAAGGAGGGAGAGACACTTTGGAGTTTAGTTTGAGACAAAATGTTGGTGAGAAAGGAAGAGTATGATACAGAAAACATTCAGCTGTACTAAGGTGCTGCCCAAATTAGAGCTAGGGGCAGCCCAAGATCAGTGGTAAGCAGGCAGCATCCAGGATGGCACTAAATGTATGGGTAGGAAAATCAATTTTCTTATTTTTGTGATGCTGTAAGGAGGAGAGGGGAGTGTATTTCCTTGAGTTGATTTTCTTGTGCAGAAAAACATGGGCCAGTGGAAGGGAACATTGAAAAGAGCAATGGAAAAGATCAGAGATCTCATGTATGAGAGGGGAAAAAACTGAATGAGGACAGATTTGCTCTGCAGAAGACTTATAAAAAAGCATAAAAGATGGTGCAAGACCCCTGGGGACAAAATACTGTGTTTCTATTGGACATCAGGGAAGAAGCACCAAGTCTTAATGGTAGAAATTTAGGGAAAATTAAGCAAGGGTGCTTTTATAAGTAGTAGTAAATTATCTGTCAAGAGTGAGAATGGTGAGCAGCTGATCCTACTTCAGGGAAGGTGGATTCGTAGATTCATAGAATGCTAGGTTGGAAGAGACCTCAAGGATCATCTAGGATGGACTACTGCCTCCTCAAAGTCACTTTCTGTCCTGTTTACTCCTGGTTTTAGTACTGTGTCTTGCCATCACCATTTAGCCAGAAGCAATTACCACATTGCTCTCTCACAAAACTCCCTGGGGAACGCAGCTCATCCAGCCTCCAGTCTGGGGGTCTCATAGTATCCTAACAGGAACCTTGCAGTGGAAGCACACAGTGACCAGCTCCACACACTGCTGTGCCTACACCTGCCAGCCCAACTGAATGCTTTGGCATGTACTTACAGATCCCTTGATGCATGTGTTCTGCTGGTACGCTTCAAGACAGGCATGTGCTTGGTTTTGTCAGGATTGTCTTAAGTCCCCCTCTACTCACTCTGAGACCCCTCCTAGAGTACCAGTTCTGGAGCCTCTATTACAAGAAAGATCTGGATATGCTGGAATGTGCCCAGAGAAGGGCCACAAGGATGATCAGAGGGTTGGAGGTTCTCTCTTATGGAGACAGACTGAGAGAATTGGGGCTGTTTGGTCTGGAGAAGAGAAGGCTCTGAGGTGACCTTATTGTGGCCTTCCAGTATCTGAAGGGGTCCTAGAAGAAAGCTGGGGAGGGACTTTTTAGGATGTCAGGTAGGATGTCAGACTGGGGAATGGAGCAAAACTAGAAGTGGATAGATTCAGATTGGATGTTAGAAGTTCTTCACTATGAGGGTGGTGAGACACTGGAACAGGTTGCCCAGGGAGGTGGTGGAAGCCTCATCCCTGGAGGATTTTAAGGCCCAGTTGGATGATGGCTCTGAGCAACCTGATCTAGTGTGAGATGTCCCTGCCCATGGCAGGGTGGTGGTGGGAGGTGGTAGAAGCCCCATCTCTGTGGAGGTTTTTAAGACCAGGCTGGATGGGGCTCTGAGACACCTGATCTAGTGTGAAATGTCCCTGCCTGTGGCAGGGGCATTGGAACTGGATGACCCTGGAGGTCCAACCCTGACAATTCTATGGTTCTATGTCACATCATCTGGGTGACTGCTGGGTGAAACTAGGGATTCAGGTTGTAGACTTCACACCTTAGAGCATGTCTGTGATTATCCTTGGCTATAAGCATAACCCTTTTTCATTGACCTCGTCTTTGAGTAGTGGGTAAGTGCCATACAGCTTCATGGTGTTTAAGTTTTTAAGAGATGAAATTCAGTTTTTTAGGAGAATTTGGTAGTTTCATGGCTTGTTTATAGTCTATGATGATGTTCTTGCTTTAAGTTTTTCTTCTCTAGAATGGTTAAATGTAGTTCAGACAGAAAGGGCACACTTCTCTAGGAATTTTGACTGCATTTAAGGGTAAAAATGTTAAAAGAATCATTGGCAAAAGAATGACAGCAATAGGAAAAAAACCAGAGAAGTATTTGGTAGCAGTGAAGGAAGATTTATCTCAAAGTACAAGGCTGACAGGGTCTGCCCAGGGAGGTTGTTGACGTGTTTAAAGGTTGTTTGGATATGGTGCTCGGGCATATGGTTTGGGGGTGAACTTTGTGGAGTAGGGTCAGTGGTTGGACTTGGTGATGCCAGGGGTCTTTTCCAACCTAAATGATTCTGTGATTCTATGAAAAGTAGAGTGTGGCTGAGAGGTAGCTGTTAAGCCAGGCTTAGCCTGCCTTGAGTGCTCCCTGTCTGATACTCTGCATGCCACACCCTGTAGATGTCATCCACCCATTTTGATGCAGCTGTTTTAGTATCACCTCTGCTGGCTCACCTGTGAATTCCAGACATTTATCATCACATACTTTCCAAAACATATCCACTCTTTGGATTACATGGCCACAAGGGATGGTATAATTATTCAAATGAACTGGAGGGAAAGAACAGGGATGCAAGATGCCCATAACCAACAACATCTTCAGTCTGAAGGCAAGAAGAAGGTGCATTAGGGTCAATACATGACATAACAGAAATGAAGGTAAATGCTTGTATGTGTGTGATTGTCAGTGTGTGTGTGTGTGAGCTTCTGAGAGATTTTTAGAAGTATTTCATCCAGTTGCTTTCACAAGCTTACAGTGATTTGCCACCATGAGCCACTGGGATAATAACACAGATGCATGATTTTTATGGCTGCCTACCAAATGCAGAAACTCCCTTTAGGGAAAAAACTAAAATCAAAATGGCTTTTGCTAATCCTTCTTGAACACCTGGGATAAGCTTGACAAACCAGGGAACTAGAAAGGTTACTGTGTGGTTCTTACACCCCACAAAACTAAAATTTTGAAATAGGCAGCTGAAAGAAACCTTGGAAATTCATGGATAGTGCTGCTGGCTGTTACACAGGTCTGTGGCAGTGCTGGCATTTCAGATTACAAAGCACAGTGTTTCTGTTTGCAGGAAGCCCACAGGCTGAATGCAGTAACCTGCATGGTAACCTGCATGATCATTTTCATATTCTACAGTTCCTGGGAGTGTTCCCCACCTTTTGCTTTTACACCTTTCTGAAACTGCAGCCGTGTTGCACTGCTGTCCAGCTTCTGAGAACAGATCTGAAGGTCTGGTGAGTCTCACAGTGTGTTAAAACCCAAACCCTTCTTCCTTCTCTTAATAACATTATGGAAGAGGAACCAGAGAAACATTTCAGTTGGAAAAGACCCCCAAGGATCATCGAATCCCACCGCTCTCTAACTCTACCAAGTCTGGTGCTAAGCCACGTTCCTCAGCATCACGTTTCTCTGGCTTTTAAATGCTTCCAGAGATGGGGACTCAACCAACTCCCTGGTGAGCCTGTTCCAGTGTCTGAGAACCCTTCCAGTGAAGAAGTTTCTTCTAACATCCAACCTAAACCTCCTCTGGTGCAACCTGAGGCCTTTTCCTTTCATTTTGGTACTTGTTATCTTGGGAGAAGAGACCAACTCCCCCCGTCTCCAGCCTCCTTTCAGGGAGCTGCAGACAGCCAGAAAGTCTCCCCTCAGCCTCCTTTTCTCCAGGCTTGACAACCCCAGGTCCCTCAGCTACTGCTCACCAGACCTGTTCTCCAGATCTGACAACAGGTTATGACTCCTTAGCTGATCACTCAATGCAATCAAATGGAATATGTTTGGAAGTCAATGAGGAAATCACTTTTAATCTCAAAGGCTTTCAGCTGGTGACCAGCTTGACCTATATATTGCCACTACCCTTCATCAAACCATTGCTCTGGCAATGCTCTGTTGTGGCTCATGTGAGCTCTGTAGGGAACTGTGTTCTCTGGGGGCTATGATGCAGTGATCTACCTGAGAAGAGGTGGTGATGCAGGGTACCCTTTACCTTTTAATACCTGTTTTGACAGAATGACTTCTTCATGCTCTGAGAGAATGTGAGGCTGGAGAAATCACATTCCAGAATAAAATAAGTCAAAACTGTGCCTCAAACCCAGGGAGTGAGACCTGGCAAAATACATTGTGAGTGACTGATCTGCTGGGATGTACTCAGAGGGGAGACCAAGATGGGAATAGTTTGAGTGTGACAATGACAGGATGTTGCCTGAATGTTTGAGCTGTGTGTCTGAATTTAACTGACCTGCTTGCATTTCTGTGAGGAAGAATGATAGCACAGCAAGGGATAAGGTCATGAATCACCATGAGTAAAGTTCAGCTCTTGTTAGTATGGCTGTTTGTACTGAGGGCTGTACAGATTTATGCTGAGGACCAAAGTACAGCAGAGGCTGTTATACCATGTAGACAAAGTGTCTCACAGCCTCAATGGGATAATTAATGTGAGGAAGTTAAGCATGAACTCTTTCTCCAATGGATCAGAATTTCTCTTTGCATGGTTATCAAGAGCCAGGAGGAGTTTTGCTGCTTGCAAGGAATGCAGACCTGCTCCACAAAAAGCACCAAGCAGTTTTGTTTCCAGCTACTGCAGAAAGGCTGCAAATAATTTTCTCACTAGGAAATAAAGGTCAACAAACAGACTCTGAAGAGAAAACACAAGATTAGTTAATATACTAATAGACTATGACATTAATTTTTTTTTTACAAGTGCATTTCAATTTGGTTTGATTTGCTGATTTTTTTTTTTCCCTTTCCATTTACTTTTAGACAAATATTTGTTAAAAAAAATACACCAACCTTACCAAATGCAGCATTTCTGCAATCTGTTTCTTAGGTACCTGGCTGAGTGCAAAGTTTCTACATTTTCAGTTCATGTGGGGCTTTGGTGTTTTGGTGTTTGGTGTGATGTCTTCATGTAGAGACATATTCTATACATTCACTTAGGCTGACTTCCAGCTTATAGCAAATTCCCCCCTGACACATAGGACTACACGACCAGGGAAACATGAAGGGTGTAAACTGGGGGTTGGACTAGATGACTTCTAGAGGTCTCTTCCAACCCAGTGCATTCTATGGTTCTATGAACTATGCATCTAGCACACTTAAATCCGTGATAGAGCTCTTGTATTTAATATGTTGGTCCTGACAGCATTTTGCTTCTTTAAATCAAGGCTTTGCAAGATCTTAGCTGAGCTGGGCAGGCCAAGGGAGACTCTCAGGGCACCTCTGAGGAGTGTGCTCATGTTGCAGCCAGGCTAGTGAGCTCATTTAAAGCTACTTATCTAACCACAGCACAACCAGCTGGTTGCCAAACCTGTCCTGGGAGCAGGACAGGTATCCATGCAGTCAGCTCTTGATATCAGGTTTATGATGCTTACACTGCAATTTCTGACCAGTCGCCTGAATTTGGTCGTCATGGTGATGGCATAAAAGTGCCCTGATCAGAGATGGTTTGCTTCTCCAACACCAAAGACAGGAGAGAGATTGTTATCTGCCATGCCACCTAAACCTGAACAGATGCTGCTCTGCTACATAAGTCCTTTCCTGTGGACTCTTCTTCTGATTGCACTGACTTGCCACTGAGGAATGTTGACATGAGGTTTTGCTTGCTGGTAGCAGCATAACAATACTTACCACAGGATGGGCACAGGGCCTCTGAAGCAATAGGATAATATTAGAAGAGAAAAAAATCAGCTTGATTCTAAAAGCAGATCACCCAGGAGAAACTGTGATGTGATTAAGTGCTCTTAAAAAGGGCAAAGAATAGCTGCCTTCATACCAGGTGTGTAGAGGTCAATGGTTTCTACTTCTGGGACTTTGTGTTTCTTTCCCAGTTTTTCCCACATCTTGGAAACAGTGCAAGAGTGTTCACTACACATTGGTGTGTACACCAATTTAAGGGAAAGGTGGAAGTGGGTCATTGAGAAGGAAAAAGTCTAGGGCACAAGGTTCTACAAGCAAATTGAGAACATGCCAAGGAGCCAACAACCTGCATCCATTCTAGATGTAGAAATGTTAGGACATCCTACCTAATGTAGGACATTTAGTAAATCTGACAGCATCAAGCTGGGGTAGTTCACTTTGGAGAAAAGGAGGCTGAGGGGAGACCTGATTGCTCTCTACAACTATCTGAAGGGAGGTTGAAGTGAGGAGGGGGCAGCCTCTTCTCCTTGGTGGCTTCAAACTGCACCAGGAGAGGTTCAGGCTGGATGCTCGGAACTATTTCTTCACAGAGAGGGTTCTCAAGCATTGGAATGGTCTGCCCAGGGTAGTGGTGGGGTCACCATCCCTGGAGGTGTTTAAGCAGTGTGTGGACCTGGTGCTTAAGCCATGGTTTAATGTTGCCCCCTCAGTGCTGGGTCAAGGGTTGGACTGAATAATCTTGGAGGTCTCTTCCAGCCAGATGCATTCGGTGATTCTGAGATGGAGAGAGTTTACTAATTCTTATTTGCTGCATGAAAAGCATAAAAAAAGCATACATTTTACATCTGAGGTATGCCATTTTTATTTCTCCATGATACTGGGTTTTTTGTTTGTTTGTGTGTGTAGACATGGAAAATCTGCAGCTTATCTTTTCCAACTCTTTTGGTATTGCAGAACTGCAAAACTGCAATATCCTAGCAGTCGTTCTGCAAGGTACTTTTGCTCTCCACTGCAGTTGATCACTATTCAGCAAAGTGTTCTCTTAGATATCAGCATGACTCTTCCTAGTTTTAAAGGAAAACAGAAATGGGGTGGAAGGCAAATAATAGCCTTAGACATCAATAGCAATGGCAAGTGCTCAGCAAGCATCTTGGCATTCAGGAATGGACACTTTTGTTACTGATGGTGGAAGCTGCTTTGTACTTTGCAGGTATAACACAGGTAGGTCCTGTGGCTGTGTTTATAAAACCATAAGAAAAAAAACCAATTGCTTGAAAGAGAAGTGTTTGAGTTTGATTTCTAAATCTGACAAGGTCCTGGGTTTCTAAAAGGAATCAGACCTGAGCCCCTCAGATCAAGAAAGACCTCAGGGAAGTGCTTGAAAGAGCCCAGCACAGAGCCACAAAGATGCTGAAGGGAGTGGAACATCTTCCTTCTGAGGAAAGGCTGAGAGAGCTTCAGTCTCTCTAGCCTGGAGAAGAGGAGACTGAGAGGTGACCTTATGAATGTTTATAAAGATGTGAAGGATGACTGTCAGTAGGACAGATCCAGGCTCTTATCAGTGATGTCCAAGGGGCAATGGGCACAAGCTGGAGCAAAGGAGGTTCCACATGGACGTAAGGAAAAACTTTTTCACTGTGGGGTTAACAGAGCCCTGGAGCAGGCTGCCCAGAGAGGTTGTGGAGTCTCTGGAGATACTCAAAATCCTGGATACATTCCTGTGTGATCTACTCTAGGTGATCCTGCACTGGCAGGGGAGGCTGGACTAGATGATCTTTCAAAGTCCCTTCCAACCCCTAACACTCTGTGATTCTGTGTGATTCTGAGATCACTTTATATCAACACCACTTTTCATTAGGCTTACTGAGGTTATGCCATGTGTGTCACTGCCTTCATCACTGCCAAGGCCAAAGCAGAAATATTCCATCCTTTCACAAGTTGCCCTGTGTATGCCAGAGCAATTGTTACCTTCCTGCAGCTTCTTATCAGTTTACTCCGGTTTAACCAAATACTTCTTGAAATCCAAATGATTTTGGCATCAAGCTCTCCCATTCTTCAGATGTTTTAACATCCTATTTCACTTTTTCTGTTTTTTTTTTTTTTTTTTATGCATACAAGATGTGAATGTTCTCCGCCATACAACAAGATGTCCCTAGAATAATGTGGTTGAAGATGATAAAGAAAAAGCTTTGCCTGTTGTGAGGCAGTAAATGTCCAATGTCAATGGAAATGTTGAGTTTGCCAGCATGATTTCTGCAATAGGACACAGGAGGCATGTGAGGCATTTCTGTTTTCAATGAGTCTTCCCTTGCTGTAAATAAAGTTGAATACAGGTAAACTAGAGATGTAACAGGTCTTCAAGATATCTATTCCATATCAAGTGTTGCATCACAAGTTGTGGTGGTGGTGAGCAGAGTTAAACCTGGCTGGCAGCTGGTCACAAGAGGTGTTCCCCAGGGCTCAGTTTTGGGGCCAGTCTTGTGTAGTAACTTTGTCAATTATCTGGACGAGGGACTTGAGTGCTCCCTCGGTAAGTATGCAGATGACACCAACTTGTGTGGGAATGTTGATTTGCTCAAAGGTAGGAAGGCTCTGCTGAGGGATCTGGACAGGCTGGGTTGATGGGCCAAGGACAGTTGTATGAGGTTTAACCAAGGCAAGTGCCAGGTCCTGCACTTGGGTCACACCATTCCATGATTCTGTGATCCTGTGCCTCCCAGCTGGAAGGCAGAGAAAGGAGTGAATCCAAGACTCAGCTCATTCCCTTCTGCCCCCATCACCACTGCATACAGGCATGGGGTCGTTGTTCCCCCTCTCCAAAGTGTTTAGGCTAAGGCATGCTCTGCTTTTGTGAGTCATCCTTCAGGCTTACCTATCCCACCACTTTCATGCCTGCCCATGCCAGCAGTATAATCTAGCAGCTGTCACCTTCTCAAAGATATCTCTGCCTTTCACTTAATGTGAGTGAACACAGCCCTGTCCACAGCCTCCAGGGCTGAAGCTTCAACTCAGAGGCCCAGCAGAGAGGAGTGAACTGCAGGACAGGACCACTCACTCTCATTTGAGTTCCATTTCAATAATGCATGCCCCAAACAATGATCTCCTAAAGCCAGCAGTGGAAAACAAAACTGAAAGCCTAAACATATGCAGATGGCATTCAGAGCCTGGGATGCTTCTGCCAATTTATGCAACTGATGCAGGCTCAAAATATTTACTTAGGAATTCTTAATTAAGACAAGCATTTGGCAGCAGTGTCATGTTTCAGATGAGTTGCAATGACACCACAAAATAGCTCAGTGGTACCTCCTAACAAAGACTCCATTATGGGGATTTTTTTTTTTTTTTCATCAGAGGCTGTGGGGGTAAGGTTTAAGCTGTGCAGCTCCTCCACTGTTGAAGGGATTCAGCCAGCTAAATCCCTTCAATTCCTTGCTGAAAATGAACCAACCCCCTGCCCAACAACAGCTTCAGGTGAATATAGAGTAGCAGGGTGAGATCACAGTGACCCTTCAGGCACCTATACAAAAGGTTTGCAGTAAGGATGGCTCAGTGGCTTGGGGGGGGAAATGTGCTGCTGTGCAGTCAGGAATACAAATGGGAGAGGGTGTTGGAAGAGAAGGTGTAGCACCTGAAGCCATGTTATTTTCCCAAGGAGAAGGGATTGCTGGAGAAGAATTTTTGGAGCAATGATTATTTTATTTTAATCAAAAGGTTAAAACCAACTTGTTGAAGCTCTTCATCTGTATGAAATGTGTTGTTGGGTTAATCTCTCCATTTTGTATCTTCTCTTATATATATATATATATATGTTTGTTTGTTTGTATATATATATACATATATATATGTTTGTTGGAATTGTATTTTAAGGCCCTTGGAGAAGTGGGTAGATTCAGATTGGATGTTAGGAAGAAATGCTTCACCATGAGGGTGGTGAGACACTGGAACAGGTTGCCCAGGGAGGTGGTAGAAGCCTCATCCCTGGAGGTTTATAAGGCCAGGCTGGATGTGGCTCTGGGCAACCTGATCTAGTGTGAGGTGTCCCTGCCCATGGCAGTGGGGTTGGAACTAGATGATCCTTGAGGTCCCTTCCAACCCTGACAATTCTATGATTGTATGAAATCTCAGGACTAGTTAGTTGTGGATGTTCATCTATAGGTAGAGAATACTCTTTCATAATTTTGTTAGAATTCAGATTCTTCTAATAACAACAAAAAATAGCCTTTTCCCCATGCAGTGCATGTGGTTGTACAACAGTCTGTAACAAAGATTTACTTTATATGTGGTCCACTTGTGGAATGACTCCAAGATCCTCCATGAACTACAGGTCAAGTGGTGACCTTCCTATATGTGAAATTCATCTGAAGGTACAAGGACATGATAACATTTGAAAGAAATTGAATGACTTACGGGCTTGAGTGAAGCCCATATTTTATATTTGCAAATATAAAACAGAGGCTCAAGAAAGCAAATCATGAATGAGGAATACATTTACCTTCTGAAAAGCAATACTACATTAAATTTTCTGTCATGGATTCATAGAATGGTTTGGGTTGGGAAGGACCTTCAAGATCATCTAGTTCCAATCCTCTGTCATGGGCATGGACATCTTACACTAGACCAGGTTGCTCAAGGCCTTATCCAACCTGGTCTTGAATACCTCCAGGGTGCTTTGGGTTTTTTGGTTGATGATTTTTTTTTTTTTTCATAACAAAGCACCCTTGTGTTCAGGTTCATTTTCTCTCACATTCACTTTCTTCTTATATTATCACTTATTCTTTTCCTTCATTCCCTTTTGTCATCTCCTGTTCTGACTTTCTTGCTGGGAAAATCTCAACTTATAACCCTCAAGACCCAAAAGTAATTTCTCAGAGTACACTGGTGTGTCAGAGTGGGGCAGCACCCTGCCTTCCCCACCATATAACATCAACCTCTTCAGATGGAGATAGCCCCTCTAACCCCATCCCAAAAAGAGCTGAGGACACAAGGGACAGCTCAGAGCTGTCCTTAAAAATCATATTCATTTAGGCCCTAGTGTTTCATTTCTGAAGAGTTTTCAAAGGCCTTTACTTTTATTAATTGCTTGACATAAGTGATAATGTTCATGGTTGTGATCTTGCAATTTTTTCCATGTAACTTTGTGAAAAGAAAAGCTCTGGTTATTGAGGTCCTGGGGAGAAGACAGAACCATGCTGGGAAATAAACACATTTTGGGGAAGAATTTTCATTTTTTTAATGACAGTAGTCATCTGTCTTTGCATAATTAAGTATGCTTTCAGAAAATATCCTGAAACTTTTCTCCCAGTCATAGAATTTTGCACTCTGACTGCAGTCCTAGTTATTTTTTCAAAGAGTGATGCTTCAGGGTTTTGATGCAGAAACCAGGTCTTCCAAGACATCACTCCTCAGGTTTAGTTTGTTGGAAGTTTGAACTGCCAGGTGCTATCTGTGGCACCTGGGCACGACAGCTATCCATGTCCACAATGCCACATTTTCATTTGGATGTAACACTTTATAGCTAGAAGGTCTCTGTTGCCATAGAAGAACTCTGTTCTTCTGCAGAGAAAGACCTGTGAGTGCTGGTGAACAAGCTCACTGTGAGCCAGCAATGTGCCCTTGTGGCCAAGGAGGCCAGTGACATTCTGGGGTGCATTAGCAAGTGTGTGGCCAGCAGATTGAGGGAGGTTCTCCTCCCCCTCTGCTCTGCCCTAATGAGGCAGTATCTGAGTATTGTGTCCTGTTCTGGGCCCTAGTTCAAGAGGGACATGGAACTACTGGAGAGAGTCCAATGGAGGGCCATGAAGATGGTTAGGGGACTGGAGCACCTCTCTTTCAAGGAGACACTGAGAGACCTGGGGGTCTTTAGGCTGGAAAAAAGCCTGAGAAGGGATCTAATCGATGTTTATAAATATCTAAACGGTGGGGGGCAAAAGGGATAGGGCTGAGCTCCTGTCAGTGGTGGATAGGACAAGGAGCAGTGGTTCCAAACTAGAACACAGAAGTTTTCACTTGAACTTAAGGAGTAACTTCACTTTGAGGGTGACAGAGCTGCCCAGAGAGGTTGCGGAGTCTCCTTCTCTGGAGGCTTTCAGAACCTGCCTGGATGTGTTCCTGTGTGGCTTGCTTTAGGCAAACCTGTGTTAGCAGTGTTAGATGATCCCTGGAGTTCCCTTCCAACCCCTGCCATCCTGTCATTCTGTGGTTCCATAACTATTGCTCAATGCCAGTGCTTGGTGTTTCCCTCGGATTAACGGCTAAGTGTCGAAGAAAGGTGAAGGCTCTCCAGATGCCAGGCGCTCCTGTGGCGCAGGAGATGTGCCATTATTCCCCTAAGGCTGTTTGCTCGGGTAACCCACGTGGATAACCCACTCATAAAAGCTCTGAAGGGTGCGTGGGCAGTGATGGTGGCAGGGTGGTTACAGTTACTGTAAACTGCACCAGAAATCCCAACAAAACACTGCTCGTAGGATTTCTTCCTGATAAGAGTCAAGGAAGCTTCCACCGCAGAGAAAGATTAGATGGGAGAGGCTGCCAAAACGTGGCACGGGGAGCTGCTTTTTTTTTTTTTTTTTTGACAGTTATGAAGTGAAACATTCCTATATCCAGTGGGAAAAACCCAACCCAACGTGTAGTCTTCAACCAGCCCAAGGGGCAGGAGCGCAGCGCGACCCTCCCGAATGTGTGACGGACGCACAAACCGAGGGGCGCCGCAAGCAGCCCTGGAGAGGAAGCTTGAAATGCTGTTGGGTGCATTTCTTTAATATAAATCAAGCTTTCCAAACCCTCAGTTTCATGATTCAGCATTTCTTTTGGCACTGAAATTATAGTAACAATTTTAAAAGTAGGCTAAACGAGTCTGAGGGAATACACTGGGAAGTTCAGGCCAGGAAAGGGGGAAGTCCCTGGAAGTAATGACAAGAAAACTAAGCCCCCCCCTCCTCCACTTCCTTACCCCTAATAATTGCAGTTTAATTCTTTTAATGAGGCATGTCTTAAAGCACTTTGCAAACACAAAATAATCATGGCATCCTCACAATACCTTCTGAGTCAGATATGAGAATGTTTATTTCCTGGATGAATAAGCACCCCCGCTGTATGAAAATACTTTGACCAAGGCTTGCTCCAAAAACAATGGGAGACCAAGGAATACACTCCTTAACCTAATCATGAGACAGTAGTGAGGGGTACAGAGGAAGCAACTAAACTGAAAATTATACATGGGGTAGACACTGGAGCCAACTCTTTCATGCTTTCCTTTGTTTTGAAAGTCATAAGTTGTTGCTGCTCAGCTTGAGACAAAAGTCAGTCGAAACTGTGGGGGCTCAGCACATGAGAAAAAAATGATATTTAAAAACAAGTTCTCTCATAGCTTTAGTTAGTAGTTTTAGTTAAAAAAAAAAGTGTATCATATACATTGTTTTGGTATATATGTATTATGTTTATCAATAAGTTGGTTGTGAGGTCTCCAGCAAGCCAATAATAATTGGGTAGCCAGGGCACCAGAATTGTGTGTCTTGTGCATGTGTGTCAAGCATCAGCTTAAATTTTGAATGCTTGTGTATGTCTCTTTCTTAGGATCCAACTCTGGACTCCTTCAGGATTAGGTTTTCTTAGAAGGATCAATGTCTGAAGCAGCTCCTGCTGAAAGGGAAATAGGTTACCAGACAGGGAAGTATTGCAGGATGCTTGGGCAACTGCTTTGTGCCAGGGAACTAGGCAAAGCCAGGTGGAGGAAGTGGGGCAAGGATAGTAGAGCCTGAGAGTCACCATGAGAACCACTGCATATGCTGAGCTGGGGAGGTGTTGCTGCCAGGGAGCCCTGGCTCTTGCTCTGCTATGAAGAATGGCTGTGCTGTGAAGAATTCCTTCTTTTCTCAGCTGACCCACTGCCAGGGTACCCTAGCAGAAAGTAAGGGGCTGACATGGGTTCTTTCAGCCTCCTTCTGGGAGGAGAACCATGGACTAGGCTGGGATTGCAGAGTCCCCTGTACCCCTGACATCTCCAGGTTGTACAAGACATCTTTCCACTGTCATATACTTTAAAGTTACAGAAGGGCCAGCCCTGCCTCCCATGGAGCTGGTTGAATCCCCATTGCTGGATGTGTTTAAAAGATAGAGAGATATGGTGCTGAGGGATCCCTCTAGTCTGCTCTGGTGAGGCCACATCTGGAATATTGTGTGCAGTTCTGGGCCCCTCAGTTCAAGAAAGACCTCAGAAAACTTCTTGAAAGAGTCCAGCACAGAGCCACAAAGATGATTAAGGGAGTGGAACACCTCCCTTCTGAGGAAAGGCTGAGAGAGGTGTCTCTTTAGCTTGGAGAGGAGACTGAGCACTGAGAGGTGACCTCATTCATGTTTATAAATGTGTGAAGGGTGAGTGTCAGGAGGATGGAGCCAGGCTCTTCTCAGTGATGCCCAATGATAGACCAAAGGGCACTGGGCACAAGCTGGAGCACAGGAGGTTCCACGTGAACATAAGGAAAAACTTTTTCACTGAGTGTGACAGAACCCTGGAGCAGGCTGCCCAGAGAGGTTGTGGAGTCTCCTTCTCTGGAGACATTCAAAACCTGCCTGGATGTGCTTCTGTGTGACCTACTCTAGGTGATCCTGCTCTGTTGATGGGGGTTGGACTAGATGATCTTTTGAGGTCCCTTCCAACTCCTAACGTTCTGTGATTCTGTTTCTTTGTTGTTTCTGGCACAAATCAGATCATGAATTACTGCAAGATTTCCAATCTCTTTTGCCAGACCAGAAAGGTTGGGATAAGTTGGCATAAGGATAGGAACCCAACTTCCAACTTTCTCCTTTTGCCCAGCACCTTGCCAGCAGCACATGGCAAAAAGAAATAAATGTCTTCAATGTGGTTATAACATGTCTTACTGCCTTTTTTTTTTTTCTCTTTTCTTTTCTTCAGAGCTTTGTCATCCGTGGTTGCTTTAGGAGCTAATATCATCTGCAACAAAATCCCAGGCCTGGCCCCTCGGCAGCGAGCGATCTGCCAGAGCCGCCCTGATGCCATCATTGTGATCGGGGAAGGGGCACAAATGGGAATCAATGAGTGCCAGTACCAGTTTCGGTATGGGAGGTGGAACTGCTCTGCACTGGGAGAGAAAACAGTCTTTGGACAAGAGCTTCGAGTAGGTAAGGGTGTCTCTAATACGCTGCTGAAGTGATACACTTGGGCTGGTTGTCTTTTGGATTTCCTACCATGGTCCTGCAAAGGTTTAATAACCCTCTGGTATTTACCTATTGGAGTTCAACAGTGGTGCTCCCAGAACAAGTGGGGTCTGTATGTTTTCACTCATGGAAAAGTAAGTAGCAAGAGGCATGAAATCTCTAGTGATGTCTAGATGAAGTCGTTTGTATCTGTGCAACTTCATACTCAGCAGTGCCCTGGATGCCTGCACAGGCATCCAAGGATGCAGTCATCACATGCCATGAAAAAATATGTCCAACTGGTGTCCTGTTAGAGATTGCCATAACTGTGGTGCATGCTAAAAACAAGGAACAAGCAGCTCCAAAAGAATCCCTCTGCAGCCTTCTCAAATGCTAAGTAGTGGGAAGGTCCCAATTAACTAATGGAAGTGTTGTGCATACAGCGCTGGCTTTCCAATACGTGGCAGTGATACATACCCATGTTAGTGTTGCTGTCTCACTGGAAAGGAAATACTCAAGTGATTTAAGGCAGGAAATCTATTCAAAGGAAATGATACAAGACCTTGGCCTGACAAGGTGTTAATTTGCAGAAGCTAAATTGCTCTCTTTCCATTTTCCCTGTCTGATATTATTCCATAGGGAAGATTATGCATATCTTTTCTGGCCCTGAGATGATTGTTGTTCTCATTCTGCAGATGAGTACCCTTAGCCCATCCCTGAACTTTTCTCTCTCCCCCAAGGGCTGCTCGCTTACCATCTCCCAAATTACCTGCTGCTCAATGGTGGGATAACATTTTGTAGTGTGTGGCTCTCACAAGGGTGCTTAGAGTGATAGCATCCAGCTTCTCAGTGGGGTTGATGCCTGCTCATCTTGTGTCTGGTTCTTCTTTGGGTGACACCCCTTTTTTGAATTCAATGGTTTGGGTGAGTCTTGTGCCTCCAAGGTTGAATGGATTCAGATAGGAGATCTTGTTAAATATGTGTGAAGAAAAGGCATAGAACTTAATCTCATTTGTGTAAAGAGGAAAGAACTTACAGGGTGCTTTGGTTCTTACTGGAGATCAAGGCTAGCTTTCTCTTCCTAACATCCTTTTGAAATGAATGCTAAAATCTGAGGTACACTCAAGTGAATGATGGAATTGAATATTGTTTTTCAAAGAATGTGGAAGTCTGAGAGTCTGGCTGAGGTCTGAGATTTTTAAGGGTGCAGTGTCCCAGCTGTAAAGTGTTGTAGTTGACTAAATCCATTAGCATCAAGGCGACTGACTTAATGCTGACAGAGAATCTGTCATATTCTGTGTACGTTACTGCACATTGAATCACAGAAATGGAGAGGGCTAAAACCTGAGACCCAGTGAATGAAATCAATGTCAAAAGAATAGTCTGAACTTTTTGAGCTTCAGAAAAAAGATTGGTAGAATTTGGCTTTGAAAAGGTGGTGGTCAGGAGTTTGCTCATTGGTGCCTCTTCCCACGCTTGTCCTAATCTATTTCTACTTCTGGCCTAACTTTTGTTTCTCATGAAGAGTGGAAGTGGAAGGCATCAAACATTATCAAGATACCATATACAGGAAGTAATTTAATGTTCAGCTTTTACTTTCAACATTAAATGAACCAGAACAACACCTAGTCACTTGTTGGGACTATTAGAAGCAGAGATCTGGTCCTCCTTGGTTGGTCATATGCTTGTTTACCAGCTTAAGTTGATGCTCAAAATTATGTTGCTGCCAGAAAATAGACAGGTGACAAACATGCCACCATGATTCTTCTTCATGCTATGTTGTCTTGGTCTGCCAAAGCTTTCAGGCATGCAAGAGGCTCTGACTCTTAAGCAAATAAGTCCTCTTAACTTCTGAGAGGTCACTTATGTCCTTGAAGAGGCACACTCTAGAGGGTTGTACCCCAGGTAGTGTCATCATTAAGCTTTCTGGTGAAAAGGTTTTCACCACTTCTGTTCTCCTCTTCAAGCAGAGAATCTTAGGGCACCTCATCAGCTCCATCCTTGCACTCATGAGTGACAATCCTCTTCATCAGAAAGACTCCTTTCATCCTCAGAATCCTTGCAAGTGAATGCAGTTCACATGTCCAAAGAGGATTATGCTTTCATTCTCAATGCTTCTATACAAAATGAGAGCTACAGGGAACAAAATTTGTGTGGCATCAGTCTGGACCTTCGGACCTTCTGTCAGACTACAGAAAGTTTGAAAAAAAACAACAACAAACAACCCAGGTCTTTCAGGCCATATTTGCCAAAATGTTCACCAGATTCTTGACCTTTTCACCTAACCTGGGTGGTTTCTTGCAGCTCTGAAATGACTGATGTGGAATCTGGTGGGTTCTTTTATGGCTTAACCCAAACACAGATGAAAATTGGCAGTTGCAGCTGAGTTCTGCCTTGACATTTGTTGGGTGTGAAACCACACGAACTCTAACGGATGGAGAAGGTTTACATGACCCCTGCCAGCTCAGCCAGATGAGTTCCATGAAGGTCCATAAAAGAGCCCAGAATCCACATGTCTTTGTTTTATTAGTGGAGTAGCACCCAGAGATGATGTGGTCAGTGTCTAGGAAAAGGATAGGGTTTAGGAAGTGGTGTTATTACACTAGTAAGGGGGGAAAAAAAGCTTTTAAAAGGACAAAGCTTAAAAATCCCCACACTTAAGGTTACAAAATACTTGGAAGCACAAATATCCACATGTGTAGGAAAACACATCTGTATCTGGCATAGAGAAACATGAAACCAGAACTTTTTTTCTGCCCAAACAGATTGAAGAAAGGATCAAAACAAATCAAGTTTTTCATTTCACCCCAAAGGAAAATTCATCTTGCTCATGGCAAGTTACTCAGGTCATAGGATGGAGAGGGTGAGAAAGCTCTGACTGCATAATATCAATTGCTTTCTGTCTGTATGGAAAACAGGAAACCTACTCTTTAGCCACTGGACACAGGCTCCACCACTAGCACTGACAAGTGTAGATTTATGGTTGTTCTAATTTACATCTTTATGCAACAGTTCCCCCTTAAAATTCAAAGCAAACCCCCAAACTTAACCAACAGATTTGCCCAGAAGGCAAATTGCATCCTAGGCTGCATCAAGAGGAATGTGGCCAACAGCTCAAGAGAGGTGATTCTGCCTCTTTACTCTGCTCTTGAGAGATTCCACCTTGAATACTTTGTCCAGTTTTGGTGTCCTCATCATAAGAACACAGAGCAAGTCCAGCAGAGGGCCACAAAGACGATCCAAGGGCTGGAACACCTCTGCTATGAGGATGGGATAGGCTGAGGGAGCTGACCCAATAGCTTCCAATACCCGAAGGGATCCTACAGGAAGGCTGGAGAGGGACTTTTCCTAAGGGTGTCTAGTGATAGGACAAGGGGGAATGGTTTGAAGCTGAGGGAGAGTAGGTTTAGACTGGATCTTAGGAAGAAGTTCTTCTGTATGAGGGTGGTGAGACTCTGGCTGCCTAGGGAGGATGTGGATGTCTCCTTCCTTGGGGGATGTTCAAGGCCAGGTTGGATGAGGCCTTGAGTCTAGTTGTGAGACATCCCTGCCATGGGCAGTTGGAGTAGATGATCTCAAAGGTCTCTTCCAGTCTACGATTCTGTGACCATGAGGTCTCTCCAACAGCTGTGTGTTCACTGCTAACACTACCTCTTATGCTTCAGGTATGCTTGTCTTTCAACCACAACCAAGCAGCAGGCAAAAGGCATGAGACAGGGGCAAAAGTCCACTTTTGTGATTTCTGGGAATCCTACTGTGCCAGGGAAATCCCCAGTAAGTTAGCTAAGCTGGGTGGTTGCTGAGCTACCTTTTCCAAGAGGAACTTCAAAGAATGAGGGCTGGACCACCTATAGAATACATGGGAATCTGTGTAAAAACCAGACTGCTAAATCCAGGACAGAAATGAGGTGTTTCAAAAAATATAGCTGTCAAGATAACAAAAGCAGTCTGCAGACATCTGCCTTGTCAGACTTGTGTTAAATAATGATGATGTGGTGGTGTTCATTCGGCCATATCACTGATACAATGATCTGGCAAATCATTGAACTGGACACTTGACAGGGAAGAACAATACACAGGCAAAAAAACAAGGAAGTTCTGAAGCTTTTTTTGACAAAACTCTGATCTTTTTTTATTGATCTGTAGATTTCTGGCATGTTGAAAGGATGCATCTTAAGTGAGACTGAAGTCCTGTTTATTCTGGGTGGTTTAGGAGAAGAGCAACATAGAATCATAGAATGGTCTGGGTTGGAAGGGACCTCTAAAGGTCATTTAGTTCAACCCCCTCTGCAGTAAGTAGGGGCATCCTCAACTAGATCAGACTGCCCAGAGCCCTGTTGAGCTTCACCTTGAACATCTCCATGGATGGGACCTCAACTACCTCCCTGTGCAACCTGTTCCAGTGTTCTACTACCCTCACGGTAAAGAATTTGTTCCTAACACCCAATCTAAATCTACTCTTCTCTAGTTTGAAGCCATTTCCCCTCCTCCTATCACTAGAGACCTTTATAAACAGTCTCTCTCCATCCTTGTGGGCCCCCTTCTTGAGAAGCTTCTTGTGACCATGCATTTACCTACGTTTTGGTCCAGTCTCCAGACAGAAAGGGGGAGGGATGGGAGAGAAACTACAGTTTTAAAGGCTAACAGAATCTGTGCATGGATTTTATTAACTCACAGGTGAAGAAAATGACTTTACACATAATTTTGAGAAATCCAGAAAATACAGAAAGTTGAATGTCAGGGTTATATCCAAGCATGCACACATGCACTCAAATGGCTTAAAAAGGCAGCATAATTTCAAATAGAAGATTAAGAAAGGGAGGAAGATGTCTTCTGAAGGAAAGAGATTTAAAAAAAAAATAAAAAAAGATTCTTTCTGTATTTATACTGGAAACAGGTAACTAAGTCCACACTGGATCCCAGTGTTTCAGCTGCAGGCCTAAGAGAACAAGGGAATTGGGCATGAAAGAGATGCAAGTGATGGCATCATGGAGAAATGGTTGGCATCTCATCATACATGCTGAGGGGATGTCAGTCAATAAATTATTCTTGGTCCAGGCCATATATAGGATTAATGAAATTTGGATTGAGGCTCACATACAAATCCAGTCATTTTTATTCTGGGCTACGATGGTGGTTTACCCGAGATGCCAACTGTTCATAAAAACCCCCTACCAAAAATGGGAGGAGCAGAGGGGGCTCATTATTCTCCAAAAATGGACATTTGGATAGGAGCAGAGACATGAATCCAGCACAGTAGTGTCTAGCACGGTACAAGTTGGCCAACTTGGGAAGCTTGACTTGCAGTATGAGCAGAAAAATTGCAGCACATGAAGACAGGCAGCATTCTTGGGAATGCTTTACAACCATACTTGTGCTCTAATGCTATCAGCAAATCAATAAAGGGAACCATAAATGAATCCAGATTGTTTGCCTAAAGTACATTTCTATCTTCTTGCCTTTCCTTCCCTCCTGCCATTTCTTTCTCTGCTTCTCTTCTTTTCCCATTTTCTTTTTTCCCCCCCCTTTTTTTCTGATCAATCTATGTTGTTACTCCATATATTTATTAATGCTTAGTAATATTCAATCAAATCTCACACCAGCTCCGTGTTTATTATTGCGACATCTGGGAAAATCTATCTTTACCCACTTGTGTTATAGCCAATAAAAACAACATGGGGGGAAGGAAAGGGAGCATACAGCTGGAAACGATTTGGAGGGGGGGGAAATGGGTTGGAATTGAATTATTTTAAATGCCCTACAGAGCAGGGTGCATGCTTCACCCACAGAAAGGCAGTAATCATCTCTGTCATAGCAGTAGGTGCGATGATTGATTCAGGCATTTGTCAGTTATTGTGAACCTCAGTTGCACAGTGCCTTTTGGACCCAATGTGGGAAAATGTGGGGTTTTTTTTGTTGGGTTTTTTTTTGT
This sequence comes from Indicator indicator, assembly GCF_027791375.1. Classification (NCBI taxonomy): domain Eukaryota; kingdom Metazoa; phylum Chordata; class Aves; order Piciformes; family Indicatoridae; genus Indicator; species Indicator indicator. The sequence goes on along the minus strand of NC_072012.1, from coordinate 9,899,458 downwards.
TTGTTTTGTTTTGTTTGTTTTTGTTGTTGTTGCTGTCATATAGCCTGGTCCCAGAAAACAAAGTCCTTTGAGTGTTTGAGCAATCGATCAGAAAGAAACTTGTTTGCAGTAATTTGAATTGGACGCCTGCCTTGGTGCTAGGATGTGGCAAAACAAATTTCCTGCATGAGAGGTGGCTTCCCAGGAGGTGGTATGAGCTTCCTAGTGCAGGAGGTTGTCTGGGCTGCCAGGAGAGAGGTGCACAGGATGCATTCAATCAGAATATATCTGTATTAGGACCAGTACAAACCAGGTCTTAATTACTCATGCAGCTACCTTGGAGTGACTGCCACAATCTGTTTTACAGAATGAGATGTGGAGCCATTGCATCTGCAAGGGTGTTTTAGTGAAAGTAGGAGATGCTATAAATACCATGGCAAATTTAATGAGCTGTGGCTTATGCAATTTTAATTTTTATTAGAAGCACAGTGGTGTGTTAAAAGATGTATCATTCTTGGTTGTTGAGAGAGTTTTCTCACTAGCAGGCTGAATTAAAAAATCAAAACGAGGCATGCCTAGGGAACTGCCACCCATACCACCTGGGTATCTGAGGGGCAGTTGGAATAGAGGTGAAAAAAAAAAAATCCAGAATCTGAGGATGTCCTCAGTGTGCTCATTTTGCAGAAAAGATCTATTATGCTGCAAACATTCATTTCAATGCCTTGTCTTAATGCCCTCCCCCCCTATTTCTTTTCACAAATAACATGTTGCTGGAAGGAGAAACAAAAATATCCTTTATCTTAAGGACACAGGGTATATTTGTTCCAGCTTATGAATCATAGAATCACAACATGGTAGGGGTTGGAAGGGACCTCCAAAGATCATTGAGTCTAACCCCTCTGCCAAAGCAGGATCACCTAGGGCAGGCCCCACAGGAACACGTCCTGGTTGGCTTTGAATGTCTCCAGAGGAGATTCCACAACCTCTCTGGACAGCCTGTTTCAGTGCTCCATCACCCTCTGAGTAAAGAATTTTCTCCTCATGTTGAGGTAGAACTTCTTGTGTTCTAGCTTATATCCATTGTGCCCTGTCCTATTACCAGGTGCCACTTTAAAGAGCCTGGCTCCTTCCTCTTGACACCCACCCTTCAGATATTTATAGACATTAGTAAGATTCCCTCTCAGCCTTCTCTTCTCCAGACCAAACAGTCCCAGTTCTCTCAGTCTTTCTTCACAGGAGAGATATTCAAGTCCTGCAATCATTGTAGCTCTTTGTTGAACCCTCTTCAGTAGATCCCTGTCTTTCTTGAATTGAGGAGCCCCAAACCATACACAATATTCCAGGTGTAGTCTCACCAGGGCAGAGTAGAGGGGGAGGAGAACCTCCCTAAACCTGCTGGACCCACTTTTACTACTGCACCCCAGGATACCATTGGCATTCTTGGCCAATGAGATGTGTATTATTGCAGAAGGAATTCAGTTCTATCAGTGACTCTCCCACAAGCTGCCTTACAAAGATAGAAATGTCAGGTTGGAACAAAGCTGGGCTATGCCACCTAAGGATCCATGGCAGGGAGGTTGGAACTGGATGATCCTTGTGGTCCCTTCCAACCCTGATTGATTCTATGATGCTACGATTGTATTAGTTAGCCTACAGGCAGTAAGGCAAGTACTGTAAGGCACCTATGCTGCCTTATGAGGACAGCTTTTTTTTTTTTTTCAGTGCAATTCAGCTTGATGGAAAGCTCAACAGTGGCAGGGGAAAAAAAAAAAGCTGTGATAATCTAATAGTTAAAAGGCAGAGCAAGTGGGAGAGCTATTTCAGTTTGCATTATCATCCTTGGAGGAAATGAAGGAGTTGATTCAAACAGCTCATACTTTCTGACTGGAGGAGTCTGGATAAGGTTTTTACTATCACAAGTAGCAAGGCATGACAGTAACCCACACCAGAACAAGAAAATAAACTTCTCAGCTGGTGGTATCTGAGCTTGGGAAGGACTGGTAAAAAAGTTATGAAACAACTACTGTGCTAAGAATTTATGTTATTTTGACTGAGCAGAAAGCCTGTTGTGAGAGTGGTAGGTTCAGACTCTTCTTCATTTCAGTAGGTTTCTGTCTCTTGAAGGTTTTTAGAGAGATAAAAATATCTTTCTCTTCTAAGCAAACCCTGTTGTACTAAAGAAGCATCCTGTTTTGAGAGGATAGAGGCTGCCCAGCTTAGTGAATCAATTTGAAAATTTGTGGGGGATAGTTTCTCGATTATTTAAAAAATTTCTTAGGTGTCAGAGCCTCACAAACATCCAGGGAGCCTTTAGTGGTGTTTTCAAAACACACTGGAAATCGCAGATCAAAGGATAAACATGAATCACAGAATCACTGTGATTGAAAAAGTCCTTTAAGACTTTAAGTCTTAAAGTCTTTTAAGTCCAACCATTATCTAGCTCTATCAGGGTGACTACTACACCATATCCTTGAGCATCTTATCTTTTAAAATACATCCAGGGATGGTGATTCAGCCACTTCCCTAGGCAGCCTGTCCCAGTCTTTTGGTACAGAAATTTTCCCTAATACTCAACATAAACTTCCCCTGGTGTAACTTGATGCCATTTCCTCTTGTCCTATCAGTTGCGACTTGTGGGAAGAGACCAACACCCACTTCTGTCGCTTTCAGGTAGTTGTAGAGAGCAGCAAGGTCTCCTTTCAGGCTCCATTTCTTCAGACTAAACAGCCCCAGGTCCCTTGGTAAATTATCAGCTGACAGTAATAACTTTTGTTGGACTTTACTGAAAAAAAAAAAAAAAAGTAATTTTGCTACATTAATTTTGTAATCTTTACCTCTTTTTCTCTGCCTCCATGTAAAAGAAATGCCTCCCCTATATAAGCTGTAGCAACTTTCCAACCATGCATATATAAATCCTTATATTTCCCAAGTTATATTCTTTGGGCTTCTTTTTGTAAGGTACTGCTGTCTAGTTCAAGCATAGCTAAATTGTGTTATGTTTTACATCAAGGGTCATGAGACTGAAAAAAAGAGAGTTCTCTTAAATGAAAACATGAGTGTTGTCACTTAAATATTTACCTCTTTGGCCACAGGCTTGCTTTGAAAGGCAGACATCCTTATTCTAAAGGTGGTGCTAATACAGGACCACAGAATTATAGAATGGTCTGGGTTGGAAGGGACCTCTAAAGATCATCTAGTCCAACCCCCTCTTCAGTCAGCAGGGACATCCTCAACTAGATCAGGCTGCCCAGAGCCCTGTTGAGCTTCACCCTGAATATCTCCAAGGATGGGGCCCCAACCACCTCCCTGTGCAATCTGTTCCAGTGTTCCACCACCCTCATGATAAAGAACTTCCTCCTAATGCCCAGCCTAAATCTACTCTTTAGCTTCAAACCATCACCCCTTAACTTCTCACTACAGATGCTGCCCTGACTGAAATTTGGAATTTCCATCCTGAGGGGAGTGCTAACTGTTAAAATTCTTCTTCATCTGATTTTCACATACAGATAGGAAGATTTTCTTGGAATAGGTGTTTTTAATGTAGGCATTTTCAAACTAAATAACACTGATGTACCTGACTCTGAACAACTCCATTTCACTGCACTTGATTTCAAATTAGTGAAGTGTGTTGGTGCAGGCTGATGCAGGGACCTGTAACTAGGGAGACTCAAGCCTGTCTCATGAGCTCTGCTCTCATGTGCTTCTGTGTGTATTCCAAGCTGTATGCTTCCACAGTCCACCACACAGCTTGATAGGAGACATCATGCAGCATGACACACTGATTTTTTTTTTTTTTTTGTGACCTTGAACCTCAGATCTCTCAAGAAACTATGGACAGATGTGGGGATCCAGTTCAATACTTTGTGCTTCACAACTAAACAGACTTGTTGTTTTTTGTTAAAAAAATTACTCCGTTTAAGTGTTGGTATGGAAAAGAAACTTTTTATTTTTATTTTATATTTTTTTTAGAGGTCTGGGTACTTGTGGGTTTTGGCATTCTGCAATTATCCTAATAAATATATAATTAGCTGTAGTGGAAAAGGATACTCTTATATATAATGTGGCATTTGCAGGGAAGAGTCTGTAATGAGCTCTGATCATCTCCTGCTCAGCACTGACTGGAACAAAAAAAATCCTCATTTTCTATTGCTTTCCACTTTGTCTTTAGCTACACAGGATAAAATTTTCCATGTTGCTTTACTGGTCTGCCTTGGGATGAGTGAGTCAGAGATCCTGTGGAAAAGATAGTATGCAAATTCTAGGCTATTATTTAATTGGATACTGTACCATAATTTGGACACAACGAGGCTAACTTTGCATAGCAACATTTAGTTGGGCATTTCCTCACTTGGAATGTAAGTGCTTGGAACTTTCAAGTTCCTTTAATGTCATTTTATTTTCATGTCACTTTGTAATGAAATTTCTGGCTACAAATGATCCATAGCTTGCTGACTGAATTGGTTACTATCAGTGCCCCAGTCCTATTGGCCAATGGCTTACAACATATTGCATGCTTTAAACAGGAACATTTAAAGCTAAGTGAAGCTGTGTTGGGCTTAATCCAAAATGACAGGGACCAAATTCTGGCCCTGTTGCAGTCAGTAGAAATTTTGCCACTGCTTTCACTCGAGCCAAGGTTTTATAGACAGTAAAAAGGCTTCTGGCTATTGAGTGCATGCAGAAGTTCAAACTGAGGCTGAACTTGATAGCAGGGACTGGGATAAAACCTGATTAGTTAAATGGAAATCAACTATAAAACATTTGGGTTTTTAAGTGCAGAGCAACTTTGCAAGCAGGTAGGTGCTGCCAAGTCTTGCCAGGGCAAGGAAAGATTTTTATGTGAGGTGATAGGTAGCTCGAGGTAGCTGCTAACCTGCTGGTAGGCAATCCTGTAATAACTTGGGGTTCTAATGACTTTGGAGATTCCTTGAGCTTTACTACTGTGGTTAACTATGTTGTCAAAATCCCTTCCCTAGAATTACAGATGATAGGTTTGGTCATCTAGATCAACCTCTACATCAAGCAGGACAGGCTAAACATAACATTAGACTTCAGAGTTACATGCGTAGCAGCATCCCTCCCATTCCTCCTCTGTTCTTTGGGAGACTTTGTTTGGTAAACCATCTGTTTCTAAATTGAAAAGCTTGACATGCAGGGAGAGGCATTTACAAACACTAGGAAAAACACAGCAGTTGTTGATCTTGTACATTTTGGTTTGCAAACAAATGTTTTAGTGTTTAGGTTTAGCTTCCCGATCCATGCAGCTCGCTGTCTTGCCTCCAGCCAGGAGCAATTTATTTTTCTAATGAAGTGGCTGGGGTATTCCAAAATATTATGTTTGACAAATATCTTATTTTCTAATTGACAAAATTTCCTTCCTGTTGTGCGTGACTTTTTAGCAGTGGATTAAATTACCCGTGACTGCAGCTGATTTAGCGCTGACATATTCTATGTCCCTAACTGTGAAGTGTTATTGTTACTGATGGAAGAATCAAATGAAAATGAAAGAAATAAAGCAAACAAGAACGAGGACTATGTCATCTAGTACATGGAGGCTTGCAAAAATGAATCTGGAGTGGTAGTGCTGAGGTAGATGATCTCTCAGTATTCAGACTGGACAAGAACTTTAGTCATGCTGTTTACCCAATATGTGCTTAACTTGAAACCCTTTAAGTCCTATTTCAAAGTGAAAGATGTCATGGAAGTGTTTAACTTTAAATGCATGTCCAAGAGGTTTGCAGAATACAGAAGTCATAGCGAAAGCCAGGATGCAAGATTGAGCTGTTGATGGGCCCTTCAGCTAGTAAAAATTCTCTCACCTATCTGTTTGATCCTATTTGGCCTTAGGATTGAAATGGGTCTAGGAGACAGCTTTTAGCCACAGGTATAGTCTGTTGCTATCCATAACGCTCTTTCCACTGCGGAGGTTCAACCTCTGATTTCTGGGGCAGTGAAAGAAAGATGATTCCTAGGATTTCTTCCCTGGAAGGGTTATCAAGGCCTGGAACAGATTGACCAGGGAAGTGGGGGAGTCTCCATTCCTAGAAGGAATGAAAAGCCTTGGAGAGGTGGTGCTGAGGAACACGGTTTAGTGGTGACCTGACAGTACTGTGTTAGCAGTTGGACTTGATCTTAAAGGTCTCTTCCATCAAAAACAATTCTATGATTTAACCAATCTTGATGTAAAAAGGGGGCTCAGAAGGCTGAGAAGTCTTTAGATAGACTTCTGTCACTCCAGAGAGTTCACTGGTGCACTGGGAGAAGACACTTCTGTCTCTGGACAGAGGTTCAACAGACATGGACTGAAGTGCTGTAGACTGGAAAGATCTATTGCAGTTGCTTATCATGGGTTTAGCCAATTGAATCTGCAGATGAGTATACAATACCATGCTGACATCATGCCAGCTTCAAAATGAAAATGCTGGCTGGAGCAAAGTATCATGGGGCTTGTAGTTCATATTGTATCATGAGAAACTTCTTGTTTCCTCCTTGCTGCTTCTGGTTTTGAGGAGTTGTTCTTTTCCATTGGGCTGGCTGCAGGCTTGAGGGGTGGGTGGGGTCCTCTTATAGCTGGCTGCCCCTGCTTCTTCTGCTTTTGCTGTGCTTTTCTGTGAAACAGGCTAAGTTATAATTGTACATTGTATCATCTCATTAAACTTCTCTCAACCCAGGGCTTTTTTGTGCTACTTTCCCTCCCAGTCTGTGCGTGGGCTTGCTTGTTAGAGCAGACTGTGTTAAACCAGGACATTGCTAAAACAAAATAGAGTTTACTCAGGGATCATGATTTTTTTTTTTTTTTTTTTTTTTAACCTAGTCACTCATTTCTTCATGACAACATGAAAACTTGTTTTCTGACTCGGGAAACCCATCTTGTTCAGAAGAGGCCTCCACACAAAGTGCCATCTGAGGTGGACTTTGCAGTTTCTGAGGGAAATAGCACAAGAAGCAGCAGTGGTTTCTGCCTCTGTTGCTGAACTGAAGGGCTTCAGACAACAAAGGCAGAAAAATGGAGAGCCCCTTCCTCGCTTCTTTTCTTTGGCCCAGTTTCATACCACATAGCTCCAGGCATTTGCATAAGATGTCTAATATAGGAACTTCAACAGCCTGTATTCCTTGTATGGTCAAAGAAGAGAGAGAAGAACTTCCAGAGGGTGATTTGGATCTTAAGTTGGCTGCACGACTGTCCTTGTTGACTATCCTGGAGCTTAGACTCACTAATTAGGTATCTAGCTTGTTAGTGCCTAGTTTTGGTCTCTGAAATATTTCATCCTCTCCATGTATGTTTCACAGGGGACAGTGTGGTCCTCTCATAAAGTCATACTTGCTTGCCCCACATAGCAGACAGAGAAACTATCTTTGTTGAAAGTTGTAGCCTTTTTTGCTACTCACTCACCAGTAGTACCTGCAAAAGTTGTCTTAGCTGATGACTTTCAGACAGATATAGGGGAAAAAAATAGAAAAGAAAAATGCTGCAACCACAGGCATAACTCTACCACTGCTATTTGGAAATTTAAGAACAAATGGGAGTCCAAAATTACCACCAGATGGTGCACCTATTTAGCAAGTGACAGAGACATGTTCCACAAGAAAGGGTAGCCACAGCCTCCAGCAACCCATCAAGTTGCTTCTCCTGCTGTTTATTCTCAGCTGTGATATAAATTGAATGTGTTTGAAATAGGGAGCTGCCAGTTATACTATTCTGTTACAGTTAATATGGAGTATGTTTTCAATCTCTGTGATGGAAGCCTTTCAGCTGCTTGGCTAGGGACATGAGGAATTGGGAAAGAATATAGCACATCTATGAATGCATGTAAAGGGAGAAGGAAAGAAAAAGAGATGGGCCAGGAGCAGGAAAAAACGGTAGCAGCAAATAGCAAAGAGCAGGCTTCAAAATCAGAAGTGGTCAGCAGAGAACATCTGTGCATTGCTGTTTCATCAAGTTCTGGCTATCAGTGGTAGGTAGCTGTGAGAACTTTGAGGTCAGGGAGTTTCTGAAGGACAGCCTTGATGCCAGTGTTTTGGGAAACTGCCCATGTCAGTATCCCAGGTGAAAACATGGGAGATTGGGTTAACTGCATAGCAAAAGCAGTGAACTTTCCTTAACACTGAGGCAGTTTTTATTTTCTAACTGCTTCACATTTGCAAGCGCTTGTGGTACTCCATACTCAGCCAAAGATCAGCACAAGTCAATAAGCATGTGTTTTCTGCCATATTTCTCACAGTCACAGGATCAGAGAATAGATCTGGTTGGAAGAGACCTCAAAGATCATCCAGTCCAACCCTTGACCAAGAACTGAAGGGTCAACACTAGACCTTGTCCCCGAGCACCAGGGCCACATGCTGCTTGAACACCCCTAGGGATGGTGACTCCACCACTGCCCCGGGCAGACCATTCCAATGTCTGAGAACCCTTTCAGTGAAGAAGTATTTCCTAATGCCCAGTCCAAACTCCCTTGGCACAGCTTGAAACCATTTCTTCTAGTCCTCCTCCTTGCCACCAAGGAGAAGAAGCTGGCCTCCTTCTCACTCCAGCCTCTTTCAGGTAGTTGTAGAGAATGATGAGGTCTCTTCTGAGCCTCCTCTTCTCCAAACTGAACAACCCCAGCTCTCTCAGAGCTCCTCATAGGCCATGTGCTCCAGGCCCTTCACCAGCCTCATTGTCCTTCTCTGGACACACTCCAGCTTCCTCCAGCACACTCCAATGTGCTTCGTGTAGTGAGACACCCCAGTGTCACAAGACCACATGATTCTTCCAACTCTGTTGTAAATACATCATCATGTGTGTGATACAAGCAGGTTGCTCTTCCTATTCTACTCTATGTCATGCTTTAAAGAAAGTTCTAAACTAATATGTAGATTCCTGGCAATCTTCTTTCATGAATATTACAAAATCAATGAAGAAGAAAATATTGTGAGTCTCTCATTCCTTTGCATATAAAGCTTTTACTGCTCTCTGTTTTTCTAGTATGTTCTAAGAGATGCCATAAACAGAATTCAATATATTGTTAGAGAATGATTAATTAGAAAGGTTGTTCTTCTAATTAATTGCAACTTGACCAGTAGTGTCTAACCTATACTTTAACCTGAGAAGAACTCATTCAGAATGGATAAAATAACCTTTTATTCTCTCTGTCCAAGCTGAGAGGAAGGCAGCACCACAAGCAGTGCTATTCCATTCCCTTCCTATAATTTTTCCTCATACCCTGTGGTTCCTAGTTCAAAGTGGGAAATGCCAGTTTAAGGTTAAAGCATAGACCAGGAGATAATGGACTTGGACTCTGTTCCCAGCTGTGCCATATATTTTTCTTGTCACCTTGGTCAAGTCACTTCATAGAATAGAATCACAGAATCATTTCAGTTGGAAAAGACCTCTTAAGATCATCAAGTCCAACCATCAACCCAACACCACCATGTCCCCTAAACCATGTCTTGAAGTGACACATCTACCTATTTTTGAACACTTCTACAGAAGTTGACTCCACCACCTCCCTGGGACATCTGTTCCAACGCCTGGTGACACTTTGTACCTTGCTGTCTGGAGTCTAAAGATGACTAATCTCAGAGGGGAATTGAAAAGCTTAATTAATGTAGACTAACCCTCAGTTAAAATTTGTGAAGTACTCTGGGTTCTTAAAAAAAAAATGGTTGCTGTTAGTTTTCTCATCCAAACACGAAGCAAAGGACAAATGTCATGAAGGGATTTGGGCTTCTAGAAATTGAGTCCAGGGCTGAAAGAAAACCATGCAGAAAAATCTCTAGTGGAATAGGCCTGGAAAGATTATTGGCTTAGTTTGCATAAGGAAGAAGTTTGGAAACCTTAGGCAGTTGTCCCCACAGAGCCTAAAGACAAATTTCACAAAGAGAAAAGACCTACACGTTGAGTACTTACGTATAACATAAAAGAAAGAAAATAAAGCCCACAGGGAGAGTAACTGCTGGTTACTTACTGTATGTCTGCTGTGATTCTTCAAGTAAATCTTCCTGTCCAAGACCTCCTTTTTCTAGTTACTGGTGCACAGTGACATTCTGACACCAGGGATGGGGCTTGAACAATTTCCCCCTCCCTGCATTTCTTTTTCTCCTTGCTGTCTTCCATTTTCTTTTACTTGGGCAGCCCAGTAATGCTGAAACTAAGTTCCCTTCCCTTTTGTTTGCTTTTCCCTTGTCCATTGATCAACCATGTTGCTTTAATACAGTCACTGTAGTATTAACTACAGTATAAACAGAAGCTCTTAGCAGGAGAGTTAGCTGGGAATTCCCTGCCCTGTTACACAACCAAAGTTTCTGCAGCACGACTTTTTTGTTTGTTTTCAGGGATTAGTGGCAATATTCCACATACTGCTGACATAATGAGGCATAAGCTTCACTCAAAGACAGCAAGACAGTGACTTTTAGGGGACCCTGGGCTACTGTGCTGCTAGGGGTGGGCATGGAAAGTTTGAAAGATGTCAGACTACCTTCAGCTCCGACTGGCAGTAAGATTACCTTTGGGTTTTCTCGCAGCATGAAGTATTTCTGTGAATACTGTGTCCTGCTGGAAGTGAAATTCCCAGTGTCTGCATGGAGTGTCTCATCCAGCAGCATGTGCATGCTGTCAGTTTGTGTTTGCCAGAGGAACATGACATCATGTGATAGATAAAAACACTACTTGGTGCCACACAGCCTAATCCAAGACTTTTCACGTGAAACATTTGTTTTGTTTTGGTTTTAAGACTTTTGCATTGCTAACTGGTCTGTTTCAATTAAAGCTCAACCTGAACCACAAAAGATAGATTTGAACTTTCCCAGAGTTCAGTGGTGTTCAGATCTGGCTTTTGGTTTGGCCCATCACAAAGACAGGGGTCAGCTTCAAAGCTCAGATTTGGAAACAGGCTGCTGCAAAGTGGGGGGCTGAAAAGATTGAATGAGAGCCATATCTCATTTTCATGGTGCATTCGCAATAGAGACACTTGGTAGTGTTTTTTTTTTTTTAAGAGTACTTTTATGTAAGCAGCATCTCAAAGCCTGGTGTCAATAACAATCTGTCTCTTTAAATACTCTTGTATTTATACTGCAGAAAGGGACTCCTCTCTCCTTTCCTGCTCACAAAGCCTGCATCCTTGTCTGAAACTGAAGTACTTTACCTACAGATTTTCCTTCTGATATTTGTTTAAAATTCATCCTTCAGTTTCAGGGTATTGCACTTAAAAACAATGGAAGCTTTTTGTGGGCTAGGAATCTGATCTTTTCATCCTCATAACATTTAGGTTTTTCAGCTGAAAGGGCAGCTAACTGACAGGGCTGGCATCTGCCCATTTGTCAAGCTCTTGCAGGTGTGGAGCAGCAATTTAGGGTGAGTACTTGCTCAGTACTTGGCAAAGAAGTAGCTTAACACAACACAAATAATAAATAACAACTGCTGCTCTACTAGATAAGATAACCTGACTGGTAAGGGCATCCTGACAGGTCCAAATTAAACATTGATTCAGTACCTTTCATGAGTCCTGAGAAGATCCACGTAATTCTTTCTTGTTTTTGTGAACCTTGTCACTTCCCAACTCCTGTCAGAACCAGAAACTCCAGAGATGAAAAATAAGACTTTGCTCTTGTGATGCTTCCAGGCTCATTTTGCAAACCAGAGAGGTTTGGACCAGAATCTAAACTTTGTGTATTTATCCCAGACTCTCTGAGCTCTTTACTCTTTTAAATCTTTCGTATGTGTCATTTGTACAATGCTCTGCTCACTGCAGTTATGAACTTGACTCCCAGGCAAAGATCCTTTAAACACCGAGGAATGTAGCTGTCATTCCTTAAACCTAGCTTTGTTTGCAGGAGGATTGTCAGGCAAGTCAAATGTATCAGAAATGCAAATGCATCCAAACAGTGTAAGAACATTTGGAAAATATTTAAGTACATTTGAAAGCAGCTTTCAACCCAGCCCTTTCACCAGAACTTTCTCATTTGCTTTCCACAAAATCTGAGCTCTGACAGGGGATGCCAGCGACTTATGGGGTTACTGCCCAGCTTTTTTGCCTTATGCCTGGAAGATGTGATCTCTGATGGAGAATTAGCAGAGCAGAATGCAGGCTCGTAATGATGATCTGCAAAGCCAGCCTCTCTGCTGCAAGCAGCAAAAGGAAGGGCTGGTTTGGACTGGACTGCAAGCTAAAGCAAATGAGATACAGTCCTGCTACCACGGGAGATACCAAAGGAGTGGTAACACTAAACAACCACATCAGTTCTCACTGCTTCTTGACTGTCAAACCCTGCCTTGCCAAGAATTCACCAGAGAAACATTCTGAAGTCCACATACCTAAAAGATGAGTGGTGAGTCACCAGTTGTAGTGCTCATGGTATGGATTTGCTTGGGAAATCTGATACATTGAGTGTCCTCAAAGGTGTCCTGCCAGGCATCAGAAACCATGCCAGGAATTTGTGAGCAATGCATTTGTAGGACAACCTTAACTAACAAACAAGCAGAATTATTCTTCAGGAGGCAATCCAACAATAACTCCCAGAAAATGCATCAAGAACCTCTTTGCTACATTCCTGCACAGAATCTCACAGAAAAAGGCAACTTTCTTTGATATATTTATTTGATATATATATATAAAAACATAATTATTTGATATAAATGATGAACTAGATGACCTTTAAATACCCAATGTATTCTATGACTCTTTCTTTCTTTTTTTTTTTTTTTTTTTTTTTTTTGGTTAAGGATAGGGAATAAGTATTTGGTCAATGTCTATCGAGGTTTGAAGAGCAGCTTAAGGCCACGTTGAAGAGCAGAGTCACTGAGCGAGAAGAAAACACAATTTCTGCAATTTCTGTGCCTGAAAGTGCTGTCCTCAGCACACAGGAGCTGTTTATCCAGACCAGTAGTCTGAGATGTTTTTCAGAGTCCCTAGCCAGGCTGTTCCTATTGCAGGTTGGGCAGGATGTCTTCCATATTCATTACTATTACCACAAAAGTGTGTGTAGATCAAGGTATTTATTGTTCTATAGTTACTTGAAATTGATCTCCTCTTGTAGTGCTGTTGCAGTGAAAGCTACAATGTGACAGACGATTGTGCAATTTTATTCTGTTTCTCTGGATTTAGATTGGAAATCTGTCCAACAATTTCTATATGTATTTATCAGATCCTGTGTAGAGCAACTCGATGCCTCGTGTATGCCACTCAGTTTCATAAGAGATTCACAGATTGCATGGGGTTGGAAGGAACTCTCAAAAGTCATCTTGTACAACCCCTCCTCAGAGAGCAGGGACATCTCCAACTAGATCAGACTGCCCAGGGCCACATCAAGTCTGATCTTGAGGATGGAGCCTCAACCACAACCCTGAGCAACCTGTTCTGGTGTTTGACCTCTTTCAGTATAGAGAACTTTCTCCTCATGTCCAACCTAAATCTACCCTGTTCCAGTTTCAAACCATTGCCCTGCATCCTATCACTACAAGCCCTTCTAAACTGTCATCCCCAGCCTTTCTGTAGATCTCCTTCAGATATTGAAATGCAGCTATAAGTTCTCCCTGGAGCCTTCTCCTCTCCAGGCTGAACAGCCCCAATTGTTTCAGCCTGTCTTCACAGGAGAGGTGCTCCAGCCCTCTGATCATCTCTGATGGCTCCAGCAGGTCCATGTCTCTCTTGTGTTGGAGGCCCCAGATCTGGGCACAGTACTCCAGGTCAGGTCTCACCAGAGCAGAGCAGAGTGGCAGAATCACCTCTCTTGCCCTGCTGGCCAAGTTCCTTTTGATGCAGCCCAGGATGCCATTGGCCTTCTGGGCTGCAAGTGAGCGTTGTTGGCTCATGTCCAGCTTCTCATCCACCAGTACCCCCAAGTCCTTTTCTGCAGGGCTGCTCTCAATTTTATCATCCCTCAGCCAGGATTGATATCTAGGATTGCCCTGACCTAGGTGCTGGACCTTGCATTTTGCCTTATCGAACCTCATGAGAGTCTCCTCAAGCTCACCTCTCCAAGCTGTCCAGGTCCCTCTGGATGGCATCCTGTCCTTCAGTCTTCTCAACCATGCCACTCAGCTTGGTATCATCTGCAAATTTGCTGAGGGTGCACTCAATCTTGCTGTCTGTATCATTGATGTAGATACTGAACAGCACTGGTCCCAGTACAGACCCTTGAAGGACACCACTTGTCACCCATCTCCATCTGGAGCTCTTGGACACTACCCTTTTTATGTGATCATCCAATCCAGATACTGCTGCTCTTCATAAATCTTATTTTAAAAACATCATGGCAAAGTAGAAGTAGCACTTTTTTTATATAAAATCATCCAAATTATGTATATGATAGAACCAAGTTAATAGATATCCTGAAAAAAACCAAGAAAAATACACCAGAAGAAATCAAATTCTGTTCAGTAGAATATCCCAATCAGTCAAACTAACAAGTTTGTTTAAATTTTGTTTTGCTTTTAATATAATGAAACCTTTTTTTTGTTTCCCCAAGTCAGAATCTGAAGCAAGATAATAGACTGACAGTGGAATATTTTAAGGGTGGGATCTCCTTTGCTAAAACCACCATATACCCTCAGCAATTACACTCAGATGGCTGCTGCCAGCATGGTTGGAAAGGCTCACTGAGCAGGGAAATCTGACTTAACTCTCTGATGGGAGAAGTTTAGACTCATTTTTTTTTGCTTTGTCTATTCTTAGTTTTGGGGCTTCCCCATGCAGCTTGATAGCTTCTGGAAGTGTTGCTTTTCTGGTGCTTAACTCTCAGGGCTTGGTAATACTGGATTCCTGCCATGGCCACATGGAAAATACTAGGTGGAAAGCTATCTAAAAGACAGGCTTTAGAGCCAAGATCTCTTTGCAGAGTTAGCTGCAAGTGCCTAGCTCTTGTCCTGTAGATGTAATTAATTTTGTATACTGTAAGCATTAGCATCTAATCTGAAAAAGAGTACCTCATACCTGCAAAATGTCTCAGCCTTAGCTTGCTTGCTATTGCTCTTGGTTTTTGTGTTTCCAATATTTCTAGAAATATGTTTCCACATATTTCTAGATTAATGCATATATATATATATGTATGTGTGTATATATACATACACACACATATATATAAAATACCAAAAAATTGTGTTGGCTAACATAAAAAATGAGTATGAGAAAAAAAAGTCTGTGCTGACAAATAGAAGCCAGCCTGTTAAATCCGGCTTCAAGCTGCACATTTTAACTAATAGTCTTGAAATGTCATCAGCTCCAAGTGAGGACATGAAAACATCCAGCATCTCTCTGAAACTGAAGTAAATATAACCCCTGTGAAACTTCTGACAAGGCACTTAAAGTAGTTATTTTTTTCAATTAGAAATAAAGAAAGGATGTGGATCTAGTGCTATGCAGATATGGCATGAAGGAGGTGAGAGTACAGCTTGTGAGAAGTGATTCCAGAAGGATGTGGATCTAGTGCTATGCAGGTATGGCGTGAAGGAGGTGAGAGTACAGCTTGTGAGAAGTGGATTCCAGAAGGATGTGGATCTAGTGCTATGCAGGTATGGCGTGAAGGAGGTGAGAGTACAGCTTGTGAGAAGTGATTCCAGAAGATGTGGATCTAGTGCTATGCACATATGGCATGTAAGAGGTGAGAGTACAGCTTGTGAGAAGTGATTCCAGAAGGATGTGGATCTAGTGCTATGCACATATGGCATGTAAGAGGTGAGAGTACAGCTTGTGAGAAGTGATTCCAGAAGGATGTGGATCTAGTGCTATGCACATATGGCATGTAAGAGGTGAGAGTACAGCTTGTGAGAAGTGGATTCCAGAAGGATGTGGATCTAGTGCTATGCAGGTATGGCGTGAAGGAGGTGAGAGTACAGCTTGTGAGAAGTGATTCCAGAAGGATGTGGATCTAGTGCTATGCAGGTATGGCATGAAGGAGGTGAGAGTACAGCTTGTGAGAAGTGGATTCCAGAAGGATGTGGATCTAGTGCTATGCAGGTATGGCATGAAGGAGGTGAGAGTACAGCTTGTGAGAAGTGGATTCCAGAAGGATGTGGATCTAGTGCTATGCAGGTATGGCATGAAGGAGGTGAGAGTACAGCTTGTGAGAAGTGGATTCTAGAAGGATGTGGATCTAGTGCTATGCACATATGGCATGTAAGAGGTGAGAGTACAGCTTGTGAGAAGTGGATTCCAGAAGGATGTGGATCTAATGCTATGCAGATATGGCATGTAAGAGGTGAGAGTACAGCTTGTGAGAAGTGATTCCAGAAGGATGTGGATCTAGTGCTATGCAGATATGCCATGTAAGAGGTGAGAGTACAGCTTGTGAGAAGTGGATTCCAGAAGGATGTGGATCTAGTGCTATGCAGGTATGGCATGAAGGAGGTGAGAGTACAGCTTGTGAGAAGTGGATTCCAGAAGGATGTGGATCTAGTGCTATGCAGGTATGGCATGAAGGAGGTGAGAGTACAGCTTGTGAGAAGTGGATTCCAGAAGGATGTGGATCTAGTGCTATGCAGGTATGGCATGAAGGAGGTGAGAGTACAGCTTGTGAGAAGTGGATTCCAGAAGGATGTGGATCTAGTGCTATGCAGGTATGGCATGAAGGAGGTGAGAGTACAGCTTGTGAGAAGTGGATTCCAGAAGGATGTGGATCTAGTGCTATGCAGGTATGGCATGAAGGAGGTGAGAGTACAGCTTGTGAGAAGTGGATTCCAGAAGGATGTGGATCTAGTGCTATGCAGATATGGCATGAAGAGGTGAGAGTACAGCTTGTGAGAAGTGGATTCCAGAAGGATGTGGATCTAATGCTATGCAGATATGCCATGTAAGAGGTGAGAGTACAGCTTGTGAGAAGTGGATTCCAGAAGGATGTGGATCTAGTGCTATGCACATATGGCATGTAAGAGGTGAGAGTACAGCTTGTGAGAAGTGATTCCAGAAGGATGTGGATCTAGTGCTATGCAGATATGGCATGAAGGAGGTGAGAGTACAGCTTGTGAGAAGTGGATTCTAGAAGGATGTGGATCTAGTGCTATGCAGGTATGGCATGAAGGAGGTGAGAGTACAGCTTGTGAGAAGTGGATTCTAGAAGGATGTGGATCTAGTGCTATGCAGGTATGGCATGAAGGAGGTGAGAGTACAGCTTGTGAGAAGTGGATTCCAGAAGGATGTGGATCTAGTGCTATGCAGGTATGGCATGAAGGAGGTGAGAGTACAGCTTGTGAGAAGTGGATTCCAGAAGGATGTGGATCTAGTGCTATGCAGGTATGGCATGAAGGAGGTGAGAGTACAGCTTGTGAGAAGTGGATTCTAGAAGGATGTGGATCTAATGCTATGCAGATATGCCATGTAAGAGGTGAGAGTACAGCTTGTGAGAAGTGGATTCCAGAAGGATGTGGATCTAATGCTATGCAGATATGCCATGTAAGAGGTGAGAGTACAGCTTGTGAGAAGTGGATTCCAGAAGGATGTGGATCTAGTGCTATGCACATATGGCATGTAAGGAGGTGAGAGTACAGCTTGTGAGAAGTGGATTCCAGAAGGATGTGGATCTAGTGCTATGCACATATGGCATGAAGGAGGTGAGAGTACAGCTTGTGAGAAGTGGATTCCAGAAGGATGTGGATCTAGTGCTATGCAGGTATGGCATGAAGGAGGTGAGAGTACAGCTTGTGAGAAGTGGATTCCAGAAGGATGTGGATCTAGTGCTATGCAGATATGGCATGAAGGAGGTGAGAGTACAGCTTGTGAGAAGTGGATTCCAGAAGGATGTGGATCTAGTGCTATGCACATATGGCATGAAGGAGGTGAGAGTACAGCTTGTGAGAAGTGGATTCCAGAAGGATGTGGATCTAGTGCTATGCAGGTATGGCATGAAGGAGGTGAGAGTACAGCTTGTGAGAAGTGGATTCCAGGAGGATGTGGATCTAGTGCTATGCAGGTGTGGCATGAAGGAGGTGAGAGTACAGCTTGTGAGAAGTGGATTCCAGGAGGATGTGAATCTAGTGCTATGCAGGTGTGGCATGAAGGAGGTGAGAGTACAGCTTGTGAGAAGTGGATTCCAGAAGGATGTGGATCTAGTGCTATGCACATATGGCATGTAAGAGGTGAGAGTACAGCTTGTGAGAAGTGGATTCCAGAAGGATGTGGATCTAGTGCTATGCACATATGGCATGAAGGAGGTGAGAGTACAGCTTGTCAGAAGTGGATTCCCATTACTATGTTGTCTACATTTAGCCTGTATCTGGAGCTAAAATCTAAGAGTTACTCCATCTCCCAGTGACCCTTCCCCAGCAGAGAAAGGGAATTAAGAAAAGGAGAGAAGACCCACAGGTTGAAAATGGATTTAATTGAAGTGCCAAATTAATACCAATGTCAAGATGTAGAAAATTATATTCAGCCCAGCAGAAGTGCAGCAGTCACAACACGCAGGAAGACAGTGCTCAAGGAGGAGAAAGAGGAAACTCTAGCAAGAACCTCCTGTCTCCTCCCCAAACTTCCAACTTTACACTGAGTGTGATGATCATGGTCTGGGAGATATAGCTGTGAGGCAACTAAAGTCAGCTGTCTTGGCTGACTCAGAACTGCCAACGGTCTGCAGCTCTGGGATTCTGTCCCAGCAAAAGCAGGATACATGTACTTCTCTGGCAGACAGGGTGATGCTGAACGTTGCTGTGTTCAAATGCCTCCATAGCTCTGGCAGTAGAGGACCAGTTCAATACTATTCTAGAATAACATGTGGAAGAGCAGAGAAGTCCTAGACCCAAGAGCTGCTGCTTCTTTCTTGGAGCTCTCCTGTTCCACTATGAGGTTCATGGACATCCTCCCTGAAATCAAGGTTGAATTTGTTTCCTCTGTTTGTTGAAAAGTCTACAGCTGAATTCCTCTGTGTCCTCCCTACAAAAGGAATACAACAAGAGGATGGTTTGTTCCCTTGCAAGTCCTTCTGCCATATGCATAAATATGCCATAACCTCCTTGTATCCCTGTAAAAGAGAGGTGATAACATCTTCTGTTGTCCTCTTCAGCTGAAAGATGCAGCTTCTTAAGGCAAGGGCTACATCTTGCAAAACTAGATGTGTCTGACACTAATTTCAGCTGGGTGTCATTTAGTGTATGTCTATAATTCAACAATTATGGCAAAGTGGTACTGGCCCACTTTGCACAATACAGTGAGGTAACATTCATGATTTTACCAAAAAATGCCTCAAGAAATTCTGAAGCAAGAGCTGCAATTCCACCTGCAGCATACACAGACATCCTCACACACAGACCCCCACCCACAGGCACTCTGGCATGCCCAGGGACAGGAGCTGAGTGCTCACAAGTGCTCATAATTCAGTGAACTCTTTAAAAGGTGTTATTATTGAACGTGTCTCTGCAGGTGTGCACAGTGATTTACAAAAGAGTACAGATGTGGCCATTGCCCTCAGGGACTTGGGATCTAGATTGTGACATAAGATAGGAGAAGAGAAGATGACTTCATGCAAGTGCAGCGCACCTTTATATTTGAAGAGATGTTCTTCCACACAGTACATTTATGTTAGGCTACTGAAATGAGTTAATTACAATACTGACCCAGCAGAAAGTCCACTGAGAAGGTCTGATTCTGCCAGGCCATGACTTCTTAATATTCATGAGCATAGCATAGGGGTGACAGAGTATTTTTGAAACTGGGTCCAGAGCAATGTCAAATGTAATCACAGATTCATAGAATGGTTTTGATTGGAAGGATCCTCTATTAACAGCCAAGGAGAACACCCATTCACAGAATCACAGAATGTATCTGGTTGGAAGAGACCTCAAAGATCACCCAGTCCAACTCTCAACCCAGCACTGAAGGGTCAACACTAAACCATGGCCCTAAATGCCAGATCCATGCACCGCTTGAACACCCCCAGGGACAGTGACTCCACCACTGCCCTAAGCAGACCATTCAAATGTTTGATAACCCTTCCAGTGAAGAAATATTTCCTAACATCCAGCCTGAACCTCCCCTGGCACAGCTTGTAACCAATTCCTCAAGTCCTGTCACTTGCCACCAAGGAAAAGAGGCCTCGCAGCTAGACTTGGTTGCTCAATGCTTCATCCAACCTGGCCTTGAGCACTCCCAGGGAGGAGGTATCCACAACCTCCCTGGGCAACCTATTCCAAAGTCCTACCATCCTTGTAGTGAAAAATTTCTTCCTAAGATCCAGTCTAAACCTACTTTCCTTCAGCTTTAAACCATTGTCCTTTGGCCTGTTGTAAAACACCCTCATGAAAAGTCCCTCTCCAGCCTTCCTGTTGGATCCTTTCAGCTATTGGAAGGGAGCTATAACCTCCCCCCAGAGTCTTCTCATCTCTAGGCTGAACAACCCCAGCTCTCAGCCTGTCCTCATAGAAGAGGTGTTCCTACACATAAGAGCTATTATTATGGATAGATTGAAGCAGTTGATTCATTAGAATCAAATGAAGAGGAAGAGAAGAGGAAGAGAAGAGAAAAGAGAAGAGAAGAGAAGAGAAGAGAAGAGAAGAGAAGAGAAGAGAAGAGAAGAGAAGAGAAGAGAAGAGAAGAGAAGAGAAGAGAAGAGAAGAGAAGAGAAGAGAAGAGAAGAGAAGAGAAGAGAAGAGAAGAGAAAAGAGAAGAGAAGAGAAGAGAAGAGAAGAAGACCTGGTTTCTCACAGCCCCGTTTAACTTAGGGATATTGGCATACTTTGGAACCTAGTTTCTCTGAGATGCTTTCAGGAGTCCAAAGCTTTCTGACAAGGGGTGGAAAGAACTTTCTTAAACCTCAGCAGGCTGAAAGATATCTCCAGCTGAGCATTCACATGTTACAATATGTCAAACCACTAGTCATCACTGAATAGAAAAAGCACCAAACATTCAACAGGGAATCATTAAGTCCCACAATGGGATGTCAGTAGGTTCAGAAGAGAGCACAGGCAGGAGACCATCTCTCTGCTCCAGCTATTGCTTCCCATGTACTACTGTGACAGTATTAGCAGTAGCATTGTGAAAACACAGCCAGCTGTGACACTGCACAGGCTTTTCTCAATGGTACAGTGTATCTGGGAACTACCCCCCCATGCTTTGTGCACTCTGTATTTCTCAAGCCATGCTCTTCTGCGTTCTTTAAATGAGTTCTTAACACCAAGTTCTGATTAAACCTTGACAAAACCAAGCGGTGGTTCCTTGGGATCAAAACTTAATTCCCCCGTTTTCTGTAAGAATGAGATACAGATTGTTTGCTAGTGCTGAGTTAGTAAGAAGTATTTCCTACAGCAAAGAGAGTTTTGCAGGGAAGAGAGCAAAAAACGTTCTAAACATCCTCCCAAAGATTACAGCTAATTTCCTAACCTCACAGGAGCTGTCCCAGAAGACTCCACCAAAGAACATGCTGCCAAAAGACAGTCAAAAACACA
Organism: Indicator indicator; assembly: GCF_027791375.1. NCBI lineage: Eukaryota > Metazoa > Chordata > Aves > Piciformes > Indicatoridae > Indicator > Indicator indicator. Next base: position 9,878,136 of record NC_072012.1, on the reverse strand, counting down.
ACAGAATTGTGCTCACGTTGGAAGAGAAATGCTGACTATTGTTTATAGTTGCCAGGAGTTACCTGAATGTGTTTAAGGAGTGAAATAAATCAAAAAACCTCTGTAAATTGTTGGGAAGCTCATTACGGAGCCTGCTGTGGAATGTATCACTGAGTCTTTTGAAAGTAACCATGAAATTGGAAAAGTGCTTGAAAAATGGTGAAAAGCACAGTAAATGGCTCTTTTTAACAGACATGCTTCCAAAAATATATAAATAGTGACAGCAAGAAGCTGCAAAAAGGCAAGTGTGAAATAAATCTGGCTCATGTACAGCCCATTCTAAAAGCAAATTTGACAAAGCCACACGAGCAACAGAAAACAATTTGGATGACAGAGAGATTCTAGACTGATGGCCAAAATTCTGGCACCACCAACCACAAAAACTTAGCAGGAGTCTGGAGATGAAAAAATGCTGAATAAGAGAAGAATCTGTAAATAAACCATTATGTCATAGCACTACACGTTTTCAGCTCTGAAATCTGCTATGTTCTTTGTCCCAACCACGTGTAATTGGAAATAAATATCGTGAGCAGCCTAGGAAGACGCTGCTGAATTCGTGTGCAACTCCTGCTCCAGCTCTATTTGGATAAAGCAAAATTAAGTGAGAATATTTTAATTAGAGTTTAGGGGTAAAAAGATAACAGGGAGGAAATGGAAAATGCATAAATAATGTGAAAAGAACTCTGCTGAATGAGACCACTGGAAGACTCCATCAATTCTGACCAGGAGCAGCAGATATTTGATATGCAGAAGGTTCATCTTTCAGGAGCATTTCTGAACACAGGTGCTGCAACGGAAACCTCATGCCACAGATGACTATGTCTGGGTTTTTTGTTTGTTTTTTTTTTTTTTTTTTTGACAACAGGCTACACAGTAATCATTCAGTTGGTACTTTGTCAGTGAGTGGAAGATGAAGACAAAAAGCTGGGTCTGTACTCAGTGAGGTAGACCCCCAAGGAATCTGAAAACCAAGAATAATGTCTTGAAGGGCAAGTGCTTCTTGTATCAGCCTTCACTTGAAAGGTCAATGGTAGGATGATGGTCATAAAAATAATACCAGCATTAGATAGAAGGAAGTTTTTGTCCAGGTTGAATGCTTTTCAATTAGCTGTTCCTTGTCTCAGAGTGTTTAATGAAGCCATTAGTGCTGAAAAGCTGTGGAGAACTCTTATTAAGAAAAATAGAAAAGACAAATGCTTTGCCTTTCTCTAAATGAAAAAAAAAAAAAGAAAAGAAAATAAAGGAATTCTAGGACCAATCATCTTAACTTCAGTAAGTGAAAAAAGATGGGAATAGAAATCTAATTGTAATCTCATAACACAGAACAAGGAGATGAGTAGCAGTCAACAAGGAGGTTATTGAACGAATCATGTTAAACCAATCTAATTTCCTTCTTTTGCCACCCAGGGCCTCAGAGGCAGAGAAGCAGCAGTTTATACCATATGTCTTGGACTTCAGTGAAGCATTTAACATGGCTTTATATGACATTCTTAATAGAAAACTCAGGAAAAGCTAACCAAACAGGCATATACTGTCTGGAAATGGTACTTGGAGGGTAGTTATCAAAATGGAAGGAGGTACTGACTGGGATTCCTTTGTGATCTGTGCTGGATCTGGTACCAGTCAGTGCTGCACTCCTGACTTGACCAAGGGAATAAGCTGTACATGTTGAATTTAAAAATGCCAGGCTGGCAGGGAGAGACTGCCAGAAATTGGAGGAAGTTTGGCTCCAATTTGAATGAATGACAATGAAGAAATAGTCTGGAAAAGAAGAAGAAATGGGGGGAAAAAAAGGCAAAAAAAAATAGATGAGGCAAATAAGACAGACAAATACATGGAGACCTATATGTGGGAATAATCAGCTGCACAAATGCAAGATGGGAAACAGCTGCTGTGATAGCAGCTACACAGAAGACAACTGCAAACTGAGCAAGAGTCAAAAACGTCCTGCTGCTGTGAAAACACCATGCTGGTGTGAGTAAATAGGAGTGTAGCATGCAAGACACATGAAGCCCCAAGTAGGCAAAGTCTCTGCTGGACCTCCATCTCTGTCTGGGAGAGCCTGGAGAGAGCAGGGGGAATGATTAGAGCTTCTGAAATTGCTCTGCAAGGATTGGTGATGGAACACATCTAGAAAAGGGTGGAAGTTTTTAAATACATGAAGGCTGCTGCTAGAAGAAGGGAAAAATCAGTTCTTAGCATCTGTAGAGAAAGAAGCAATGGGGTTTTGTTCAGAAAGACAGTTTCACGTTAGCAAAAGATTTACCAGTATGTCCTGAGGCACTGAAACAGACTATGAAATCCCCACCACTGAAGATCTTTCAGAGTAGGATAAATAAAAATCTGTTGTGAAGGACACCTATGTGAGCACTGAGGGGTGGCCTGGAGACCCTCCTGAGGCTCTGGCCAGCCCTGATTTTCTATGTTTTTTTTTTTCTGCTTTTATAAAGTGATTTCAGTCATCTATAGTTCTGACATGTAGCACCAGGTATAGTAAATTAGAGGGATAGAGAAATTAAACCAAAGAGTGCCTTTAGGCTATAAACCAAGAAGCCATTTTCATTACACTGAAAATGCAAATAAAGAAAGGAACTGCTCCAAACAGTGAGAAAGCTCTCCCTGCCTTGTACTGCCCTTGGATCAAAGCCAAAGAGAAGAGACTCTACTGTTTCTCTTGAGAACTGCTAATGAGTCTATTGAATAAAAGACAAAATTACAAAGGAACTCAACTTTTTCTGTAAAAGACTTCATCCAGCCCTACTCAGGGTGTTGCTGTCTGAGTTTTTGGTTTACTTATCTAGATGTATCTGGATCAGATGTATCTAGATGTAGATGCAGATGCAGATGTGTAGATATAGATGCAGATGTGCAGATGCAGATGTGTAGATGTATAGATGCAGATGTGTAGATGTGTAGATGCAGATGAAGATGCAGACAGATGCAGATGTAGGTGCAGATGCAGATGTAGGTGCAGATGCAGATGATGCAGATGCAGATGTATCCAGGTCAGTATCTGTGTCTTTTGCTTGCAAAAAATGACTCAGTGTGCTTCAGCTTTCACTTGCAAGAGAAGACTTGTTGACAAGGATAGGTTTGGCAAAGCCCCTCAGACTTCTGCTGTGGTCATTTCTTCTTACCACTGACCTATATTGTATTGCATCATAAAATCAGTCTGGTGTCTACAGAGGGTGCAAGTACATGTGCTTTGTTTAACAGCAGTGTGTAGTATTTTCCTCTATCACTATCTAGCCTGGTTCAGGCTATTGCTCAGTTGTTGCTTGAGATTGTGATGGTTGTTCCTATGATAAGGCTTATGGTTGTGACTGGTTTTGCATAAGGATTCATTAGTAGAGGAAGGGGTTGAATCATGGGTTTCAGGGTATGGGCTTTGTTATCTGACCCTGCTAGGAAATAATATAAAGGAAGTAGGGAGGGCTTTAATCTCTTCTGCATAGGTTCAGTTCCTACTTTTCTAAGGCCCTGTATTCAATTTGTAGGGAATGAGAGGGTTGGTGTACCTCTACATTCACTTATCATAGCAGCCCTTTGGGTTCAGGGGTGTTTCCTTAAATAAGGAGGTAGGCCTGCATGGGAAATGGGCATGATTTTCTGTCACAGGCATAACACTGGTGTTAGTGGCAGGGCATTTTTTCATAGGAGGTGCATAAGCTGGTCATAGCAAAAGCATGGGCATGAAGCATGGGCTCATAGGACCCCAGAGAAGAGGAGAAGGACTTCAGTCTCTAGGATGACTGGGAATAGCTCTTGTGAGAGGTTAAATGTGCTAGGATTAAGGACTAGGATGGTAGTTAATGTGTTTATTAAATCAATGTATAACATATACATAATAATAATACAATATATAATACAATACTGATCTAGTGTGAGGTGTCCCTGCCCATGGCAGAGGGGTTGGAACTAGATGATCCTTGTGGTCCCTTCCACCCCTGACTGATTCTATGCTTCTAATGTTAGCTAGGAAAATGAGGGCAAATGGTCCTGTGGCATATGCCACGTTGAATCCAGGCACTGGTTCTGATTCTCCTTCTGCAAGATCGAACGGAGCATGGTTTGTTTTGGCCAGTGTGGAGACAGATCATAGTATGGTGAGAGGCCAGGAAGAGAAGAGGGTTCCTGGGTGGTGGTGAGGGTGTTTAGGTGTAGTTTCCACGTAGTGTGTAGATTCCATGTAGTATCCATAATTATGGATAAGAGGATGATGCTAAGTAGTGTATATTCTACAGCTGAATACCTAAAACACAGTTCTGGTGGTTGATATTCAGTGGCACTCTAATTTATCTAGCTGCTGGCACAAGACATTCCTGAATGATGTGTGGAATAGTAATGTTTCCCCCTAGTTACTCAGAAAAATAGATGCCTTGCTGTGGCATCTCTCTGTGAAGCAGTGGGAAGTTTAACCCTGCATGCACAGCTGAATGATCAAAATAGGTATTTGGCATATATGATTCTCAGCTGATTGTGGTTACATGCTGCAAATCTGCTGGTAAACATGAGCCTGCTAGGATGTAGTGAACTACAGCAGTTATGGAACTCGTCATAGTTTCCACATCAGACCATATTAAGTTTAGTGCTCAGTTAGCAATCTAAACTTTACTTGGTGCCATGGTTTAGTAGTCATGAGGTCTTGGGTGACAGGTTGGACTTGATGATCCTTGAGGTCTTTTCCAACCTTAATGATTCTGTGATTCTGTAAATCAGGGGTGTAGTATTAGGCTTCTCCACATCTTCAACAACAGAAGCAGGCTCCTCTCACCTTATCTGCCAGGAATAACTCAACAATGATCCAATATTTGTGCAGCAACTGCCTGCCTTGCTGGGTATTTGAGCACTTCTAAAATACAATGAACTCAAGCAAATGGCAGTAACTCAAACCAGCAGATCACAGACAACACTTCTCTCATGGCCTGGCAGATTGCAAGGAGTGACCTTCAGCACCTTTACCAAAGAGAAAAGGATTTATTTTTCTCCACAGTTAGTAGTGGTAGTAATCTCCTGAAGTTATTGGATGAGACAGATATCAGACAGTTATTAGATCACAGAATCACAGAATGTTAAGGGCTGGGAGGGACCTCGAAAGATCATCCAGTCCAACCCCCCTGCCAGAGCAGGATCACCTAGACCAGGTCACACAGGAACTCATCCAGGCAGGTCTTGAATATGTCCAGAGAAGTACATTCCACAACCCCCCTGGACAAGCTGTTCCAGTGTTCTGTCACCCTTACACTGAAAAAAACTTTGTCCTCATGTTTCCATGGAACTTCCTATGCCTCAATTTGCCCCTTGTCCTGTCATTGGGCATCACTGAGAGGAGCCTGACTCCATCCTCTTGGCACTCATCCTTTACATATTTATCAACATGAATGAGGTCACCCCTTAGTCTCCTCTTCTCCAAGCTAAAGAGCCCCCAGCTCCCTCAGTCTCTCCTCATAAGATCAGACAGAGTGGTTAACATTCAGGTTACTCATGAAAACATCCATTCTTTCTTTTGGGAATTCGATCAAAACTGCCTTCTTTGACACCAAAGCAGACACTTGTACAAGGGAAATAGGTGAATCCAAAGGTCACACAAAAGAGTGTCTTTTCCAGCCAGATTAAATCTTGACAGAATTATTCTGGTCTACATGACAGAGAACGTAAAAAACTTATAAAATGTACCAGTACAGGTTAGGAGGTGATCTGCTAGAGAGCAGCCCTGTGGAGAAGGACCTGGGAGTCCAAGTGGATGGCAAGTTCTCCATGGGTCAGCAATGTGCCCTTGTGGCCAAGAAGGCCAATGGAATCCTGGGGTGCATTAAGAGGAGTGTGTCCAGCAGATCCAAGGAGGTTCTCCTCTCCTTCTACTCTGCCCTGGTGAGACCATCCCTGGAATATTGCATCCAGTTCTGGGCTCCCCAGTTCAAGAGGGACAGGGATCTGCTGGAGAGAGTCCAACGAAGGGTACCAGGATGATGAAGGGACTGGAGCACTGCATTGTGAGGAGAGGCTGAGAGCCCTGGGGCTACTTAGTCTGGAGAGGAGAAGACTGAGAGGGGATTTAATAAATGTTTATAAATATCTGAGGGCTGGGGGTCAAGAGGGAGGGGACAGGCTCAGCTCACTTACACCCTGTGATAGGACAAGGGGCAATGGATAGAAACTACAGCACAGGAGGTTCCACCTCAATATGAGGAGGAACTTCTTCACTGTGAGGGTCACAGATCACTGGAACAGACTGCCCATGGAGGTTGTGGAGTCTCCTTCTCTGGAGACTTTCAAGAACCATCTGGATGCATTTCTGTGTGACCTGTGCTAGATTCTATGCTCCTGCTCTTGCAGGGGGATTGGACTTGATGATCTTTGGAGGTCCCTTCCAACCCCTAACATCCTGTGATCCTGTAAACAAGAATTTTTCTTTTTAGACACAGATAGTGAACATACCTAGTGCCAAATAACTAGGTGACTGCTGGAACAAAAAGAAAAATCTAGCTTCAAAATTGGGGCAGATCCCAAACTTTCTGCTATTTATAGTCTTTATCCATTTCATGAACATTTCTGGAAGGACTTGGCTCTGTTTCCTGGGAGAACAAGAATATTTTGGAGATCTCAGAAAATTCTATTAAATGAGGTTATTGTTCTGTCTTCAGGTATCACAGCAATCACTACTTAATTTTAGCTGCCTAACAAAGGCTTGCTTAGAACTGATGTGATGACATGCTAATGGAAAGCTTTGTGTACAGCAGACACATTATTTGAGCACAGAGGTTCCCCTCCCTTCCCCATCAGCATTTTCTGATAGACTCTACTGATCCTAGGACTTTAGAGAACTGCTGAGGTAATGCTTACACTGAAGTTCAAGGGAAGTTTTGAAGCATCCTCTAGTTAAAAAAACCCAAACAAACAAACAAACCAGCAAACAACTAAAAGCAAAACCACTTAATTCTTAGCAAGGCAACGTAAATTGAAAAAGGAATCTCATTTTAGAGGCATTTATTATTTCTGAGCCCTTCTTGTTTTAGAGCTGCATTGAAACAGTAGAGTAATCTCTTCAGAGAGTTAATATGGTTTCCATTTGGTATAATCCCATTACTTGAGACAATTCCATCATTGCTATAGCTCTCAAGGGGGTGAAGGAAAGATATTTTCCTCTGTTCCTGAAGGTAATCTGTTTACAAAAGTGATCAAGGGAACTGCTGTGTGAAAGATCACGGATGGGTTACAGACAGTGGCCATGATGAAATGGCTTACCTCCTGCTCTGCATACATGTGGAACACTCTGAGCTGAAATAAAAATATGTAATCACCTTAATCTCAATCTACAGAACTGTAGCTCACAGTGCAGAGGAGGGCAGTGAAGCTGGGGAAGGACCTGGAGAATAAATCTTAGGAGGAGCGACTGAAGGAGCTGGGGCTGTTTAGTTTGGAAAAGAGGAGGCTGAGGGGAGACCTCATTGCTCTCTACAACTACCTGAGAGGACGCCGTGGAGGGGCTGGTGCTGGTCTCTTCTCACAGGTCATTAGTGATAGAACAAGAGGGAATGGCCTCAAGCTGCAACTGGCTAGGTTTAGATTGGATATTAGGAATAATTTTTTCACAGCAAGAGTGGTCAGGCATTAGAATGTGCTGCCCAGGGAGGTGCTTGAGTCACCAAGCCTGGGTGTGTTAGAAGGTTATTTTGATGTGGTGCTTGGGGATATGGTTTAGGGGTGAACCTTGCAAAGTAGGGTTATGGGTTGGACTTGGTGATCCTGAGGGTCTTTTCCAACCTGAATGTTTCTGTGATTCCCTGACAGGAATATATTTCTGCTTGTTTATAACTATTTCTACACATGTTTCAGAGGTGTCTGAACTAAAACATGTCCCGAATCTCAATTTGAACTCTCATTTACTCTCATCTTAAAGAGAAAGGAAAATTTATCTATTGATGTAGTTTCTATTATATCTTGTATTTCCAACTTTTTAATTTATAGAATCAGAAAAGATTAGTTTTAGTTTTTTGTTATTGAAAGGAGATGAAGAAACAACAGGTCAACAGGATACTTTTAAAACACAGGACTTGGCTTTGACTTCAGCTGGCAAGTGAGGAAGAGGAGTGAGTATTGCTAGGTGTTTTTAGAGAGCATTAGGAACTAGAACAGAGGTTCCCAAACTTTTTTTGGATTGCAATCAACCCTCAGAATTTCTTGTGGCCCACCAGGCATCGTTATCATCAAACTTTTAATTGAAAACACTATTAAAAACAGTGTTTAATATGATTCTGTGGATTAGCTGTGAACCCTTCACTGTGGCCTCCTGGACCACCAGTGTTCTATGGACCATGGTTTGGGAACCACTGAACCAGACTACACACATAGTACACTCCAACAAAACACTTTTGTGCCTTGGAGCAAAGTCAGTCCTTCAGTTGCACAATGTACTCAAGTCATACATAAGTCAGTTTAACCTCCTTGGTACCTGAAGAACACAGCACTCCTTTATTTTTCCTCTTACCTTTAAGTTTCTCTTTTATTGCTTTGGAGAAACAAGTAAATGGTGCCAAAAAACAGGTTATGGTTGTTTCTTGTAGGATCTTTCTCATGTCTGGTATCTAAGGGTTTTGTTTGTTTGTTTTGTTCTGGTTTATGGTTTCTTTTTTTCCTCCTTTGGAAAATTTTGTTTTGTTTTGTTTTCCCTTTCAGATGCTTTGACAATTTTATAGCTGTGTGTGGTCATTAAATAGTTTCAGCGACTTTCTGCAAATTATTTACAGTTATTCTTTGGCTGTGGTATCAAAAGGTTGTCTGTTTATCACAGAAGAAAATGAGGATAGCACTGAGGAGGAGACTTGTAGGGAAAGGTTATAAATAAGAACAGCAAAACACCTCAGGCCACGATCCAGCCCTACATGAAGTCAGTGGCAGAGGGCAGTCTGATGTGAGAGCATGAATGGGTTGTGGTATCCTCTTTGATTATTCTGCTTCTGCATCTTCTTGTTTATGTGCATCACAAGGGCAAGTCAGCCAAACAGCCCAACAGTGTCTAGTGAGGGTAGGGCTGGGCTCTTTTCGGTGGTGGCCAGGGATAGAACAGGAGGCAATGGGTACAAAATAGAGCACAGGTGGTTTCACATGGACTGAGGAGAAAGTTCTTTACTGTGAAGGTGAAAGAACACTGGAACAGGCTGCCCAGAGAGGCTGTGGAATCTCCTTCTATGGAGACTTTCAAAAACCATGTTGCTGCACAAGCTGACCTAGGCACACTTGCTTTATCAGGGATGTTGAGCTAGATGATCCCCAGAGGTCCTTTCCAATCCCTACTATTCCATGATTCTGTGATCAGCCTCTCTTTGTATACTTGGTATCAACAGCTATAACATGGAAGTTGGAATGAGGAACCTTGTCAACAGCTGGCGTCACAGAAAACAAAAAAGGGACATTTTTCTAGAAGGACTTTTTCCTAAACAAGATTGTATTTCCATGACAGTATCTGCTTGTTTTGGGGAGGGAATGATGCTGCCACAGCATTTCCATATCCCTTGTGCTCTCAACATCACAGGTAATGCAGAGGTTTGAGTCAGAGTGGGAGTGGAAAAAGGTTGTCACAGCAAAACTAACATGCAAGAGAAGTCAGTGAAGGAAGGAGGTTAGCCTCTACTTGACCTTGGAGAAAACAAATCCTACCAGCTCTGGTCTCTGTAGGCCTCTCTTGCAATGTTCAACACTCATCATCCCTAATGGGATGCATTTATAAAGGTGGATTAAATATCTTCCTCATTTGTGTCTTAGCCCTCTCACACATCTGAAAGGGGCTGGTATTTTTGACAAGGTTTTTGCTTTTTCCATGCAATGCCAACGGTTAGAGGCAACTATTGCTTTCCAGTGAGCATTACTGTCAGCAGCTCACTAATTATTCCTCTGAAAGAGATGAAGTTCAGCTTGCAAACCTGACTACAGAGTGCAAAACCGAATCATGTTGCTCACCTCACACGTTAGGAAATTGCCCTCTGATGAAGGGGGTTAGGTGGGACTCTCACATGGCTGGTGCTTACCCGGGGGAATGTGCCTCAGCTGAACCAAGCGTTCCAAATACTAACACAGTGCTGTAAGAACCAGACATGCACACTTAGTGACAATGCCTTCCTCACCTTGCTGCCTGACACTGTTGCTCTGGATAACTGTGTGTACTTTCTTTAGCAAGTAAGTGCTGCCTTTCTGTCCAACACATCAGCTTTTGGCTTCTCTCCACAGGAAGCAGGGAAGCTGCGTTCACCTATGCCATTACTGCTGCCGGGGTTGCACACGCTGTCACGGCCGCCTGCAGCCAGGGCAACCTCAGCAATTGTGGCTGTGACCGAGAGAAACAGGGCTACTACAACCAGGAGGAGGGCTGGAAGTGGGGAGGCTGCTCTGCGGATATCAGATACGGCATTGAGTTCTCCCGGAGGTTTGTTGATGCCCGAGAAATCAAAAAGAATGCACGGAGGCTGATGAACTTGCACAACAATGAGGCTGGAAGAAAGGTATTCCAGAAAGGATGAGGGATGGGGAAATGTGTGTGCTGGAGGACAGGGAGGGGGAGGCTGGCTTGGTGGCAGGAAGCATTCCCTGAGAACTTACTCCTCTCTCTTTGCTGCTACCCCGCACCCACACTACCTGATGGCATCTAATGTTCATGTTTTGTTGCTGTTTTGTTGCTGTTTCTTTTTATTCAGAGCTAGCCCTGTATTACAGATGCTCCTCTAAACATTTCTGCTTCCTCAGCCTCCTTTCCAGTCCCACTGATAACCGAGAGGACTTTGCTGGGCTTGTTTGGCATAACGATAAATCTTTGGTTTTCATCTCCTTTGCAAAAATCTAAGCAAGAGATGTTGGGGCTTGTAATGGGACAGGACTGAGTGTCTGCATTGCTGAACTCCCACAGCACTTGCAGCTATTTATTCCATCCCAAACCAAAACACTTCTCTGACCACAGCTTTAATGAAACACACACTTCATAGCAAATGCACAACTGTCCATTTCTCACTGGCGGGCTACAAACAGCTGCAGGAGTGTCACTTGGGAAGAGGAAATAGTTTTATGTCTACAGCCATTACTGGGTTGCTTGCAATGGAAACAATAAACCTCATGGAGCTAGGCTGATTTGTGTCCATTGAATAACAATCCTCACAGCTCTCAAAGCTTGCCCTTCAAAAAGAATAACAAATCTGTCTGCATAAAATATACCTACCTCAGGAGAGATTTTACTCTAGCCTTCATGGGGTTTTCCTGCAGGTAAAACAATGCTGTTTCTACCCTCCAGTGTTGTGGGAGGCTCCAATATGTCACTCCTCTACACCTAGCCCCCAAATTCAGATTGAAATTTTCTACTCTAAATCACTGTGTGAATTCTGTCCTTCTACTAGTCCAAGCACTAGCTGCTGAAATGAGCAGAGATGGTTGAATTACTGGTGGCAGAACCATTACTGCCTCTATTTTGCTTATTAACCCTCAGACCCTGCAGCAAGGTCTCCTGAGGATTGTGGTTGGCTGTGCAACGAAACTGAAGGTGGTGTGTGGGGGCAGATATGTTTTGGGATGAAAGTACTGTACAAAGTCAATGTAGTGAAAGAGATCAGTTATGGGGCACAGTTTCAGGTGTGGAGATGGGATCAATACTCAGATGATGGTTGATATTGAGGTCTGCAGGTAGGAAGGAGACAGCTGACTGAAGAGCCAGACAGAAAAGCATCCCCAAGAGGGGCACAGTCTTTTTATTTTTTTTTTCTCTGAAGTTGCTGCTACTGCTGTATGAGATCTTGAAAGACCAGCAGCTTGGAAGACCAGGTGCAGGTCTGATCACTTCTCTTAGCCTTGAGTTTTTCACTTTGGTGTCGTGCATTGTGTTTGGATGCAAAAGGAGATGGAAACCACCAGGTTAAACTTGCAAGGGAGCATTTATTACTGCTAGATGCATTATTATCCCTGCTTAAACTGGCAACCCTCTCTACTGGGCACTGTGCCACCTTCACAGAGGTGCTGATGCATGTCCTGTTTTGAACATATCACAGTCTAGATATGAAAGAGGGCAAACCAGCAAAAGCAGATGCATAGATGGAGAGCAGTGAAGTGTCCTGCCCAAGGAGAGAAGGCAGCTCAGTTTCTGAGCTAGACACAGATCCCAGGTCCTCCCACTTCTAAATATAGCCCAGCAACCACTAGACCACATTGCTGATTCCTATTAAGCAAATTATATTTTTACTCTTCATCAGAACTTCATAAGCAGGGGGACATAAGCAAACCAAAGCAGTGTGTGATGTTACAGATATTTCTGAACATGAGCCAGCAGTGTGCCCAGGTGGCCAAGAGAGCCAATGGCATGCTGGCCTGCATCAGGAATAGTGTGGCCAGCAGGAGCAGGGAGGTCATTGTACCCCTGTACACAGCACTGGTTAGGCCACACCTTGAGTACTGTGTCCAGTTCTGGGCCCCTCAGTTTAGGAAAGATGTTGAATTGCTGGAGCATGTCCAGAGAAGGGCAACGAGGCTGGGGAGAGGCCTTGAGCACAAGTCCTATGAGGAGAGGCTGAGGGAGCTGGGATTGTTTAGCCTGGAGAAGCAGGAGGCTCAGGGGAGACCTCATTGCTGTCTACAACTACCTGAAGGGAGGTTGTAGCCAGGAGGGGGTTGGTCTCTTCTCCCAGGCAACCAGCACCAGAACAAGAGGACACAGTCTCAAGCTGCGCCAGCGGAGGTTTAGGCTGGAGGTGAGGAGAAAGTTCTTCACAGAGAGAGTGGTTGGCCATTGGAATGGGCTGCCCAGAGAGGTGGTGGAGTCACCATCCCTGGAGGTGTTCAAGAGGGGATTGGACATGGCACTTGGTGCCATGGTTTAGATAGGCATGAGGTGTAGGGTGACAGGTTGGACTCGATGATCCTTGAGGTCTCTTCCAGCCTTCTTGATTCTATGATTCTATGATTCTGGTGGCACCACTCCTGTAGAACCATGGCTTTACTCAACATTTCTAAAGACTCTGATTTTTTTTTTTTTTTTTTTTTTGCAAACCTCCTTGCAAAACCAAAATCTGACACAAAATTGCATGGATTTTTTTCTTTTCCTTTTATTTTTTTTTCCCTTGAGAAGACAGGAATCAGAAGGCATGTAAATACTGACAATACAGTTTTGGGGTTTCCACCCCCCCCAAATATACTTCTAAAAGATGAGTAAATTTTAAAATATAATTTATTTCTTTTACTTCTTTTTTTTTTCATTGTCAGCATTTTTCAGTAGTTCTTTATAGCCCTAATTCAATGTAATCATTAATGCACCAGATCACTTTCAATAGCTAAGGATGTCTGAAAGGTTTTGGGGTAGCTTTTTGCTTTTGTTTTTAAGTACAACCCATTGAATCCCAAGGAGTGTGCTCATAGAAAATATTGTTTAGGGTTCAGGTTTAGAAATGCTGATGGTGGTGTGACACACGTGCCTGTGAAATGAAGATGCAAAGCTGGTCCAGAGGAGGGCCACAAAAATGGTCAGGGGGTTGGAGCAGCTCTGCTATGAGGACAGGCTGAGGGAGCTGGGGATGTTCAGCCTGCAGAAGGGAAGGTTCTGTGGAGACCTGATAGCAACCTTCCAGTAGCTGAAGGAGGCCTGCAAGAAGGATGGAGAGAGACTGTTTACAAAGGACTGCAGTGACAGGATGAGGGGCAATGGCTTCAAAGCAGAGAAGGGCAGATTTAGATATCAAGAAGAAGTTCTTTACTATGAGGGTGGTGGAACACTGGAACAGGTTGCCCAGGGAGGTGGTTGAGGCCCCTTCCCTGGAGATATTCAAGGTGAGGCTCAACAGGGATTTGGGCAGCCTGATCTAGCTGAGGATGTCCCTGCTGAGTGTGGGGAGGTTGGACTGGGTGATCTTTGCAGGTCCCTTCTGGCCAGGACCATTCTGTGATCCTATGATTTTATGATACTTAGTGATTTTGGTTCATCTGAGCTTATCTATTTGTATAAACTAGACACTCTGAATTTCAGACTGAGCGAAACTTAAGGTTAGAACAAAATGACGGAAACTAGAACACAAAGCCTGAAAGCAGGAGCTTTTGCATGTGTGTGTGGATATCATTCTGAATATATTCCACATGGTCCTTACATGGACCTGATGGAACGGGTCCAGAGGAGGGCTGATCAGGGGATTGGAGCACCTCTGCTTCAAGGACAGGCTGAGGGACCTGAGGTTGTTCAGCATGGAGAAGAGGAGGTTCCAGAGAAACCTTAGAGTAACCTTCCAGTACATGAAGGGGGCTACAAGAAGGATGGAGAGAGACTGTTTACAAAGGCCTGTGATGATAGGATGAGGGGACATGGCTTCAAACTAGAGAAGAGCAGATTTAGATTGGATGTTAGGAACAGGTTCTTTACTATGAGAGTGGTGGAACACTGGAACAGGTTGCCCAGGGAGATGTTTGGGGCCCCGCCCTGGAGATATTCAAGGTGAGGCTCAACAGGGATTTGGGCAGCCTGATCTAGTTGAAGATGTCCCTGCTGACTGAAGAGGGAGTTGGACTAGATGATCTTTAGAGGTCCTTTCCAACCCAGACCATTCTGTGATTCACACAGTCAGGTCAGCAATAACAGCATTTATGTCTGTGCACTTGCTGAAGCAACACTGAACCTCCATCTTCCTCCTTGTCCATTTCACAAATCTCAAAATTCAACTGCAGAAAGCTTGTAACTCTCTTGGGTAAGACTCTGCCAGGACTGTCCTGCTCATCTGCATGCAGCTTGTCTTGAAATTTAGAAAGGGTCTTGAGCCAAGCTTCTGATTCATGACTGCTATTATTAAGGATTAAAGTAAGGATATCTGTCCCTTATTATGAATAAGAATAAAAGATAGGGAGGAGGCCACAGTCAGCTGAGATTATTTTTTTACTTCTTTGTTGCTTGAGAAGTTTGCAAATAATCTTTTCAACCTTAGAGTGGGAATGCCAAGACAGTAAAGGAAATAGATGCTCTTGTAGCTTCCTACAGAGGTTTCACAGCACTTCACCATTTTGAAACCCCCACTGTACTGGCAAGGCTCACAGTTCTTACTGTGTCATACCCAGTTAACTTCAGGACATGGTTTAATGGCCACAGTGGGGTTAGGTCGATGGTTGGATTCAATGATCTTAAAGATCTTTTTCAACTGAAATAGTTCTATGATTCTATGAATTGGCTTTTTGAGTTAGGTAAGGACAACAATATTTAGCCAATAGAATAATAGAATCAACCATGTTGGAAGAGACCTCCAAGATCATCCAGTCCAACCGATCACCCAGCCCGATCCAGTCAACTAGACCATGGCACTAAGTGCCTCATCCAGTCTTTTCTTGAACATCTCCAGGGATGGCATCTCCACCCTCTCCCTTGGCAGCCCATTCCAATGGGCAATCACCCTCTCTGTGAAGAACTTCCTCCTAATATCCAGCCTATACCTCCCCTGGCACAAAATCTGCTATCTTTATATTAGTTTTTTCTCTAAATCCCAGAGCATCCTAAGAGAGAAACATGAGGAAAAAAGGACCAAAGACCTCCCAACTTCACCTACAGTTGTTTCCACCTTGCTCTGAAGTCAGTGGAAGGCCCTTGATGACCTCACTAGACCACTACTAGGTGGCCAGCAGATATTGCTAGGATTATTATCCAGGACTCTGACCACCAGTTGTGCCCCCAGAGCGATTACTTGGATATTCTCTTACACCATCCCATGGACTACTTCATGTGCTGGGGCACAAATCTTGCCCATCCTCAATTTCTCCCAGCACTTACCCCAGACATGCCTGCAAGTTAGAGTTATTTGTAGCTGTAGCAGTGACTATAATGTTTTGTTCTCACAGGGATGTTCTCAAAAGCTGGCCTGCTGCTGTTTCACTGTTGTTAAAAATAGAGTCTTGAGGAATTTCTCTTTGAGGGGAAAAAAACCCCAACACGCTGTATACATAATTACACAAACTTTGCCAAAACAGATGAGGGTGGAAACAGTTCAGGGGCTCTTTATCTTGAGTCTGGGTGACCTGCTCAGCAGAACACTCTGATCAACTGCCTCCTTGGTAAAAAGGAGGTTATTTAAGGTTTTTTGGAGAATTTCTGATGACTGTTAGAAGAACAAATTCCCTATCAGTCTTGCATTGCAACCTCTAATGGCTCTGCATGGCATTTCTAAGAATCATTTCAGCTAATGGCAAATCTGTGAAGTTTCTAATGACATCATGGGCTGAGGGAGCTGAGTCTCTTTAGTTTGGAGAAGAGGAGACTGAGAGGTGACCTCATTAATGTTTACAAATGTGTGAAGGGTGAGTGTCAGGAGGATGGAGCCAGGCTCTCCTCGGTGATGTCCAATGATAGGACAATGAGTGCAAGCTGAAGCATAAAATGTTCCACATGAACACAAGGAGAAACTTTTTCACTGGGAGGGTGATAGGGCCCTGGAGCAGGCTGCCCAGAGAGGCTCAGGGGTATCCATCTCTAGAGACATTCAAAACCTGCCTGGATGCTTTCCTGTGTGACCTGCTCTAGGTGATCCTGCTCTGTCAGTGGGAGTTGGACTGGATTATCTTTTGAGGTCCCTTCCAGCCCCTAATATTCTGTGATTCTGTGATTCCTGATGACACAAGATTCTCCTGATGGCAGATTTAAAACAGTGCTGTGGTGCCTAACAGAGCAAAGCAGCTAATTTCACCATAGCCACTATGATTCAGGACAGAAAGCACAAGTGTGGTAAAATGAAAACAAGTCTCCAAAGGAAAACTAGTCTAAGTCTAACACAAATGTTACTGGAAGAATGGCTTGTTGCAAATCTGAATGATTACAAAGAGATCTTGTGGGCAAAAACTTTGACAGAGTAATGAAAAATTAAATGCCAACAAACCCAAGTGAGCTTTGATGCTGTTTTATGAGACAGCTTTCTACCATGTATTTTTAGAAACAAGTATCATTACCCTGGGATAAATGAACTTAGAGAGGGTAACATCTGGGAACACACACCATCAATCTTAGCTTGCTGTTGACAGCTTCAAAACAATGACTGGCCCCTCATGGGGAATCTCAATTATAAAAGTAGGGGTTTGTGTTTGTTTGCTTTTCAGGGGGGGGCTGGCCATGTTAAAAGAACAAGCTGACAAATTGGTAGCAGAGCACAGCTTTGACCAAAAAGAAGAAAAGAAATGTTTCTAACACTTTATCAAGCAGTTATGCTCTTATGGCAGGTAATGGCTGTGGTTATGTGGAGGAAATTTGGCCTAATTCTTTCCCTTCTAGAAACACACCCATCATGCTGCCTGCCAGCAGCTCAGCCTGGTACCATCCCAATATTTATTCCTTTTGTAATGGCAGTGAGCTTTCCTCCTTGTCTGTTTGGAAGGCTTGGAAGATAACAACATATTCTTTCACATTTGAACAAATAGGACTATGAGGATGAAAATTAAAAATAAAAAAAAAATAGACTCTCTTCAGAAGAGAGACAAGGGGCAATGGATACAAACTACAACACAGGAGGTTCCACCTCAACATGAGGAGAAACTTCTGTACTGTGAGGGTGACAGAGCCCTGGAACAGGCCTCCCAGAGAGGCTGTGGTATCTCCTCTTGAGACTTTCAAGACCCATCTGGATGTATTCCTGTGCAACCTGTGCTAGATTCTATACTGCTGCTGTGGCAGGGGGGCTGGACTCGATCTCTGGAGGTCCCTTCCAACCCCTAACATCCTGTGAGCCTGTAAGATTATCCAATCATTAGGGACAACTTTTCCATCTAAACCATGGCATGTTCTCCCATGGCACCACAGGACTGTGGTAGCAGGAAGGTTTTTTTGCTGAAGTGCTTTGGCTGTAGAGCAGCTGGTGAAGTGATTTGCTGCTCACTATTCATCATATATATAGATACTCATACACATAGATATACATAGAGTGTGTATGTATAGTTGTGGATATTTCTCTGGGCCTAAAACACCTAAGGAAGTGTTAATGCACTTCACCTCACATGAAACCTTTGAATTAATAAGCTAACTTCTGGAAGATGCACAGTGTGCCCTAATATGTTGCAGACTGCCCTCACTGCTACCTACCAGAACGTAAGGATCAGAAGCAATGCTCAGACTCTAGCTAAAATGCTCTGAAGTTGGAGTGGACACTGAATCCCAGCTTAAAAAGTGAAAAACCAACTAATGTTATGCTCTTGTAAGCCACAAATAGTCTTTTAAAAGTGACTTTGTTTCCTAAGTCATCTCAGTGATTTCAAGAATGCGACTTTCCAGGTTTTACAGCCTTGAATCCATCATTTGCTGAAAGTTTCTTTCTCTAAAAGAGACAAAGTATTTCACTGCACATCCCTTGTGAGAGCATTCATGAAAGAAAAGCTTTCAGTCGTTGTGCTTCATGGCATACTTTCCACTTTCCCACTTAAATTGGTTTGCAGACAGATATAAATCCAGTTTCAAAAAGTTTGGTGTTACAGCTTGGGTGGGTTAGATGGATAAATAATGCTTATGCATATGTCCTGAATATGCAAGTTTTGGCTCAAAAATCTCATGAGGATAGGTCTCCTGCTTCCAATTGGATTGGATTTACTAGCCTTTTTCTTTTTTTTCTTCCAGAAAACACACCCTTAACATTGGCTGCCAGAAGCTACATCTGGTGCTATCTCACTTTTTTAACATTTTGCTTTAAAATTCGAGGGGGGAGGTAGGGGAGGGAGGAATAGCCAAGTATTTTAGGGCTTGCTAGATGGTTTTAGTCTAGAAATGCACATGCCCTTGCATACCATGCAAGAAAAATATCATCCATCTAGTAAAATATTACTCTACTCCCTCAAACCTGATATCTCTATACTGCCTGACAGAAAAAAACAACCCAAACCTCAGAAATTAAATATTTGTGACTTTTCAAGATAGTTAAAATTTTGCCTTCAAGCTTTATAGCAAATTCCATAGCAAGCAGAGTGAACTACTGCAATCACATCAGTTTTGGGAATGGTTTGAAAGGTCCTTCTCAGGATTTTTGCTTTCTGCAAAATTCCACTGTAAAAGTAAAACTCAGAAAGTTTTAACCAATCTCAAGTGTTTATTGCTCAAATTAAGCAACTACCTTCTCCTCTTCTAGAGAAGAGACACAGATGGGTTAGGATCTATACAGCCCATCCTCATAACAGCAGGACTTCCATGTGATGGGCAACAGGTCCCAAAATCCCAGGCTTATTCTCCTGCTAGCCAAGAGGAGAACTTAAGTAAAGAGAGCATAGAATCATGGAATTGTTAGGGTTGGAAGGGACCTCAAGGATTGTCTAGTTCCAACCCCCCTGCCATGGGCAGTGGCACCTCACACTACATCAGGTTGCTCAGAGCCACATCCAGCCTGGCCTTAAAAACCTCCAGGAATGAGACTTCTACCACCTCCCTGGGCAACCTGTTCCAGTGTCTCACCACCCTCACGGGGAAGAACTTCTTCTTCACATCCAATCTGAATCTTCCCTCCTCTATTTTTGCTCCATTCCCCCTAGTCCTATCACTACCTGACACCCTAGAAAGTCCCTCCCCAGATTTCTTGTAGGTCCCCTTCAGATACTGGAAGGCCACAATAAGGTCTCCCCAGAGCCTTCTTCTCTCCAGACTGAACAACCCCAACTCTCTCAATCTGTTTCCACAGGAGAGGTGCTCCAGCCCTCTGATCATCCTTGTGGCCCTTCTTTGGACACATTCCAAAGACACATTGGGTCTTCAGTGTTTTTTATTACAATCAGTGGGGATACTGCAGGAGAGGATGCCTTATTTAGGGAGGTGGGTGAAGGGCAAGAGCAGGTCAGTTGATGCCTCTTCACACCACAGAGCATCCTCAGCCCTCTGAGCTCCGAGCAGTGCCAGGGAAAAAACCCATCTCATGCTGTGGCTGGAATCCCTGACCCATTGAATCAAAGAATAAGAAAAATAGGGATGTGACAGGAGAGGGAGTAAACACAATTAGCTGTGGTGGACCCCAATCCATGCTGCAGCTGTTAGCCAGTGTCCACACCCCATTGGCAAACCATTGGCTTTCATGGTTGCTGCAGCATGAGTGTTAAAGAGGTGATGATACCCTGCACCCAAGACTCATATCTTTTTGGTACTGCTATTAGCCAAAACAAAAGCTGATCACTTGCATATTTGATGAGGGAAAGCCCCTAAAGTTTTCTGCTGCTTCTTGATGCTGCAGTCAAAAAGTAATATGGATTTTGTTACATTCAACATCTGGTCCAAAAATTTGCATTTCCATGAAGGAAAACACAAACCAGAAAAGGCAAGCCAAACCAAACACACAGAAAATGTTACTATTGTTTTTACATATTTTATCCAGATAGGTTTTTTAGTATGGACAGGAACTGTATCTGATGTTATGCACTTGGGTCTAGATATGGAACCTGTCAAAAAAACCAAAACTAACCAATCAACCAAACAAAACCCAAACCAAAAACTAACCCCAAAAGAATTTCTTTTCTTACTGATTATTTTGTTTCCTTTTAGCCTTCACAAGTCTTTTACTACCTAACTGGCAGCGGGCAACCCTCAAATTGCATTTTCAGCATGTGATTTATATAGGTGTTAAAGCATGTGGGATGAGAAAGCTTGAACTTTATATTTCATAATTCTTTGAACAAAGTAGCAGTAGTTAGGAAATTTTAGTTGGCAAGCTGGCAGTGAGGTGGCAGTAAGCCTGTGTGTGTGGAAAAGGGACCTAAGGAATGTTCCTACAATTAGTCTGAGGCAGTGCAGTCCAAGGATGGGAATTTGCTCTGGGAAGTAGATCTTGCTGTAAACCATTCAAGATTAGATACCAGGTACTGACATATGACAAATGAAACCGTTGAGAGAGTGGGTCCTACCAGCTAATGATTTTCAATCTTTAATCAGGCACCTAAGCTTGGCATGGTGTTAGATCTGAGTAAATAAGTACCTTTAAGGCTCAGGGTCAAAGCTTTGATGGGAATTTTGCTGAGGAAAATTGAGCTGAAGGGACATTTAGGAAGAAAACCATTAGTTGTCTTCATTCACAGCACTCTGTGAATGGGGTCAAATCCTGACACCTTTGCCAGGTCCAGTTGCACCTTGCTGGTGAGTAGGAAGCTGAGATACTCTGCAGACAGATACAACTCTGGGAAAACTGAAATGTGCTGCCTTGTCAGCAAAGAGGAACACCCTGCAGCATCTGGGTGGAAGGAGGGGGAAAAGAAATAGTTGCTTAGAAACTGCTTAGTTTGGGCCTTGCATTCCCTGAACTCCAAGCTTTTGGGCACGATTTTATATTCACATCTGACTGTGGATGAACAAATTATAGTGTTCAGGAATTTAGCTACCTGATGATTTGGTCTGTGCTCAGTGTTGTAACCCCAAGCATTTCAGATTCATCAGCAAAGCCTCCAAAACTAATTAACAAACAAACAAACAAACAAAACCACCCAAACAAACCTGTGAGATTGGCTTCAGGATCATGAATTAACAGTTTTTCAAACTTCTGCTTTTTTTGAGCCTCCAGTTCTTCCACCATCATAAACAATGGGAACCTTTGGGAAAAAAAAAAATCACAGCAGTGAAATCAGGTTTCTGTACAGGAGAATGAGTCATGAAACTCGACCTTCAGAAAGACAAGAACAACAGGAGAAATCAAGACTTAGGATAAAGCTATTGGAGATCCTGCTACAGAGGGTGCTGGGCAGTGCAGTATATAAATGGCAGCATCTCCATCGAATACACAGAGAAAGACAAATGTACACACACACATCTCTGTATAAATATACAAAGAAAACACCTAGGACACCAGGATGGGTGATATTTTTGCCTTCAGGAGCAATGACGCTTTCTGCTGTATCAGGGAAATACATCGATGATAGAGACAGAAGCTCCTTGGAAGTGCCCTGAGCGTTAAGCCCATCACCCCTCCAAAAAAATTTAGCAGTTTCCCAAGCCTCACCTCCTCCCAGTCGCTGAGCAAGTTACCTACTGGGCCTTTTCAGCTCAAAACCAGATGTCAGAAATACATAGAGCATGACGAAATGTGTACTGTTCACCAAGATTTACTACTTAGGGAGAAGAAGATCACGAATCAGGTGTGGCAGAACCATCCCACTGATAATGCTTTCCTGGAAGCCCTTAGATCTTAGTGCTCTTTGGTGGAGGTGTAGAGAAGATTGCCTGCATCCAGCTTTTGTTGTGGATTGTGCTGCAGTTCTTTTGGCTGCAGCTGTGTGTTGAGCAGTGGCTGAGAAAGCTGCACAAAGAGGCTGGTTTCCAAAAGCACATTTCAGCAGTATCAAGTCAAACTTACAGCACTTTTATATATATCTGCATGCACCAAGAGATTATTTTAAAGCAGGTTTGTGGAACAAGATTGGAAACTTTTTTGGGGGTCTTAGGAAAAAAAAAAATCACATCCTTCTGCACAAGCATGAGGTAGAGGAGACCATGGAGAATACTGAAGTACCCTAGAGTACTTCATAAGGCATTTCTCTACTCACTGCCATGGAAATGCTGCCACTGCAACAGAAAGCATACAGTTTTCTCTTTTTTTTTTTTTCCATAGGGAAGACAGGAAGGTGATACAATCTGTCAATGGTCTTTACAGTGTCCACTGGAAAAACAGCTCATAACAGCCTTGCTGATTTTGTTTTTTAGAATAGTTGCAGCTAAAGGAACTTCTTCCCTAACCCAGTCAACCTTCCTGGGAATCACATTTTCTGCCTCCGATAAGCTGGCTTGACCCTAACCTGGGAAAACCCTGTGGTTCCAGAAGGTTTAGGGTGTTTTTGAACAGGATGCTCATCTGTCTTGTACTTGCTGCTACTGGATGTTGCCAAGGAAGAATCAAAACCAAATAATCTCTTTAATATTCAAACCCTAGAAATCTGGGAAAACCCCAAAGCATACAATTTAAGTTAAACTCAAACAACTCAGAAGGGTGCCCTCTATTTGCAGGGATAAGCAGATCTGTGCAGCTTTTATTTTAAGGCCAGTTTCTTAAACAGTAAGCATTTTTGCTTCCCTTCTGCTTCATTATGCCATTGTACTCAGATTTCGGCCCTTTTATCCCTTGCCCATTTCAGTCATGTTCTGGGATCTGCAACAAAACCACTACAGGAGATGGTCTGCAGCATCAGTAATGCTTTAAGACAAGCTTGGTAGCTCATATTTCTTTGTTAGCATCCCATTGAGAAAGGGAAAGATCAGTTTGCTTTGTTCCTAGGCCTTGATTTTCATAAGCTAATGATGACTGTGGGTGTAATTGTGGTCAGGCTTAAGTGGTAGCACGAGGGCAGAAAAACAGAGACGCTTCCGTGAGGCTGGTTTGCCCTCCACCATGCACATGGAGCTGGGCTTGCCTTCCCCCTGGGCATGCACCAGGGAAGGAGGCATGTGCCAGCTGTGATGTGGCTCAGCTGCAGCAGAGGTCGGGAGCAGAGGTTGAGCCCAAGCACCCACTACTTAGTTTCCCTTCTAGAGACCATCTGACACTGGACTAATCTCCTCTAGGTTAACTTCTTCTAGTGACAGCCATAATAAGCACTCCCATTTCTCTTTGGCTCACAGCTCGACAGGACCCTTCAATGCATTTTGTTTCCTCTAATGTTGCACAGTTGTTGCCCTGATGCAAACACTCTATTTGTGGTCCACAGAATCACAGAAACATTCAGGTTGGAAAAGACCCTCAGGATCATCAAGTCCAACCAATAACCCTACTCTGCAAGGTTCACCCTGAAACCCTATCCCCAAGCACCACATCCAAACCACCTTTAAACACATCCAGGCTTGGTGACTCAGCCACCTCCCTGGGCAGCTCATTCCAATGCCTGATCACTCTTTCCATGAAAAAATGTTTCCTAATGCCCAGTCTAAACCTACCCAGTCGCTGCTTGAGGCTGTTCCCTCTTGTTCTATCACTAATGATCTGTGAGAAGAGACTAGCACCAAGCTTCTCCATAATTTCAACTACTTGTAGAGAGCAATGAGGTCTCCCCTCAGCCTCCTCTTTTTCAAACTAAACAGCCCCAGCTCCTTCAGTCATGTCTCATAAGATTTATTCTCCAGGCCCTTCCCCAGCTTCCTTGCCCTCCTCTGCACTTCCTCCAGCACCTTCACATCTCTCTTGTACTGAGGTATCCAAAGCTGAACACAAAACTCGAGGTGTGGCCTCACCAGAGCTGAGTACAAGGAGACAATCACCTCCCTACTCCTGCTGGACACAGCATTTCTAATACAAGCCAGGATGCCATTGGCCTTCTTGGCCACCTGGGCACACTGCTTGCTCAGATTCAGTTGCTTGTCAATTAGAACCCCCAGGTCCCTTTCTGCCAGACACCTTACCAGCCACACTGCCCCAGGCCTGTTGCATTGCTTGGGGTTGCTGTGACCTAAGTGTAGGACCTGGCATTTGGCCTTGTTGAAACTCATCCCATTAATGTTGGCCCACCAATCTAATTTATCCAAGTCCTTCTCTAGAACCTCCCTACCCTCATGAGGTTCTTGATAGCTGGGCTGGGTACTGCAAGGAGTGCTGCTTTGAAAGGGGGTGATCTGCTCTGAGGGTTGAATAGTTAATAGATTTGCTGGTGCTGCCACTGATGGCACATGCAGTGACCATGAAGGTCTGTTCAGCCACACAGCAATATGTTGTTCTGTGGTATTAAGGCTGGTCAATGTTTCTGAAACTTCCTTTGAGCATTGCTTAAAGCAGCAAAGATTAAGCATTCTGAATCTTAAAACACTTCATTTAATTTTCCCTTTTGTTTTTCAAAACAAAAATTGTTTGAAAAAAGTATATTTTTAAGTGATTTTAAAGTAATTTGGCTCTTTAAGACTTCACAGGATCACAGGATGTTAGGGGTTAGGGGTTGGAAGGGACCTCTGGAGATCATTGAATCCAAGCCCCAAGCCAGAGCAGGACCATAGAATCTAGCACATATCACACAGGAATGCATCCAGATAGTTCTTGAAAGTCTACAGAGAAGGAGAGTCCACACCCTCTGTGGGGAGCCTGTTTCAGTGTTCTGTTATCCTCACAATGAAGTTCCTCCTCATATTGAGGTGGAATCTCCTGTGCTGTAGTTTCTATCCATTGCCCCTTGTCCTATCACAGGGTGCAAGTGAGCACAGCCTGTCCCTCCCTCTTGACCCCCAGCCCTCAGATACTTATAAGCATTTATTAAATCCTCTCTCAGTCTTCCCTTCTCCAGACTAAGCAGCCCCAGGGCTCTCGGCCTCTCCTCATAATGCAGTGCTCCAGTCCCTTAATCATCCTGGTAGCCCTCTCCAGCAGATCCCTGTCCCTCTTGAACTGGGGAGCCCAAAGCTGGATGTAATACTCCAGGGGTGGTCTCACCAGGGCAGAGTAGAAGGAGAGGAGAACCTCCTTGGATCTGCTGGACACACTCCTCTTAATGCACCCCAGGATTCCATTGGCCTTCTTGGCCACAAGGGCACATTGCTGACCCATGGAGAACTTGCTGTCCACTTGGACTCTCAAGTCCTTCTCCACAGGGCTGCTCAGATCTGGCTTCTGAAATATAAGTAAATATCCTTCAGTATTTGGAAACAAATGCAAATGTTTTCCAACAAAATGAGAATGCACTGAGTTTCCAAGCAGGCCCCATGTAAAACAAAACCTGTTCCAAGCACTCTGCTGGCAGGTGAGGAAGTCTGCAGGCCTGCAGTTGGAAGCTTTCAACCAGCTGCAGCGAAGCAAACAGAGTGAGATGTCGGCAAACTTTCAGCAGTGTTTTCCTCCACTAACCATACACAAATGTCTGTGCACACAGGTTCTGGAAGAGAGAATGAAATTGGAATGCAAGTGCCATGGAGTTTCAGGCTCCTGTACAACTAAGACCTGCTGGACCACGCTTCCGAAATTCCGAGAGATTGGATATATTTTGAAGGAGAAATACAACGCGGCTGTGCAGGTGGAGGTGGTACGAGCCAGCAGGTTAAGACAGCCAACCTTCCTGAAGATCAAGCAGATCAAAAGTTACCAGAAACCCATGGAGACGGATTTAGTGTACATCGAAAAGTCACCCAACTACTGTGAGGAAGACGCTTCCACGGGGAGCGTCGGTACCCAGGGACGGCTCTGCAACCGCACCTCCCCCAATGCGGACGGGTGCGACATGATGTGCTGCGGAAGAGGGTACAACACACACCAGTACACCAAGGTGTGGCAGTGCAATTGCAAATTCCACTGGTGCTGCTTTGTCAAGTGCAACACCTGCAGCGAGCGGACAGAGGTGTTCACCTGCAAATAACGGCGTCGCCTGCCGACGAACGGAGCCCAGATCGCCGCTGCCGCCGGGGAAGGCAGTATGGAATATCACGGATGATGACAGCATCGTTTTGCACATCTAATCTTTGGGAAAAGAAAGAAACACCCAGACCCACAACAACCACTCCCTCCCCACTACTTACACTTCTCTAAGGATGGTGCTTTTTTTTTTTTTTTTTTTTTTTTTTTTTTTTGGCTGGCTGGCTGTTGCAACTGCTTTGGAAACCAGGGCAACAGGAATAAGGTGATGTTGACTGCCACATGAAATTTCTCTCTGTTTCCTATTTTTTTTTAAAATTTTTTTTTTAAATACAATCCTGGGTGTTGTAGATTTCTCCTAGTAAATATTTTAAGTTATACAAATCAGAGAAGCTGATTGCATTGCAGCTCCCTGTGGCATTTAAAAGGAAAAGACACTTTCACCTGTTTTGCAACAACAAAACTGTTGAGCCCTGTACAAATTTTTTAGTTTTTTTCCTTTTTTCATTTCCCCCCATTTAAAATTTTTTCCATTTTTTAAATTTTTTTCATTTTTCCCCATTTTTCTTTTTTCCCCCATTTTTTCATTTTCCCCATTTTTCATTTTTTCCCTGTTTTCCTTTTTCATTTTCCCCATTTTTTCTTTTTTCACCATTTTTTCCATTTTTTCCCATTTTTAATTTTTTAATTTTTCCCATTTTTTTAATTTTTAATTTTTTTCCCATTTTGTCATTTCCCCCATTTTTAAACTTTTTATTTTTCCCATTTTTCCATTTTTCCTTTTTTTCATTTCCCCTTTTTTTTCCATTTTCCCTTTTTTCCCATTTTTTGTTTTTTTCCCATTTTTCCATTTTTTTCAATTTTTCATTTAAAAATTATTTTCCCAATTTTTTTCATTTTCTTTTTTAAAGGAAAATGAAATCTTCACTGACTAGAACACAGCAGCCTTGCTGCAAAAAAAAAAAAAAAAAAGAAAAAAGAAAAACCAACAAACCCCTCAAACCTAAATTTTAAAGAAAGTAGGTAGAGAGAAAACAACTGGCAGGGAGACAGAAACCTATGGTGGAAATACTCCACTACCAGTTGGGGAAAAACAACAACAACAACAACAAAAATCACTTTCAGAAAACCACATCAGCTGCCAGTGACACTGGAACTCTTTGAATGAACATTAAAAGAAAAAAAGAGAATTATTTATGTTTTAATAGTATCACAAAATTCTAAGCACTAACGGGTAGCTATGTCTTAATTCTGTACTAAATGTAAACTTATTGGAACTCTTTTGACTTTTATGATTATTTTTTTTTGTATTTGTATTTGGTTCTCCCTAAGTTCTTCAATGCTACTGATCTGTTGTCACTCCACTATTAGAGAGTTCAGTTACTGTAGGCCTTAAGCGATTGCCAGAACTGAGCAAAAAGATCACACAAAACTGTGGTTACAAATGCTTGACAAAAAAAAAAAAAAAAAAAAAAAAAAGACTTCTCCTGCTTGCCTCCTGAATGACTCTTTCTAGACTCAAGCTTGAGGTGCTCTCAGGTCCTCCAAGGGGGTTTTAGGACACAAAGACACGCTTCGACAAACAGCAAAGGTTTTGCTTTGCCGCCAAATGTACCGGAAGGACCTTCCAAGAGCTGCATTTTGCCTTGAACAGTTGAAAGTTGATATTCTCAATAGTTTTAAATAACCTATGCTCAGTATGAACTGAGAAGCTAATAAAAACCAGGTAGCTGAGCTCCTGGGTGCTGCAACCTGGGAGCTGTGGTGGCATCACGAGCATAAGAAAGCTAAGAATCGAGTTAGTCTGTGTCATCGTTATTCTAAGGTTGGCAATGATGTACCCTCCTGGTAAATACATGAATGTTTAGAAAGAAGCTGACTTTTTAAACCAGCACTCCTTTCTAATTCACATTTTTCCCTATGAGAGATTTAAAAAAAAAAAAAAAAAGGAAAAAAAATCCTCAGCTCTTTTACTACTGTAAAATCTAGTGGTTTGAAGCTCAAGAGCCCACTTTATTACACAGCACACCTAACCAGACAAATGTTTGCTTGTAGCAAAGGTCCCTACCTGATTTTCTGGAAACTTGGATTAAAAAAATTCCCAATGCATTTCTAGCTTGGGTTTCATTTCATGATTTTTACTGAGGGAGGCTGCACAGCTGTGAGCCTGCCCCACCTGACACGGGAGGACTCCCCACACACCACACGGTGCTCTTGGGGCAAGGGACCGGTGGACCTACCACTCCGCCAGCTCCCGTGCTGGATATGTGAACGAGCCAGGGTTACCTCCCTAATGTGTGGGCCTGTATTATCAAAAGCAACTAATTGTTTGGGGGATTTCATTTGAACACTCATGAGGATGTGCCTTTCTGAGCCCAAGCACTTACCTTCTGAAAAACAGATCCTTTAGATGAGCGCCCCGTGGAGCAATCCAAAAATTGAAGAGCTCATTTTCCATCGTTGTCGTCGTTGGTTTCTTAAATTAGCAGCCTTGGTGTGAACACTTAGTGCAACTCCACAGAAGCCAACAGCCCCCCCCAGTTCCCCCCCAAAAATGCTAGTCAACCCCCCATATAGTCTGAAGTCCCTCTGACTCATGGGTATTGTTGAATAGTAGTGATATACTGTACTTCCACTACATTCTTGACAGGAAGCAAATAAAGCTCCCAAGCACAGTAATGCACAGTCTGATGGTACTAGATACTGTAAATATCTTAGGGTAGTATTTGTTAAAGTACAATTGAGGAATCCAACTAAGTTATATTATTGTATATCGTTTAAATGTCTATAGAGTATTTTAAATTATTGTGAACTACACTGCATTAAAAAAAAAAAAAAAGAAAAAAAAGAAGGTTATATATTATAACACCAACCACTCTGAAAAGTGGACCAAAGTGACACTTTCTCTCTCTTTTTTTTTTGTTTGTTTGTTTGTTTTTTTCTTTTTACTTACCCCTCTTTCAAATAGCTCTGTCAGCTACTGTAACACCATGGTAACAGTCTTACGAATGGATTAGCTGTCTAGAATATAACGTCACAGAGCATCCTGTGAAAGTTTTGCTCATGTAGGGTTGCAGAAAGGTACTGACTGTATGGCATGAAGCAGGGGCTGACCATGGGAACACATGGACTTTGAACTATGACGTCCCAAGATAAAACAGTTTTGCTCAGAAAACACCATTCTCACTGATGTACTGAAACATCCTCCCTGCCCTCCTCCCCCTCCTCCAATGGCAACCTTGTAACGAAGGTGTCTGTGAACAGAAGTGGGTTACACACAACTTTATTATTTTTATTATTATTATTATTATTTTTGTTTTGTTTAAATGTAGTTCGATGTTCAAGAACTGTGACGATAGATGCTTGAATGCGAGCAGCAACACAACATGGTTTAACCCAGGACGTGACAAAACTCTCAAAATGCTGTATGTTATTAAAGATTTTAAGAGCTAAGATCAATTTGTTTACTATGTTAATGTTTCATGGCAAGAAGAAAAACGAAAGATGAAATGTGTTTCCATTAAAACTTAATTCCCTCCCACCCTCCTGCTCTAGATACCTTTCTTGTTTCTTCTTCATTTAGGAAAAAAAAAGGAAGGGTAGTAACAAGGCTTTATGCAAAGGCCTTTTGTGTACAGGCTTCTCTGGATGAGAGATGCTAGACTCCAAGTCCAAAGCACTTTTTTGTATTCTGTGAGAAACAGCAATGAACATGGCTGTGTTTGGTATCACAGTCCAAAGTCACCTGCCTGCATCAGTGGCACAGAGAAACCGGCACAAGCACTGACCTTGCTTCCACCAGAGATTCCACTTGGCTCGGATGAGAAAGAGATGGAGACACAATGAGAGAGTTTGGGTTATTCAGTCTGGAGAAGAGAAGGCTCCAAGGAGACCTTCTTGTGGCCTTCCAGTATCTGAAGGGGGCGTACAAGAAAGCTGGGGAGGGACTTTTGAGGGTGTCAGGTAATGATAGGACTAGGGGGAATGGAGCAAAATTAGAAATGGGCAGATTCAGATTGGATGTTAGGAAGAAATTCTTTACCATGAGGGTGGTGAGACACTGGAACAGGTTGCCCAAGGAGGTGGTAGGTGCCCTATCCCTGGAAATTTTTAAAGCCAGGCTGGATGTAGCTCTGAGTAACCTGATCTAGTGTGAGGTGTCCCTGCCCATGACAGGGGATATTGGAACTAGATGATCTTTGAGGTCCCTTCTAGCCCTGACATTTCTGTGATTCTGTGAGACAAATGTTTGGTAATGGAAATGTGGCATATGACTCCACAATGGTTCTTGAACACGAGCCTTATGTTACAGGTTAGTGAACAGAGAGGAATAAGAGGTGTAGAGGAGAGGCTTGAAGGCACATCTTTCAGCTTATTCAAACAAGTATGGACATACCTGAAAACTTTACCTTAATCTGGACCTTTAAGATTTTACAGCATTTACCTTGGTCAGAACAGTAGCACCTTCCTTGATGCTGAGAATAGTCTCTTCCTATATGAAATCTAAAGAAAAATGTACATCCTTTGTTGCATTTGCCCTTGGGGGAAGATATCCAGCTACAGATAAAGGTATAGCCAAATTCCACATGAACTAAGGCCAAAATAACTTCATTAAATTGAACTGAGTTGCCCTAGGTTTATAGCATCATAAATATGTACAGAATTCTACTCACAGATGCCAAAGAAAACACTGCACCTTCTTTCTAATTACATCATGGGAAACTTGTTAATAGAGCTGCAGAAAGTTTCTACAGCAAATGGTAATACTATTTTTCTTTTTTTTTTTCCCTAGAATGACAGCTGGGAAAGTAGATGAAACTCATCAGAAGGTTTGCCAATCTCTGAAAAAAATCTAAAGCATGTTGTGAGTAGGTCACTTAAAGGTTCAAACATATTTCCATGAATTTTTTTTTCTTAGTTTAAGGTTAAAACCCCAAAGTGATAGCTAATGTAACAAACCAAGACTTTCCCTTTTGCCAGCTTTCCCATGCAAATAATTTGATGTGCCTTTCACTCTTGAAAGCACAACTGGTGTCCAACAGAAAAATGCTTCTTATGAAGCTAGAGATAATTTGCATTCACAGCAATTTTCATAACTGGCCAGAATGAGAGCAGGTTTCCTTTCCACAGTTCCCACAGTGAAGGCAGGACAGACCCAACAGTAAAGATCCAACATTCTTTTTTGTCGGTGATGGCCACAAAACGTGGAACATGCACATCAAACTATGTCTAAGGGCAAAAAAAATATATATATATCAAAGTTGGAAAGGCAGGGGAAGTTGTAAGTGATTGCAGTTTGTGATACTGATTACTGGGAAAAAAACCTCCTGCATGCAACTGTATGGATGGCTAAACTTCACTCACCAATCTTTTCCCCTTGAATCTGAAATCCTCATCTGCATCAGAGGGCCACCTGTATCCTGGGCTGCATCAGAAGAGGTGTGACCAACAGGAGGAGGGAGGCGATTCTCCCCCTCTTGTGAGATGCCAGCTGGAGTACTGTGTCCAGTTCTGGGCCCCCAGCATAAGAAGTGCTGGAGAAGGTCCAGAGGAGGGCCACAAAGATGATCAGAGAGCTGGAACCCCTCTCCTGTGGGGACAGGCTACAAGAATTGGAGATGTTCAGCCTGGAGAAAGTAATGCCTTATAGCAGCCTTCCAGTACCTGAAAGGGGGCTACAAGAAAGATGGGAAGAGACTTTCTACTAGGGCTTGTAGTGATGGGATGAGAGGGAATGGATTGAAGCTTAGACTGGATGTTAGAAAGGCAGGGAATGGATTGAAGCTTAGATTGGATGTAAGAAAGGGAGGGAATGGATTGAAGCTTAGACTGGATGTTAGACAGAAATTCTTTAATAGTAAGGTGGTGAGACACTGAAACAGGTTGCTCAGGGAGGTTGTGGATCACTGGAGATGTTGAAGGCCAGGTTAGATGAAGCCTTGAGCAACCTGGTCTAGTGGAAGGTGTCCCTGCCCATGGCAGAGAGGTTTGAACTAGGTGATCTTCAAGGTCCCTGCTAACTCAAACCATTCTATGAATCTGTGAGTCGCTGCACATTCAGTTTCACTGGAGAGCAAGCATGGCCAAAGGCTGTCAAGTATATTCTTTTTGGCATTTCAGCTGCTCTCAGGAAACTGTAGAAGATATTTTTTTTTTTTTGACAGGGAAGGTGCAGTTGTAAATTTAAAATTTTCATCTCATTTGTAAAATGAAGATCTAGGTGTTTTTTTTTTTTTTATTTTTGCCCTGTATGTTTCTACAGTACAGTTATATGTGCTTTAAAAGTTTTCTTTGGTGAAGAATAAAGACAGCAGTTTTCACATGGTGGTTGTTTGTAATGTGTTCCACAGAGTGCTAAGGCAGAGGGACTGCTGTAAATTCAACATCTCATCTCATGCTGCTTTTACTGAAAGCAATACACTCAATACACCTCTGTGGAGATCCTGCTGCAATCCTGGTTTATAGGATAGTCCTTTTCATAAGTTGGTAATATGAAAAGCCAAAAAAATTGGGAATAATAAAGTTTACTTTGGTACCAGGTCCTCTTCTGCTTCCTGTATGCAGACCATAAGATCAATAAGGAACCTGCTTAATGACATTTAAACTTGTGCATGGGTATTAAAATTGGTTAAGGCACTTGTTTCACAAGTGGCATAGGCACCAGACATTGGAAAAGTTTGCACCAAAAGACAACTCTATGGTTAGCCTCTGCTTTCATTTTCCCAGCTATTTAGGGGAAACTCAGCATTTTTAGATCCTATACAACTAAAAGGAATTCCCAAGGAGATTACAAGATTTTGATCTTATTGTTTAATTCCTGTGGCTGAGAATGAAAAGGAGCATTCGCTCAATCTCTGGGTAAAGGAAAACCCAAAGGCATTTTGAAGACTATTCATACTACTCAACTTAAAAGACTAAAAGAGAGGCTAAGTGAGCTGACAACCTCTCTGGATTTCTTCTACAATAGGGAGAGCAAACTTGCTCTGGGGGAGGTGTTAATTCAGCTCTGATGGACCCTCTCCTCCTTCTTAAGGGAAGAAAAAACTCAGGGACACAGCTAGGCAATTTATCCACTGAAATTAAGCACCAAAAATTGTGTCCTGGGAATTAACTCCCATTTGCTGCTTGCCTCAGATGCTTTTGGGCACTAATTGTATTTTCTTTAATTAATTTTTTTCCTAACTGTAAGCTTTGTTATTTTATGTGTTGTGTGAAACTGGCTTTGCATTTCCTTTTTTTACTACCACCCTGTTCTCGTCTCCTTCAATCAATCTCTGACTCCTGATTTTGTGCATGAACTATTTCCCTGAAAAAATGGTTTCAAAGAGAATTGTAAAGGCTAGACTAGTATCCTGTGATTTGATGAAGCAGCTTCCTACAGAGCAGCTTATTTATGATTTTGACTTCCTCTTAACCTATGGACTGTGCAGAGAATTTCTAATCCAAGGGGTGAACATTTAACAGCTATTCTGATACTGGTTGTGAAGGATCCTAGCAGGTGTGCATGGCAGTGCTCTCCTGGGTATTTTATCAGAGCAAATCGAGGCTGCTGTTCTTAAGCACACCAGTCTATACCAAAAGGCTCTTGCAGCAGCTGCATCCTAACGACCTGCACTGGTTGCATCCTGCCATTGAAAGCTGCATTCAGTCTGCAGGATAAGGTTGTTAAAAAGGCAGTAAAATTTAACAGCCACACACTGTCAGAATAGCACTACTGAAAAAACACTGCAGAATATTACAGAGTTCACAGATGACATCAAGCTGAGTGGCGCTGTCGATAAGCCAGAGGGATGGGATGTCAGCCAGAGGGATGTGGACAAGCTGGAGAGGTGGGCCCAGGTGAACCTCATGAGGTTCAACAAGAGCAAGTGCAGGGTTCTGTACTTGGGCCAGAGCAATCCTCACTATCAATACAGGCTAAGGGATGAGGTGGTAGAAAGCAGCCTTGTGGAAAAGGTGGAGGAGAAGCTGAACATGAGCAGGCAGTGGTGAGCTTGCAGCCCAGAAGGCCAATCACATTCTGGGCTGCATCAAAAGCTACGTTGCCAGCAGATCCAGAGAGGTGATTCTGCCACTTTGCTCTTGTGAGAGCTCACCTGGAGTACTGTGTCCAGGTCTAGAGCCCTCAGTATAGGAAGGATGTGGACCTGATGGAGCAGGTAGAGAGGAGGACCATGGGAATGGCCATGGGGTTGGAGCACCTCTGCTACGAGGACAGGCTGAGGGAGCTGGGGGTGTTCCGCATGGAGAAGAAGAGGCTCTGGGGAAACCTAATAGCAGCCTTCCAGTAGCTGAAGAGGGCCTACAAGAAGGATGGAGAGAGACTGTTTACAAAGGCTTGTGGTGATAGGATGAGGGGACATGGCTTCAAACTAGAGAAGAGCAGATTTAGATTGGATGTTAGGAACAGGTTCTTTACTATGAGAGTGGTGGAACACTGGAACAGGTTGCCCAGGGAGATGGTTGAGGCCACTTACTTGGAGATATTCAAGGTGAGGCTCAACAGGGCTTTGGGCAGCCTGATCCTGCTTACTGCAGAGGGGGTTGGAATAAATGACCTTTAGAGGCCCCTTCCAACCCACATCATTCTGCAGTTCGAATATGCTTCATTTCTCAAGACCTTTCTAAGGTAAGTATTATATCCTTTAAAGAGAAAGAAATACATACAGAAGAGTACTGAAAAGAATGAGCATACAGACAGAAAAGAAAAAAGGCACCCCTCAAACTGCATCATACAGAATCACAGAATGCTAGGGGTTTGAAGTGACCTCAAAAGCTCATCTGCTCCAGCCCCCTGCCAGAGCAGGACCACCTAGAGTAGGTCACACAGGAATGCATCCAGGTGGGTTTTGAAGGTCTCCAGAGAAGGAGACTCTGAATCATACCCATCATACCACAAAGAAACAAGCAAACAAGAAAAGCCTAACATACACACACAGACATCATGATGTATTTCCACAGACACATACAAATAAACGTACAAAAATATTTGTGTGGGCATATCTGAAAAATGCACACTGCAGCTCTTCAGAGCAATTTCTCTAAGATCCATGACACAGAGATGTCTAGATGGTGCTAAGGGACATGATTTAGCACCAGGCTTGATAGAGTTAGATAACGGTTGGACTTGATGATCTGAAAGGTCTTTTCCAACCAAAATGATTCAATCATTCTATCCTCCCTCGATTTTTTCACTCTTCAAGGAGAGTGAATTCTGTGGCTTCTTAATGAAATACAGGGATACAAATTTTCAACATTTCCTTACAGCTGTGTTCATTCATCAACACTTGGTAACATTTCTTTCTTTAATTTGTTGGTCTTTTACTGTGTAGGTCTCAAAGAAAATAAAAAAAAGCTCTTTTTTTTTTTTTGCAGTTGGAGAAAGCGGAGATGTGTGAACACCCTCTTCTCCCTGCCCCCCCCCCCCCTCCTTCCTTCACCTACTCAGGAACTTAATGTAGCTCTAAATCACTTGCCAAAGACCCCCAGCAAAAGTCAAGAGCTAGGGCTACAACTTGGACACCCTGGTTTTCGGTGCAGGGCTCTGGTTACCAGTCCTACCCACTGTGGTTACTGCAGTGCTGTGGAGTGTCAGCTGTGATGAATATACATTTATTGGCAAGCACCTCACAACCCTTCCTCCTTATCTCTCTCTCTTAAAAGATAAGCTACTTAATATTTGCCCCTGGCTGGTATCAACAAATCTGTCATGATATGCACTTACTTTGCACCCGCATTAACCTTTTGAGCAGATGCAGGCACTTTCAGTCAGAAAATCATCACCAGTATGCTCTGTTAGTGCATTTACAGTAATGAGTCAGATAAATGCTTTCTGTTTTTAAAAGGCTGGAAACAATGCAGTAGGACAGGTTTGTCCACCTCCCTGCATTTTGTTCCGACAATTCTGGCACAGAACTGCATTTGGGATCAAATAGTCTCAGGAAGCCAACACGCCAAGCTCGAACAGTAGGCTAATGTAAATATATAATGGCGTGGGAAAAAGCCTTTTGTTTGTTAATACTAGGTGATACAGAATATCTGTTGTTCAGGACAAGGAACCAGAGAGGTTTTGGACTACATTCAGCAATGCCCAATCATCTTTTTTGTTGTTGTTGTTTTTCCAGTACATAATTTGCTTTCCTCTCTGTGCACTTGTGTGTGTGTATATAGGCAGGGGGACCTGAGAAGCGTATAACTAAGTCAATGTGTTCATAAAATTTTCATTTTGTGGACAAAAAGGGAGGGGGGAAAGAAAAAAAAAAAGAAAAAAGAAAAAAGAAAAAAGGAAAAAGAAAAAAGAGAAAAGAAGAAAGAAAAAAGAAAAAAGAAAAAGGAAAAAAGAAAAAGGAAAAAAGAATAAAGAAAAAAAGGGAAAAAAAAGGAAAAAAGGAAAAAAGAAAAAGAAGAAAAAAGAGGAAAAGGAAAAAGATAAAAAGAAAAAATAAAACAAAGAAAAAAGAAAAAAGAAAAAAGAAAAAAGAAAGAAAAAAGAAAAAGAAAAAAAAAAGAAAAATAGAAAAAACAGAAAAAAACACACAGAAAAGTATTTAGTAGGAATCTAAGCAAGAAGTACCTGGAGCTGGTTCTCAGTAGCATAGGAAGAAAATCTGTGCTTTGGAAGTTTCAGCTGACTACCTAATCCAAACCACTCCTGGAGGAAGGAGAAGGAATGAGGAAGTCAGTTTGCGGTCAGCAGCTTCTCTGCCTGTGATATCCAGTACATAATTATCACAGGGCTGCAGTTCAGGCAGCTTTTGGCAAATGAACCACCAGGAGTTTTCCCTGCATGTTTTCTATTCAACTGTATTTAGTCATAAATACTTGGTCCTAATGGTGTTTTCTTAGTCAAACAGAGGCACTCCTAAGCATTAATAATGCATTTGATTCTTCCTATAATCCTCTGAACAAGATTCTTTTATTCTGGTTGAAAGTCTTTTTACAGAAGTTGGAATATCCTGGAGTTTCCCCCCCCCCCCCCCCAACTGATTTGGACTCTGTCCCTAGCACTTTTCCTTTCTAAACTCCTTGCAACATCCCACATACTTTGTGCTGAAAAAACATTTTCCATGAAACAGAAATAATCCTCTGTGATATCCAATCAAATGATCAAATAAATTTTACAGTTAATTGCAAAACACCACAGGCATCAGGTCAGAGCACCAGATTACCTTGTTCTCAAAGACCTTACTCATACTCAGCTTCTCTTCAGGTTCATAAACCAGAAAGTCATTAGTGTAAGTAATGCTCCCATTGGGTCATGTAGAGGTATCCCTATTTTAGAGGCATTTTTAAATACCAACTTTCAATCCCAAAGATCTGAAGTGGGAAGCAATGAGCCATAAACATTCCCCACTAGTGCTGCTATATGATCTGACTGCCTTTGCAAAGCTAGTATTAAAATGATCATAGGATGTTAGGGGTTAGAAGGGACCTCTGGAGATCTTCAAGTCCAACCCCCCTGCCAGAGCAGGGCCACATAATCTAGTGCAGGTCACACAGGAACGCATCCAGATGGGTCTTGAAAGTCTCCAGAGAAGGAGACTCCACAACCTCTCTGGGCAGCCTGTTCCAGTGCTCCGTCACCCTTATAATGAAGAAATTGTTCCTCATGTTGAGGTGGAGCTTCCTGTACCATAGTTTACATCCATAGCTCCTTGTCCTATCACAGGGCACAAGTGAGAAGAGGCTCTCCCTTCCTTCTTGACACCCAGCCCTCAGATGTTTGTACACATTTATTAAATCCCCTCTCAGTCTTCTCCTCTCCAGACCAAAAAGCCCCAGGGCTCTCAGCCTTTCCTTGGGGTTGGACTCAATGATCTCCAGAGGTCACTTCCAACCCCTAGCATCCTATGATCATCATAAGGCAGTGCTCCAGCCCCTTAATCATCCTTGTAGCCCTCCATTGGACTCTTTCAAGTAGATCCCTATCCCTCTTGAACTGGGGAGCCCAGATGAGCTATGTATAGAAAATGTTTACTTTTGATTGGCATATAGTTTCCAACCAGATTGTTTTTTAAAATTAGGGCCAGTCCTCATTTTCATTCAATGCCTTTTTATAAGCAGCTATAAGAGGTCATACACCTCTTTAGTGATGGTTTCCTGAAGTGGAAATAAGTCAAATACCCTCTCCACAAGGATTTTGAACCATTTTTGTAGTCTTTGACTCTGCACGAACAACTCCTCTATATGTAAAATACAATTAATGAGAATAGCAGCACTAACAATTGTTTAAGGTATTCCTGCAATTTCCTCCCCATCCCTAACTACCCAGCAGCAAAGAGAACAAATAGAAACAATTCTTTTTTTTTTTTTTTTTTTAAACCAGAGAAATGGATGCTTTTCTCAGGACCTCAGTTTGCTTTCCTTTAAAAACAGTACCCTCAGCTTTCTGTTTAAAATCCTTTGCATTCAAGAGACTCCTCTTTTCCCTAGATGGGTTCACTTGATCTTCCTCCACTTCAGCTTTTTAGTTAGCTACACTCCTTCACAATCTGATGCCTGTTCAAATGCCTCTACTCAAGCTGAGACAGATCCAAAAAGTACTTGTAGAGGGTGTTGGCCACCCTCTGGAAAGCCTTTCTGCTAGCACTTCAGAGCAATGAAGTGTTTACCTGCTCCCATCATCTCCAGCTGAAAGGGGAGGGAACTGAGCTTGCCCTTCAGCTGCAGATGACTGCAAGGCACGATGTGTCAATTTAAGAAAGAATAAATCAAACCAGGCCCTGCTCAAGCTCTTGACCTGAAACTTGTCTAAGGTGATGGCTGTCATCAAATTCAACACCAACTCTACAGACAGCAGGGAAATAGCAGAGAATGCCATGACCTAAATGAGAGGGTTTTCTAAGTCTGGATTAAAAAGTGATTAAACCCCTCTGATGTTTGGACACCTTATCCCAAACATCCCATTTCAGTTCTGAAAATTGTGAAACACTTTTTTTTAGCATAACTCTCCTGTTTTGCTAACCTTTCTGTAATTCAGCTGTTGACAAAAAGGACCTCTCAATAAGAAATCTTCAGGATCAGTCTCAAAATGATAATGTAGTTCACACACTCAACAGAAGCACCAGAAAGGAAAAAAAAATCATGAAAGTAGTCACATGAAGCTTAAAAAAAAAAAAAAAACAAGCTTATGAAAAGCTGGAGTCTGTGCAGAACATTACTGTCAGCACAGGTCTTAGTGTTTGCAACAGTGAAGAGGCTGTCAGGGTTGCACACTCTCACAGAGTCACAGAATCATAGCATCATAGAATCATAACATCCTAGAATCCTAGAATCATAGCATCATAGAATCATAACATCATAGAATCATAGAATTATAGCATCATAGAATCATAGAATCATAGCATCATAGAATCATAACATCATAGAATCGTAGAATTATAGAATCATAGAATTATAGCATCATAGAATTATAGAATTATAGAATTACAGCATCATAGAACCACAGAATCACAGAATCATAGCAGCATAGAATCATAACATTGTAGAATCACAGAATTATAGCATCCTAGAATCATAGGATCACAGAATCATAGCATCATAGAATCATAACATCCTAGAATCATAGGATCATAGAATCATAACATCCTAGAATCATAGGATCATCGAATTATAGCATCATAGAATCATAGCATCATAGAATCATAGCATCATAGAACCATAGAATGTTCTGGGCCAGAACGAACCTCCAAAGGTCATCCAGTCTGACCTCCCTGCGCTCAGCAGGGATGTCCCCAACTAGATCAGGCTGCCCAGAGCCCTGTTGAGCCTCACCTTGAATATCTCCAGGGATGGGACCTCAACCATCTCCTTGGGCAACCTGTTCCAGTGTTCCACCACCCTCATAATAAAGAACTTGTTCCTAACATCCAATCTAAATCTGCTCTTCTCTAGCTTCAAGCCCCTTGTCCTATCACCACAGGCCTTTGTAAACAGTCTCTCTCAGCTTTCTTGTAGCCCCCTTCAGCTACTGGAAGGCTGTTATTAGGTCTCCCTGAAGCCTTCTCTTCTCCATGCTGAACACCCCCAGCTCCCTCAACCTGCCCTGATAGCAGAGGTGTTCCAACCACCTGATCATTTTTGTGGCCCTCCTCTGTACCTCCTCCATCAAGTCCATGTCCTTCCTCTATTGAGGGCTCCAGACCTGTACACAGTACTCCAGGTGAGGTTTCACCAGAGCAAAATAAAGTGGCAGAATCACCTCTCTGGATCTGCTGCAAATGCATCTTTTGATCTGTCCTATTACAGGTTCACACACTTACCTTGGTAGGAAAAAACCTCCAAACCTGTAAGAGAACATTGCCCCCAAAAATTGTGTTTGGTGAAGAGAGGTTAATCAAAACCAAAATAAGGTAGAGTTGGGATGAATCTATCAAACTGATCATAAAAATGGAACACTAGCAAGTGAGAGAACATTTTAAAGTAGGCTTCCTCTGTGTCTTCATTTTTATTTCATTTTAATGATGTATTTTAATACACTTAAGCAAAAAGCTCAAAAAAGGGGAAAGAAACTAGAAACAAAAAGTTTTCACAACCATCAGAATGAAGCAAGTTGTCTGGTCCAAACTAGACCTTTAGATCCAAGATGTTCCAGAACTACACATTTTTATGCTCTCTTGGAAAGAGAATATTTTGCAGGGTCCCTTGTGTGTGTGTGTGTGCAATGGAAAAATCATTTGACCCCTAGCTTAAGGAGTGTGTTATCTGTTTGAACATTTCTGTTCAAATAAAGCCCATAATCTTTCTTCCTCTCCTACTTTGGTAAAAAGACCAACCTTGTTACAGTGCTGGGGTTTCATATTTCAGTTCCAAAAGAAGACACTCTCTTCTTTTTCTTCTTTCTAAGCCTTCTCAGATACATACTACATAGAGAATCATAGAGTTGTTTTGTCTGGAAAAAACCTCTATGATCATTGAGTCCAACCACTGACCATGGCCATATGGTAGGATGTTACTCTTCCAAGTTCAGACACTCAGACAAAACCAAAGGGAAATGTATTATTATATATTTATCTAAGATGAAGATAAAGCCCAAAAGTGATAAGAGCATTTCTTTTAAAGGTAGTGAGAACATAAAGAAAACCCCAAACCACCCAAACCAACATTAAAATAGTAGAAGGCAATATTATAAACAAAGCCAAGCTGTCATGTTCTCTCACAGTTTAGAAATAAACACAAATGATTAAACAAGAACTTAATGGCCAGATTTTAAATCTCATTTGTGAAACATTGCCCAGTGACTACAGAGTTTGTTCTTCTACTTTAATTCAGAAGCCAGTGGTAGAACTCCATCCTGAGGTCAGGTATAGCAGAGGGCACTCCAGGGAGACCACATCAAACCTGGGGAGCTGTGGTGGGTTGAAATTACCTCCCGAAATAAAATTTCCAGACCAGCTCAAATGGAAGCAAATGAAGCTATATTTACAACCAAAATTACCATCTAGAAATATGGAATGCAATGAATATGTACAAATTATACAATATTTACATGTATTTACAAACAACACAAGCCCCCCCCCGGACAAAACCAGGGGGTTACCAATAGGTTCCCCATCTCGACTCCCTTCCCACCCCCACCCCTATACAAGGGAAAAGAGAGAAAGAAGAGCAGGGAGTAGCTTGTTAGTACTTACCCACAACAAGAACACAGCCAAGGTCAGCAGCAGCCAAGCAAAGGCACCAGCTAGTATTTGCCAGAGTGAAGAAGGTGAAAAGAGAAAAAGTTAATTTATACAACCAACTTTATGTCAGTTGTCAGATCAATGGGGTTATTCAGACCTTATCATTATTGTCCCTTTTACATCCAATGGTAATTTATTTACATTCCACCACTTACTTTCTACTCAATCTGTGGAAAACTTCCTAGACATCAGCCTAAAACTGACACAGGAGCCAGGGAGCACACCCCAGGTGTGGCAAGGCACAGAGTAGCATGGCTGTTTTTGACATCACACCACAGCCATTCTGTGAGACACAAAGATACTGAAACCAACAGCCATACCAGAGGCAATTCATGGCTAGAGAGATTTGCAGCAGTGAAAAGTGCTTGACTTCTCCACATGGTTGGGTGATGACTTCTTCTGCATCTGCTGCAGAGTAGTCTCTGGGGAGAAGAGAACAGAAAGATTTTGAGAGCTACAGGCAAACTGCTGGAAAATTAGTTCTCCAGCACTGGTGTGATCATTTCTGCTTAGCATGGCACCAGCTCAGAAGAATACTTGGTGGCCAGAGATGGAGAAACAATTTAAGAGAGGAGGGGAGTGAGATGCATTTGGTGGCCAAACACAGGGCTCTTCCCAAGTGCCACTGATGCCCTCTCGCAATGCTAACAGCTCCCTGCTGAATTTAGCCTCTATTATTTGCAAAGCCTTAGGTCACATCTGGGTTTTGGTGCTTTCCCAAAAGCTGGCATCAAGCATCAGTGACAAATGAGTGCTAAATAAACATACTGCCATGAGAGCAAGTTGTTACACACCTTCAGTACAGCTTGCAGAGTCACTCCAACCAACCTCCTCCCAGCTGATAGAGCAAAAATTCCATTCATTATCATTTTGGCGGTGGCACGTATCAGGAAATCAACAGCACAGGGGACCCAAGAGAGACTTGGACAGGCTGGAGAGTTGGGCAGTGAGAAATTGAATGAAGTTCAACAAGGGCAAGTAGAATGTAGAGTCTTACACCCACGTACCAGTACAGGCTGGGGACTGACCTGCTGGAGAGCAGTGTAGGGGAAAACGAACTGGGAGTCCTGGTGGATGGAAGGTTGACCATGAGCCAGCAATGTGCTCTTGTGGCCAAGAAGGCAAATGGTATCCTGGGTTGTATTAGAAGGGCTGTGGTCAGTAGGTCCAGAGAGGTTCTCCTCCCTCTCTACTCTGCCCTGCTGAGGCCACATCTGGAATATTGTGTCCAGTTCTGGGTCCCTCAGTTCAGGAAGGACCTCAGGGACCTGCTTGAGAGAATCCAGCACAGGGCCACAAAAATGATTAAGGGAGTGGAACATCTTCCTTACA
Source organism: Indicator indicator (assembly GCF_027791375.1). Classification (NCBI taxonomy): domain Eukaryota; kingdom Metazoa; phylum Chordata; class Aves; order Piciformes; family Indicatoridae; genus Indicator; species Indicator indicator. The sequence goes on along the minus strand of NC_072012.1, from coordinate 9,834,845 downwards.
AGAAGAGACTGAGGGAGTTGGGGCTCTTCAGCTTGGAGCAGAGGAGACTAAGGGGTGACCTCATTCATGTTTATAAGTATGTGAAGGGTGAGTGCCAAGAGGGTAGAGCCAGGCTCTTCTCAGCGATGCCCAATGACAAGACAAGGGGCAATGGGTGGAAGCTGATGCACAGAAAGATCCATGGAAAGAGGAAGAAGAATTATTTCCCTGTGAGGGTAATGGAACACTGGAACAGCCTGTCCAGGAGGGTTGTGGAATCTCCTTCTCTGGAGATATTCAAGACCTGCCTGGATGAGTTCCTGTGTGCCCTGGTCTAGGTGATCCTGCTCTGGCAGGGGGGTTGGACTGGATGATCTCTCAAGGTCCCTTCCAGACCCTAACATTCTGTGATTTTGTGATTCTATCCACTCGGGGGATTGGTCTGGGATTGCTGCCCTTAGGAGGCTGTCCTGCTACCAGCAAACAGCCCTGGTGAGGAGCAAGGAGCCGGGGAAGGATACAGCCAGCTTTCAGTACACCTTGCCGTGTCGCTTGCAGCTCGTGCTGAGGAGCTCATGTTTGCACACTCAGGGCATGAATAAAGGAGAAAATTTCCGAACTATTTTAATGTAAATACAGGGGCGTCCACCAGGGATAACCAGCATGGCAGTTTGACTGGGATGACTGCCAAGGAACAAATTTAATGCAATGTATTTCATTTACTCCTAAACAATGGGTAAATGGCTCTCTCTTGGCTGGTTAAATGGCATCTCCACCGCTGTCTACGTGTCTGCCCACAGGTGTTGTGCAGTACGAACACTTAGCTTCTGTTAACACAAATTTGCTCGCTTGTGTTTGCTTCCCTCTTTCAGCCTGGTTGCTAAGCCTATCAAAGGTCCCAGGCTGTACAAGTACAAACACCGCTCGCAAAGTGTGGAGGCAGCAATTAAAGCACGACGAGGTAGGGTGCAGCGTTTTAATTCACGCTGGAAGGTGGCCAAGGAGCTGCAGAAGTGAACTGTGCTTCCTCAAACATGGAGGAGGAAGGAGGAGGAATTCTCTTCGTGCCTCTAATGTGGAGATATCAATGGTGCTCCTTCATTCTACGGCTGCGCCCTTGTCCATGCCTTTGTACCTGCCAGTGGACATCCGTGTCTGTATTCTTCACAACTTTTCCTGCAATCACATCAGACAGGAGTAATAGCCCCATTTTTTTAACCTAATGATCATTTGTGACTAGCAAACAAGCTTCTGCTGAAGTGAATTTATGACTTGAACATATGCTGATGGTTCTTCGCTGGTTTTGCAGTATTCATGAAAATTCAGTGCCAGAACAAAACAAAACAAAGCAAAGCAAAGCAAAACAAACACACACACACAAACCAAAATCAAACCAAACCATTTTGCTTATACACAATAAGAGAGGGGGAGAAGAAATTTTACAACATAGAGCAAAGATACTTGTATCGTTTTCAGGCTTAAAAGTGAAGATGCAGAGAAACAGTTGCAACCTAAATGTGTTATACCATGTGGGATGAACCCTCAGTATAGCAATGATAATTAGATATATATGAAAAAGAAATCTGTTAATTCTGTGATTTTTTTGTTCCTGTCTTTTTCTTTTTCTCTTTTTCTTTTTCTTTTTCTTTTTCTTTTTCTTTTTCTTTTTCTTTTTCTTTTTTCCTTTTTCTTTTTTTTTTCTTTTTCTTTTCTTTTTTTTCTTTTTTTTTTCTTTTTCTTCTTTTTTTTTTTTTCTTTTTCTTTTTTCCTTTTCTTTTTCTTTTTCTTTTCCTTTTCCTTTTTCTTTTTTCTTTTCCTTTTCCTTTTTCTTTTTTCTTTTCCTTTTCCTTTTTCTTTTTTTTTCTTTTCCTTTTCCTTTTTCTTTTTTCTTTTCCTTTTCCTTTTTCATTTCCTTTTTGTTTTTATTTTTCTTTTTATTTTCCTTTTTTTTTGTCTTTACCTTTTCCTTTTCCTTTTTCTTTTCCTTTTCCTTTTTATTTTTATTTTCCTTTTTCTTTTCCTTTTCCTTTTTCTCCTTTCCCAGCTGTTAAGTGTATACAATATGACAAGGAAATAGATTTAGCTCATGCAGTTTTCCCTTTGGATGGAAATGCATGAGATAATAACAACAACAACAACAATAATAATAATAATAATAATAATAATAATAATAATAATAATAATAAATCACATGGGTCATGGCAGTGGTCTGACTGCAGCTTTCTGTTCAGTCTTCTGTCGCTGTGAAACGACTAGAAGTGCATTCTGGATGTCAGCATGCAAACGGTCTGCATCATTCACCATAAGCTGAATTGTTTATAAACATCAAACAGTATTTATAGCCCTCTCACACATACACATCACCATGGAGACAAAGTAATTGCCATACCATTAGGACACCATTTCTTTGCCCAGCGAGGGAGAATGGCAATTTATCTACGTCTGGGTGGTTTCGCCTTACTGTTTGTGGTCGCAGATCTCCCCTCTGAAGCACCTTTTGGATGTAAAATTAGTTTTGATTGCTGAAGATTAGATCAGTATACGAGGGAAATGATTTGAAACAGAAGAGGACACGGGCAAACCCTGCCATTATGGCACAGCAGAGATTGGAACTATTCAGCGATGGCGATTCAAAGGCGAAGTGAGGAATTTCAAACGCAGTCGAAGGTCAGCGTGGGCCAGAGTTTCCCATCTTGCTGTTGCCTGATGGCCAGTGGTTGCTGCCATCTGCTTGCTGCTTGGCTGCCTAAATGAAGTAGTAGTGCTAACAGATTCAAGAGCTGAAAAGTTAGCATGAAGAGCCATATTTTTTTTTTTCTAATAACATTTCTAGTAAAGTCAAGGATTGAATGGACCAGAGAGATGTTTTTCCTATTTAAAGAAAATAGATTATGTGCTGCAGTGGTATTTAAAGGTAGATAGATCTTTATCAGAATCTAAAGACAGAGCTTTATCAAAAGAATACAGGGGGCAGAGATACTGAAGGACAGGTATGCCTGTATGCAGAGATAAACATCTACTGGGATTTTAATTTTGATATACATATAAGTGAAAATGTAAGGCATTAAGACTACTGCTCTCCATCTTGCACCTGAAATGGAGGTTATAACATAAAAATTCCCCCACCATATTCTTAGCCTTGATAGTGTTAATGACAAGATTATCACACCTTGGCAGTAACAGCTTCCTACTTGGTCAGACCTGCATAACTAGAGCCCAGTAAAAGAGTTAGCAGAAAATGGGTGATCATTCATCACAGCATCATACCAGACTATAATAAACTGTGGCTTGGATTAATCATACATGTTTTAACAGAAGAAAACATCATAAAATTCTTGGCTGAAATTATCTATTCTCTCCACTGAGATGTGAACAGATGAGGTGAGAAAAAAAATCCTTGTAATTTTGATGAAAGGTTCATAGGGAGCCCAGTTTTGCAATACTACTGCAGGCAAAACTCAGTCATAGTAAGTCAGTCACAAGGTTGCTGCAAACAGAAAGTCCTGCATGAGTTGAGTTTATTTCTCAGCTAGATTTCCTACAAACTGACCTGCATTCTGTCTCATTAAAAACTGCACCTGAATTCAGAATGGTAGATTCCTTTGTGCAGTCTGTCCTGATAGCAGTGAAATCAGAATGCCTTCTAGCTTTCTGACAGAGGCTCTTTCTCAGAAGGGCTGAAACAGAGTCTTCTCTCTCCTTGCAGATGTAAATGCTGCAAAGTACTTTGGGAGCCTTTAGGATAAAAAAACCCCAACTGCTCGAGTAAACACAGGGTATAATTATCATCATCTGTCATCTCTGCAAATCCATACATTTTATATTCCACTTAAACCAGAAAAAAAAAAAAAACACACACACCAAACAACACAAATCCTCAGTGGGATGTCTTCCAGCAAACCAATTTAGCTAATGAGAGCGAATATCAATGACTGCTGGCTAATCAGAATGGTATTAGCATAAATTTTACTTAATGAGGACATATTTGCCTGGTGCCAGGAGCAAAAGGGTACTGAGCTAGAGTGTAAAATGCAAAAGATGGGTAAATCTCATCTGGTAAAAATCCCCACCCAGCAGATCAAACAATAAACAGCAATGTATCTGAGGTCACTGTTATACTAAGCACTTTTTATGCAACCTGGGATTTTAACCTCGCTTGAGGCTTGTCAAACTTTTTCTTTTCGTTGCTGCAGAATCTTATCGACCCTTTAACAGTGATGAATTAAACACCCTGGGGAACAGCCTGACAAGAGATTCAATTGAACTCTTTTAACCTCATGTTGGTAGTTAGATCACTGGAGGAACTTGCTTTCTTTTTAATTTAAGGCAGACAATGAATGTGCTCTGCTGCACAACGGAAGCGTATTCTCCTTTTGTGCATTGTGTAAGGCTCTCTGCTGAAAAAAAAAAAATGCCCAAATATTACTCTCAGCTTCCAAACCAGCAATGTTACATTGCCCTCTGTCTGCTGTGAGTGATCTCAGGCATAAAATTCTCTTTGGCCACTTCTGTCTTGAAGGAGTTAAGTCCCAGCAGCATCCCAGGGCTGTTATGCCCACTTTGTTTCTTCCTCTTTATATAGGCTCCTTATCAGAGAGTCTGAGAAGTCTCCATGAACAATATGAAAGATTTTTGTCTACAGTAACATAAAGGGGTTAGAGTTCAATGCTCTCACAAAATATTTAATCTTGTGAAATGCTATTTGTAGTGTCATTCTTGTATATACCTGCTTTGAAATTCCTAAACTTAGATTCTTCTATGTAAAGGAATATAGGGCACAAGTGTTCTTACCTTTGATATGCTATAGGATCTAACAATATTTAACTGGTGAAGTCATTTTTGTTTCCAAACCTGTGTCTCAAATATGCTTGGGAACGTGGAAACTCACAATGCCCTTATTCATGACATCAAAATCAGTTCCATGGTAACACATTGTGATGACAAAATACACAGATTGCAAGGTCACAAGTCACACTTAAGAACAGGCAAGGGAGAAGTTGTTAGTTTAATGAATAACATCGGCCAATTCCAACAGGAATAAAAATAAAGGGAAAAAATAAAGTGCCTAAAGTAAACACCCTTAAATGCACTTCAGAACCATTTTGTCTGAAGTAGTTCTTCAAAGGCAGAAGTCTTCCACAGCTTTCACCTCTGTGGTAAATAGAAGGCAACCTTAAAAATGACAGGAAAGACGCCGGACGGTAGTGATGGCACTGGCGACGCGGTTCCTCTCCGTGCCCAGAGAGAAACAGCAACTGCTGGGAAGAAATTTTGGAAGGAAAGGAGTCACGTTCATTCCAGGCTAAATCCCTCAAAGCAACTAATGATTCCTGTGCTTAGCAAGCACTGGGTTTTCACACAGAGTGACAAGCCAGCATTGAAGCTTGCATTTCCTTGGTCTACAGCCAGGTATTTGAAATATTTCTCTCACAGAAGTCAGCAGTGACAACTGTGGAACAGATCCTTCTAAAGAATCTGAAGTGATTCCTTCCTCTCTTATTCACTGAACACTGTATCATAAGAAATCAGTTCAGACTTACAGGGTTTTAACGTACACAGGCTACCTCTGAAATGTAAGTCCCCAAGGACTCTAATGTAGGTAAGGTATGAGAAATCACTGCACCCAGCTCATCCTAGATAAATCCTTTAGAGGGAGAGGAAGGACAAACATAAAACAGAGAATTGCCATACACCTCTAAGACTTCAACATCACCATCACATTTACATGTGACTTCTCAGGGCAACGACAGGAAGAATTTGGAGTACTTCAAACAAACGAACCAGAAAACCCTGTGGTTAAGGGAATGTTCTTGCATATGGCACATCTTAGGCATTAGGTGGTTGGACCATGAAGTTCCTGTACCAAAAGGAACAAGAAGACATTTGAATGAGTTTGCCCTTCTAACTCTCACACCCAAACCTTCTTTGAAATCTCAGCTGCAATATATCAGAAACAATTTGTTTGATGCAACTGTGTCATAAAATCGGCACTGTGAGTTCTATGCTTGCCACAGTCTGAAAGGTCAATGAAGAGGATAGGTTTTCTTTAATCTCTTGTTTAAATAGCATCTTATATTTATTAGAATAGCTTTTGTTTGTTTGTTTGTTTTAACCACATCATAGCAAGCAGCCCTATGCCAAAAAAACTATCTAAACTCTGCAAGGAGAACCTCAGGTTAGTTTTCCTTCCCTATATCACAGCAAAAGATTCGAAATGCTGTAGCATTCCCAAATAGATCAGGGAGCAGTACCTTTGATTTTATTTAAATCACTTAAAAAATCACTTGGATTATTCAAAAGTAGCAAAGCAAGCTCTGGGAAGGCATTAACATTTTTAATGTACTCCTGCAGCCTGCCAGAGGAGGGGATGGTAAAATTCTCTCTGTATTATCTGAACTCGCTTGACAGTTTCATACACACTTAACCACAGGTGGGGGGTTCTTCTTAATTTGGTGTCTATCATGTGATGCTTCATAAGCAAAGAATAGCAGGCCATGCTGCTTTATTCAACTGGGTTATGCTTTTACTCTTTCTTCCTGCATGTGAAAAGCATAACAGAGAACTAGCAGAGCAGAAGTAAGATGTGTTTTGTTAGTTGTCTGAAGCCCTGGGGCCCGGAACCGGATAAGTCCTGATATTATACCCTGGATTGAGCAGAATAAATCCATTTTGTTTCCTCCAAACATTTAGCCATTAAAAAAATATGAGATAGAAAAACAGACTTTGCTGTCTGCATGCCTTCTTGTAAAGCTTGTATTGTGGAAATGTCAGAATCATTAGGTCATTGGCATATATTTTGCAAGCTAATGCTTCTACTTTAATTCTCACTGGGGACTGCATGTCTGCTTTTCAAATAAAACCCAGACTGAAGAAGGTGAAGAGAGCTTAAAATGATGCTGGTAACGCTCTGTGATGGCTGATAACACTTCTAGATATGAATAATTAGGGAATATCAGCCAAGGTTGATAAAACCACAGCTATTAAAGTATCTACTCTAACACCAAGCCATACAAAAGTAATTGGTAAGCGTTAAAATTTCCTCCTGAATATTTGTGGCTCCTTTTAAATGGGCACAGAGACACATGGTTGAATAAAGATTTAAAACAAATGCAGCACAAGAAATGAATACAATAAATATGTGCAATTATGCAAGTGAAGGGAGAAGCCTGGTGCGTTATACCTCAGAGAGGCCAAGTGGATGAATTTACTCCTGAATCACCAAAGACAGATGCAGAAGAAGTGGCCATGGAAACATAAGCCCCATCCCAAAAATACCTACTTGTCTCTCATAACCTATATCACTGATAAAAGCTGGTGGGAGCTGAAGAAAGAGGTTAATACTTGTGGGCATAGTAAAGCAAGTAGAAACACTCTCAACTCACAACTGAATAAATAAGGGTTGAACTCGCACCAGTGACTCCTCTGCTGGATGCATGCTCCCCAAATTAGCTCCTTGCAGACACACACACACTTCTGTGATTGAGCACAGAAGCACCTCTACTCCTGACAGAAATATGGATTCCTTCACTTACAGCCCTGCCCTTGCAGATGCTGACCTGCCTCCCCTGTGTGACTCCTGCAGCCCTGCCAAAGACTGCTCAAGGGGAAGTAGGGCAGGGTTGGCACCCCTGAGCTTTCCACCTTGATCTTGGGGCTCTACAGGGCCAGCCAAAACACAGCCAACATCACCAACTGCAACCATCAAAACACAGCCAAAAATCACCAACTGCTACCTGGTCTAGCAGCATGAGCAGTTGAAACAGTGTGAACCCACAATTTACCATGATTTTGATATTAGTTTATAAACAAATCCAGGTTTATCTTGAAAATGAATTTAGTCAGTAGGCAGGTTAGTGAACTTGAGTAAACAACTTCAGGCAAACAAGTTTTTATTCTGAATTTCTAGACAAATCCTCAAACTAAACCAATCTCAGACAGTTTCTGTTTTCATTGTGGACAGTTTGCATAGCCCTAACTACTTGCAGATTTCTGGGTCCATTTTTATGTTTCTGATCCATATTTCATGGTTGCATGCTCCATAATAATAATCCTACAGGAACTTCAAGTACTGTGACTCACTGGCTTAGAGTTACATTGATCCAAAACACAGGAAAAATCAGCTGTGGACACCTTAAGGTTCCATTTCACCTGGTGTTTTCCAAGTTGTTCATTTAACTTCCTTGTACTTTAATAAATCAAAACTTTCCTGTAAACTCCTCTAAAGCGAAAATACAAGTCCCAACCAGATCAAGTAGCCACCAGAGGAAAGGTATATTGTAAAACCTGAATCATGCTCTGATCTGGAAATCTTTTCAGGTTTTGCTGATCTTTTTTTCCTCAGCCCATTCTTCTTTGTATTTATTTTCCTTTGAACCTCTCTGGCACTAGAACCTATGCTATGTAGTACAGACAAATATACAAAACCCATTCTGTGTCATTCCTCCAAAACTGTATGACATTTGCATTATCCTATACAAATAAAAGATGAGTCTACAGGCACTCAGTTTTTATCTCTAAGTGCCTCCCCCTTTCTCCACTACAATAGTGAGTAAGATGGTCAGTAAATAACTCATTTGAAATGCAAAATTAAGCTTTACTCAATTCTGGGTTTTGATGCACTTTTTTCCTTCAACTAATATTTGAGCAGTTCAAAGCATGTTGGGATAATTCTCAAAAGTTTGAATACTGGAATTAAATAGTATTCAAAAGGTATACCCCAAAAAACATGTGATGCAAAGAATCCTCTTAAAGCAGCAGTATCTGACAAAGAGCAGAATGGCTTCTGAAGTACCAGTACCTTCAGCAAATATCTGTGGACTATTTAGAGAGGAAGATGGTTGACAGAGGAAACTGCAGAAATCTGTGTTTGCACAGTTCCTTAGAAATACTGTGGAAGTGTCTTCAGTTTAAAGAGCGAGACAGATGCTCTTCACCTCTTCCCAAAGGAGTAAAGGAAAATGCTCCAAATTGGAAAGAATTAGAAGCTTAAATAAAGTACTATTCATAACTACATAAAATAGTCCAAAGCATATAAAATACACAATTCCACAGTCCACCTTGGCCACTGTTCTCCAAAAAACCTCCTTAGGCCAAAAGTTTCCACAACCTGCCTCCAAACCAGGGCAAAACCCCAAGCCTCAAATGCTCCTCCTTCCCATGCCTCTCTGCCCTCCCATACCAAACCCAAGTGAAGCAGCTAAAATTCAGCTTGCTAGCTCCAGACCCCAGCCAGGCCATTCAAGGTCCCACTCCCCTGCACAGCAAAGATAAGGGAGCCCCCACTGGGAAAAAGGGCAGAGGGAGGGAGAAGAGGCGAAGAGAACAGCTTATGCTGTTCCTTTATAAAGGGGAGATGCAGGCATTCTGGGAATGAAATAACAAAAGATTACACTTTCTAGTCCCCCCCTGGACCTATCTAGCCTCTGGAGGACTGTACTCTATGGTTTAAGACATCCCATTTCCTTAAACCCATAACAGGAAGGTAAGTCAGCGTGGAAACTTTTTCAGAAAATGAATTACATATTTTCAGCATCAGCTTTGGATGCAAATTCACTCTGGTTATTAGCTCAGCAGTACATCTGTTTATTCTTAACCGCTACACAGAAAGAGTTTGACAAGTTTTGGCCTCATGTATTTTCCTTTCCAGATCAAGCACAAGAATAACTGGAACACGATTAAAAAGAAGCCTGTGTTATTGCTCCTGTAGGGATGATGGCAAAGTTTCTGCGGGTTAGAGCGAACGAAGACACACACTGCAAGAGAACCAGCCCTTGAAAAGACATGGAGGAGTTACATTTTATCCTGTCTCTAGATTTAGCTGACTTCACAGAGAACTCTCTCTGCCTCAGTTTCTCACCAATTCCCTCTTTTCTCAGTTTGCTTATCCTGTTACAGGCTCGCTGTGGTTTGTAAGCTGCAATGCAAAATTCTCACTGAGGCGATGATCACTCCCTGAGCATTATCTGCTGCTATTGATTTGAGGGTGGCCTCTAGAACATGAGGAGAAGATAAAGGGGTAAGTGCAGGGCTCATGTCAGTCACGTGCTCCAATACATCTGGCACAGAACTGGAAGGGGTTCAAGCAAAATCCTCCTTTTCACGAAGACAATGAGAGGGGGGGAAGGCAAAAGCAGCTACTGGGTCAGAAGTACCAGATCTATTGAGAAGAGGAAACTAGTTGCCATCCTAAATTACAGTATTCACAATGAATCAGTGTTAGGAAAAAATAAGCCATGGGGGTAGAAATTTCCTAGGAGAAATAAAAAGATGGAAAGATGTAGGAGGTATTTATGACATTCTTTTTACTGTGACTGCTTAAAGTTTTAATCAGATTTTGATTTGGTTCTGCGGACCACAGAATCAAAACTGAAGTGGAAGACTGATCTGATACAGATACCAAGAGGAAGTCCACAGAAGGTGGGAGCAGGGACAAGCTACCCAGGAGGAACAGAGGCACTGCTTGAGCTGGCAGGGATGGAGTTGGGAAAGCCAAAAGTCAGCTGGAGCTGGCACTAGCAAAGGATGTGAAACATTAGAAAGGTTTTCTCTAAGTACATTGACGGCAAAAGGAAAGCTATGAACAGCACGGGAACCATTGCTCGTTGGGAGCTAGTGACAAAGGGCATCTGAAAGGCTAAATTTCACACACAGGCTTTGCCCCCATGCCTACCAGGTCTCTGAGCCTCTTAGCAGAGCCAGGGGGTATGAAGCAGTACCCATAGCAGCAGAAGACGAAGTTCTGAATCACTTAACCCATCTGGACGTACAGAACTCCACAGACCAGAGTGGCTGGGTCCAAGGGTGCTGAAGTCGCTGCTCTGTGTCAATGCGAGGCTGCTGTCTGTCCTCTTTGAAATGAAATCAAACTCTCACATGTGGATATGAACTCCATGTGAAAGCATAACAAAAAATCTTGAAAAAAAGAACATTTATAATTGTTTTCTTATAAAACACTTTCAGGAAAGGGAGTACTTACTTAAGGGGTGAAAATGCCAGATACTAGCTTGTTAAGAAAGTGAGTACAGTAAGAGGATAGAAGACGTTAAAAGGTAGAGAATATATTCTCAGATGTTTTCAATGGCACAGAAAAGCTATCAATGGAACACAAAATAAAGTTAACAGAACTCAACTCCCTGTTATACGTGTGCCAACATATACTTAGGGGTGTACATAGACGAAAACTTCAGGAAGAAATTAGACTTTTTGCTCTGAATCTGGCAGAGGGTACTGAGGCATCTTTACCAGCTCCAAAAGAGAAGGTGGAAATTCTTTGCCTAAACCAATCTCTTAAAGGGACAAGCCAATGGCTGTGTACACAGGATAGATCTGGCTGGAAGAGGCCACAAAGGTCATCCAGTCCAACCCTCGGCCCAGCACTGAAGAGCCAACACTAAACCATGGCACCAGGTCCACGCACCCCTTGAACACCTCCGGGGATGGTGACTCCACCACTGCCCTGGGCAGACCACTCCAATGTTTGAGAACTCTTTCAGAGAAAAAGTATTTCCTAATATCCATCCTGAACCTCCCCTGGCACAGCTTGTAACTATTTCCTCTAGTCCTGTCACTTGTCACCAAGGAAAAGAGGCTTCCCCCTCCTTGTTCCACCCTCCCTTCAGGTAGTTGTAGAGAGCAATGAGGTCTCCCCTCAGCCTCCTCTCCTCCAGACTGAGCAACCCCAGCTCTCTCAGATGCTCTTCACAGACCATGTGCTCCAGGTCCTTCAGAACTCCACATGGAAAGATGTTTCTTAATAAGTGTATTTCACCCTCTTACTCTCATCTCATCCTAAGTGCTGGATTGCTGAAATTTTCTTCAGAAAGAGGCCATGTCTGTGAAAATTTACCTTAAAACCTCTGAGCACAGCACTTTACCATAACTTGTAGGCTATGCTCTGTACCTGCATCACTTCACAAAAGGATATCCAAGCATGGGAAGATACTGAAGTTTACCAATGTTATTTTGCTGCAAGTACAAAGAATGTACTGGCATCATGGACATGGAGCTGTGTAAGCTTGGAAATGAACAGAAAGCAGTGTAATTGTAGGGGTGAATAATTAACTCATGTAGGATAACCAGGACTGATCTAGGGCCCCTGCTAGACCTTGGGGGGGGGGCTGTTATAGATGATTATCAATATTTCTCTACTTACAGAGAAGGAAAACACACAGGGATGATAAATTTGGCTATAAAAAAAAAATTCTATCCAGTTGGGCTGCCACAACTGTTTATCTAAAAACTTTGGTCTGCAAAAAATGGATAGTGTACAAAAGACATTAATCATAATGATTAATGTAAGAACTGCTAATAAAGAAGACAGCCTTTGATTTCCTGATAGCAATTGCTGTGCAAAATCATCAAGAAGACACCCTTTGATTTCCTGATAGTAATTACTATACAAAACCATCTACTAGGCCTGCTATGTGAAGCCTTGCAACAACATTTTTGCAGTGCTGCCAGGACTGTAGTTAATGCTGTAGGAAACCCAGCTTCAGCTGCATGCCAGTGAATATGGAAAATGAAAATCTCCAGTGCTTATGCATGCACAAAAACAGCAGTTCCTCATTTGCAGAAGCAGACTGCAATGACTTATGACGATGGTGGAGAAAGGGGTTCACAAACACAACTTGCCCTGAAAAGGTTATTCTTCCAGCTGCAGTTGAATGATTTATAGGTAGAATATAAACCTGGAAAAGACCTTGTGTCAGCAGACACTCTGTCTGAGCTCTCAAGAAAAGAGGGGTAGTACAAACACCAGAATCTGATGTTGTTGGTGTAAATAGGTTCAAGAAAACCTTCTAGGTCTCGGACAGGATGCGGTCTGTCACTGCAAGAGATCTCAATGGGACTTTGCAAAAGCTAATACCAGTGATTAAGGCTGGCTGCCCTTCCAAATGTAAACCTACTCCTTTTAACAGCTCTGGAGGAAAAAAAAATTATGTTCCAACCTTTACTCAAAGGTTCTGGATTGGCAGCAGGTAAAATGTAAAGGTAGGAAATACAAAAGCGAGTACATGAAAAGCGTGTGGACACCAGAAGAGAAGACTGGGTGAAAATACAAAGTACTTGGCTCAAAATTAAAGCAGATATAGGGGGGGTGAATAATCCCCAACAGCACAACATCAAATGTCAAAAGTAGGAATGCTCAGAAACTGTGGGGGGATGGGAGGGGAGGAAGAAAGAAACTCTGACTGTAATTTTAAACAAGGTTAGACCTATATGCCACATGCAGGGTATCTAGGGTTTACATACAGAGATAATAACTACTAATATTTCTGTTCTGAATATTAATTTGGTTCTTAATTTCCAGGCACATCACCTTGAAATATGTGATCTCACATATTAGAATCTGTAGTTAGGCATTAGTTCTGCCTTGGAGAACCAATGATGTTGTTAATGCATTTTTGTGAATTTTAATAAATATATTGAAACACCTAATCAGAAGACACACTGGGGTGGTATATTGCATGACTTAAGGTCTTTGTAGTCACTAAAAAGCACACACAGGTACTTGACAGCAAGTGTAGTTATAAAAATCACCCCTTTCCTGTAAAAGAAGTCTATTAATTTCTCTGAGGAGATTACTAAGAGAACCCACAGAAACAGTGCTTAACTTAAACCTGCACAAAAGAAAGAGGAAAGACAAACATCCCGAGGCTCCAAGATCCAAACCAGAGCAGACTGCAAAAGAGAGGGGGCCAGCCAATATCAGTTTAAGGGACTGAACAAAACATTATGGGGAGCTACGAGGCAAGGAGCACCAGCAAGCTCAGAGCCTGATGCAGACCTGCACAGAATTTCCTGCATCATCCCCTAAATTTTCTTCCATCCCCCATGGAGAAACAAAAGCCTCATTTTGTCTGCTTGGTTTACAGCTATGAAAGTAATCAGTTTGAGTTTGATCGGAGATCCATTTTCCTTTCTCCCAAACTTTTCCTTCAAGCAGCCATTGGCTTACATTGAAAATGCCAAGTGATTTGTTGGCCATCACCTAAAGATGCAAGACAAGCCTCACAGAGCTTCCAGTTCAGGTAGACAACTGTGATGATGGCAGGTGGGCAAAGGGGAGCAAGAGAAGCTGAATATTAAAAGATAAGCAGAGAGACAAGGGACAATATTCTAACTCCTTTGCTATGTTATTAAAAAAATCCCTTTCCATCTCCTCCAGCATATTCCTTTGAGACAGTTTAAAGTAACAGCTCATCTTCTCAGCAAAATGAGAGCAAAAAGAGAGAATAAAAGACAGACAAGATTCATAGTGACTATATTAATTTCTTCACAGAGAATTGCCCCAAGACTACAGGCTGCAACCATCCTCCAATGTCTGCTCCTGCTCAGGTCTGTTAATCATTCCAAACTGATCAGTGGTGGTAGTTCAATATCTCTGAAGTAAATGTCTAGATTTGCAAGCAGGGATCTATGGATTTATTACAGCCATTTGGCCTGTCTTCACTCCTCCCTAAATCTCTGCCCCTATTTTGTGCATTTAGACCTCGATGGAGGAACATAATTTCTAAATGTACTTAACTTTAAAGGGGTGATTAAAGCCTACAGACATCAATAGCAGCTAAGCACATAATTACTTATGTCTAAAATAAAGATGAGATTTGTACACTTTAAGTGCATTCCTGCAAGGATTTCTTATGGGAGATTTTTCATCTTGTTTTGCTCACCTGTAGTGAGTCTAGCACAAAGATTTCTGTAAAGAAATGAAAGCAGAAATGTTTCCCTGGCAGGGATGTTTGAGAAAGAAACAACATTTTTAACTTGCTTGAGACACAGTGTATTTTAACATGCACTAATTTCTTCAAGCATTTGTAGGATCTGTGTGAAGGGCTTTTCAAGACAGTGTAACCTGCCTTTTGATTTTTTCAAGTATGGTGCCTATGCCTCTACTTTAGATTCAACCACAGTAAAAAAAAAAAAAAGAGAGCTTCCTTCCCTTTTTAGAAGTTCTGTTTGATGCTGTGTTTTGATCTTGAATAAGCTGTTGACTCATATCAAATGCAAATCAAGCCCTTTTACAGTATGAATCATAGCTGCCCTTGGTTAAGGGGGTATGAAGAGATGAGAAGGGAAACATTACATTTCTGGACAATACTGATGACTGAGGGCTGGGGTGACTCATACTTAAGAAGGTCAGTATGCACTTTCAAGTCAACAACTTAGGAGATTAAGAAGCAACTCAACTTCAAACAGAGCTTTCAAAGGGAGAAGAAAACAGAAACTGGAATAAGCAACACAGTAATGCACATGGCCACATCCTGAAGCCCTCCCTGATGCAAGACTCCCATTGACATTAACCTCACGGTTTGCAAGCGCTAAGCTTAGGGTTCATGGTTTAAAACTGGCCATCGGTTAAGCTGGGAGCTTCAAATAGCTGAAAATCCACTCAGAGTTTTAAAGTAATTATTTTTTGGGTCAGATTTTGTAACAAACAGGAATCCAGAGAGTTGTAATTTTCCACCAAAAAAAAAAAAAAACCCCCGAAAACACAACACCCAAACCCTCTTCCTTCTCATGAGGATAGCATTGTTATGAAAACTGTGGACATATCTGTGGTTACAAGGAGGAGGATATGGAGGGGGGCATTCTATTTGCTGAACAATTGGATGAGGACAACTCTCAAAGAAGCATCAAATAATTTTTATTTTTTTTTAAATCTCATCTGATTTTACTCTATATAGGAAATTATGATAGAATTAGAAAAGTGCTTGCCCGTGCAGCAAAACTTCTCTTTGCTGATGAGAGAGAGAGAAACAAACACCACATGATAAAATCAGTAAGTCAGAAGCACACCCACTTATACTGTTTACCTTAGGCAGAAATAATAATTTCTTTGCAAACACAGGTGAATAATACCTTTTCCCCCCCCCCCCCCTTCCAGTTCACTAACAGTGGAAAGAGATTTCTGGCTTTTTCTTTAAATGCTGTTTTGGGAGGGTTATGGGTGGGTTTTTTTTTGTTGTTGTTGTTTTTTCTTTGTTTGTTTTGGTTTGGTTTTTTTTCTTAAATCAAAGCTTTTTCCATGCATTACTTTGCTACTTACCACTTACATTACTGCACACGAGCTGCCTTTTCATTTGGCCACACCAGATTTAATTGCAGAACCCACATTGCTCTCTTTTGAGGGAAGGAATCAATGTGTCTTTTGTGTAGGAGCAAGATTCTGTCTTAATCCCATAATAATTTTCTAATTCCTTTCATATTCTTGTCATTGGTGTTTAAAACAAAAACTTGGCAGAAGGGCTGTGAAGCAGCAGAAAGGCTGTGAAGCAGTCAAGGTATTTCTTGACTGGTTTGAAAAGAGCAAGGCAGAAGGGATTTACCTATTTTTAGAGCAGCAACAAACCAAATATTTTTACTTTAAAGAATTCAGGTGACTTGGTTAAGAACACTTTGGATTAAAGAACAAATGCAATTAGGATTGCTTGGCAATTACCCTGGGGTAAGCAGCCAACGATCCTGTGCAGAGATATCCTACTTCTATCACTTCTAGGCAAAGGAGGGCATTGTCCTCAATGCCAGTGATTCAACCAGTGCCTGGTATCAGCAAGCAGCCATCCATCAACCCTCCTTCTCCAAAATCCCTGGCTGAAACCTTGTCCCCCTTGTCCCCATGAGGCTTGCCAGTGGGTGGAGATCCCCAGGACATGCCTCACTGAGGGCTGCGCTGTCTGCTGGCTTCACTTTCCAAGGTTTCCACTCCTCTAGATGTTACCAACCAACTGTACTAACCACAGGTTCTGATATGACAGATTAAACACCAAGAATGAGGAAATCAAACAGCACATGAAATCTGCCAGGCAGGTTTGCTGGACAAATATTTCCAATTAACTCTGCAGCAGGGGCCAAGTTCATTCTGCAGCTGGCTCTGCAACCAGAAACCTCGCAGTCAGCCAGACAGGTTTCATGTGGTTGTGCTGTGCTGGGTGCAACCTGGCAGTAGAGAAGGTAGTCCGTGGGGAAAGGACATGGTGGGAGGATCACAAAACTGTGTTTTTGGCTGGATTTATAAGCAGGCAATGCCTGCTTATCGGATTCAGCTGCCATGCTCTCTATGGCACCTCCGGAAATATAGGTGGTACCCAGAAGCCATGGCACAGAGAAGTCCCAGTTTTTCCTTTTGCCTCAGCCCAGCCTTTTTGGGACAGTTTTATGTTCTCTCAGCATGGACAGCACAGGCACTAAACCATCTGCCTGGCATATAATAAGCCTAAACCTGTCCATCTGCTAGAAGTGCTCTTGAAGCCAAGTCAAGCACCCACAACACATTGCCCCTTTAAAACAATGTTAGATTTCTCTCTTGCCAGACCTTCAGCTTTCAAGTCTTGGCTAGCACTGTATTCTGTAAAATACATCACAGAGAGCTTCTAATCTGAGAATTCCAGCATGAATAGCAACATATTTGATAGGCTCTCAGCCACTTATGTCCTTGGTTAAGAGCAAAGCCTCTAAGAAACGTGTGAGACAGTGTGTCCATGGAAGGGACATTTGTGGTGACTGCTCTTGCCTATTTAAAATGCAAATTGAAAATCAGGTTGTCTAGGTTTTCCATTTTGATGCAACTTTTTAGCTATCATCAGATGTCAAGGTGTCAGTTACACACAGGTTTTGTAATAGATGAGTGATGGCAGTTGGAGGCTTGTGGCACAGAATACTCAGAGGTTTGCATAGTTTGTAACATTTTCCAGTGAGCAATGCTATACTGCATTTACAAAACAAAACCAGAAGCTTAATAACCCACATTTAAAGAAACAGCACAAAGAGCAACAACTCCAACTAGTCAGTGGTATCTCCTGTGCACCTCAGCTCATCCTCTGATAGAGCTAATATGCACTCATAGGTAAACTCATGTATTGGGCTTTCTGCTTTTGATTCCTCTTTTCTCAAAACATTGATTCAAATATCCTAAGGTGCACACGGAAATGCTGGAAGAATAAACTCCCTGTCAAGGTTTGTAAAAAAGTAAACAAACATATTTTGTCATATTACATAGCAGTGCTTCCTCTGTTCCCTCAATCAAAATGAAATTACAAAAAAATGAATAAATCTTCTCTAGCCCACAGTCTCACCTGTATCCTCCACACTTTTTTTTATGTCATAGCTAGGTACAGATTTATTAAGGATACCTAATGGCTCTTTACTTTCTCCTTCCTCCACTTGCAGCAGCCATGGCAGTGCATGGCTTTGGCTCTTGGAATGCTGGCTGGATCAGGGCATTGGATGCATTAGATGTATGGCATCTGCAAGCTCTGATGAGCAGCTGCTGTCCTGCCTATGTGGGTTGGACACCTTCATGACTCCTGGGTTCACTTAAAGGATCCTGGCTCCTCTTAAAGGATCCTAGCTCCTCTTAAAGGATCCTAGCTCCTCCAGACTCACTGTTTGAGACACCAGCCTGCAGATTCCAATTCCTGAGTGTTAAATGAGGCTGCACCTAGCCCTACATACATCCATTTATTCAGGCCACCATATGTAACTGATTAACAGAAAAGAACATTTAATGTCAATATCCCCTGGTCAGGTTATTCCAGCCTAGATTTCAGATTCATTCACAGTGAGCTCCAGTTCGGTCCTGTCTTTGCCTGCCCTGAGATGCCATCACTATTAACTGAGACCATGATCCCACTGTTTTAGGCCAAAGGCATATACACAAAAATAGCAGCAAGAAGCAAAAGAGCTGGCAGCCTGAAGAATCCATTAGGAGGAGAGGATGGAAGACAAAGAGATGACAAAGACACAGAACAAAGCTCTGAAAGGTTGAAGTACCTTAGGAGCAGAAGTCTCACTTGCTTTCAGCAGTGCTTTTCAAAACTGCATCCAGAATGACTTCTCTGAAGTCACATAGGAATTCAGCAGTGAAGTTGAGATGAGTAGCAGTCCAGTACCCACAGGACTCCAAAGGTCTTCCATGATGGCTGGAGACAGACTTCAAACAGCACAGACAACCAAGACTAGATCCGAGGCAGGGAGAAAGTTGAAGCGGTGCTGCTGAAAACAGGCAATATAGCACTGGCGCTAATTCTGGCCTCAGCATCCAAACCACTGAAAACAAAACCATGGCAGCAAGACTCACAGAAGAAAAGGGATCAAAACCTCACAAACAGGCTATGAGGGAGGGTGGGGGAAAGATCTGCAAACTCTGCAATCATCCGTTGCAAACTGCATCAAGATGTCCGGCTAGGGAAGTCCCCATGGTGTGATGAACAACACGCACACCTGGCTCATGACTTAGCACAGGCTTCAGATGAGGGAACTGCCACTGGGAAAGAAAAATGGGTGCACCCGGAGGAGATCAGAAAATGGCAGAAGGGCTAAGGGGGAGGGAGCAAACCCAAGTCTCTCATTTCTCTCATGCAAACAACACAAAGTCCCACGTTTAAGGAGCAGCCTTAGATTCTGCTTCAGGTTTCCTTTTTATGTGGGGGTTCTATTTTTTTTTTTAATGTGTTTTCTTTTCTAATATGATGCTAGCAATAGATGGCTCTTCAGGTTGGTAATGAAGTGGTAAAACAAGAGTTCCTATTGCCTCAGACCTCTGACCTGCCAGAGGGGTGGCTTGGCTCCAAGGTGCTGAAGGACAAACCAACGTGGAGGCCAATCAGTCCTAGCCTTCATCAGTCAGTGGGTTAAGTGCAGGCCAATGAAACTCAGTTTTCAAGACTTTCTCTAGACATCCCCAAAAGACCATGCAGGGGAAACATTCATGCTGTGTTTGGAGAAGCAGTCCAGTGTTGCTGCCAAGATCCAATTTGCTGCCCAGGCACACCACACATCTGCAAGTGTGCAGCCCTGTCTCTCCGTGACAAAGGGGACCTTGCATAGCTGAGGAGACAAAGTGGCTTGACATGCTGCCAAGTATGACTGGAAAGGCTCTCTGCAGGGAAGTGCACGAGAGAGCTGTGCTCTGCATTCAAAGCTGCTCCCAAGACAGGTCATTAAGAGCTCTGTAGACACCACCATGGGGCAGCACTGAATGAGGAAAGGACGTTCAAATCTCCCCACAACCATCACAGAATGCTTTACCTTTTAACCCTTATGTCCTCAATGAAGCCATGTACCTACATTCATGTCTTGGGCACAGTTTATCACAAAGACTCTTTGAGTGTTTCTCCACAGCAATCCCTTTTCCCTTCACAGGAGATGTCCAGGTCAGGTCATCTTCTCTCTTGGCAGCAGTGTCCTGGAAAAAAGTCTTAGGGAAACAAATAAGCCCAGGCTCTCAAAGTCAGGCCTATGGGAGGCTTGGGCTAAGCATGTTTAGTGGAAACCCTCTTTATAGGCAGGCATTTCACAAGGGGAAGTCACAGAATCACAGAAGACATCCAGTTGGAAGAGACCTCAAAGATCATCCAATCCAACCCTTGACCCAGCACTGAAGGGTCGACACTAAACCATAGCCCTAAGTGCCAGGTCACTGCTTAAACACCTCCTGGGACAGTGACTCCACCACTGCCCTGTGCAGACCTTTCCAATGTTTGATAATCCTTCCAATGAAGAAATATTTCCAGCCTGAACCTCCTCTGGTGCAGCCTGAAACCATTTCCTCTAGTCCTGTGGCTTGACATCAAGGAGCAGAGGTTTACCATGTGCCCTGTGCAATGGTGGACAACGCTGCTTTTCACATTACATGAGTCTGTCCTTGAGTTGTCTCTAGATGACTTCCCAATGCAAACTGAAGCTTATACTTGTTACTCCTTACCCTAACAAGACTTGGGTAGTATCAGCCAGACACAGTGCCAGATTTCAAAAATTCTAGTGATAAAAGAGATTATAAAAGTGATGTCAAGTACTGAGGCACTAACGAGAGAAGCATGACACTGAGCTGGGTCTGCCCAGTCTCTTATCTTAAGCACACTAAAAATACTTACAAGGCTCCAATGCTAGGTTCATTTCAGCCACTCCCCTGCCACCCAAAAAGCTCTCAAAATGAGACAGAACAGAATAAATAGGTTAAAAGTAGTTATTTCCCCACCTGATCCCTGTGCAGGATGCATCTTTTGGGACTTGCTTGCTTTTAACCATCCATAACTCTGCTTACAATGAGGTAGGACCCATCTGGCTTGCAAGAGTTTCAGCACATCTTGAAGTCCTTCAGCATGCATCTGTTCCTTCCTCTCCTTAGAAGTTACACATTCCATGATGATTTTCATCTCCCTGCCTGGTGTTCCTTTATCTGCAAGTACTTTGCAGAACACAAGGTACTGTCCTGGAAATTTCATGGGAGAGATTAAAAAAAAAGGGAAAGTAATACAGTCCAGAATAATCATAGTCCTCATTAAAAATTAAAAGCCAAATAACAACTTAAAAAAAAAAAAAAAAGCACAATTTAGCCATTGGAATTTAGCTAATGGAGCAACTTAGCTAGGTCCTGAAGGGGACCTACAAGAAGGCTGGAAAGGGACTGTTCATGAAGCCCTGCAGTGACAGGATGAGGGGCAATGGCTTGAAATTAGAGAAGAGTAGATTTGGATTGGATGGTATGAAAAAGTTCTTTACAATGACCATGGCACTAAGTGCCTCATCCAGTCTTTTCTTAAAGACCTCCAGGGATGTCCACTCCACCCCCTCCCTGGGCAGCCCGTTCCAATGGACAATCTCTCTTTCTGTGAAGAACTTCTTTCTAAGATCAAGCCTAAACTTCCCCTTACATAGCTTGAGACTGTGTCTTCTTGCTCTGTTGCTGGTTGCCTGGGAAAAGTAACCAACCCCCACCTGGCTACAATGATGTTTAGAGCCTAGGAAAAGTGAGTGTGAAGACTCAACAGGGAAACTAATTCAAAATAAGGCAGTATTTCAAAAGCTTCTCTTGGGCTAACACTGGCAGTAAACATCTCACTTGAAACACTGCAAGGCAATTCAGCTTGCCTGAATGGGAGAGCTATGTCAGAGCAGGAAACTAAATCCAGTAATTAATAGTGAGATGTTAGCTCTTACATGAACCATAGCACAGCACAAAGAACTTTCTGATAGTTTTCATTTCTCTGCAAGAATGAAGGCAAAGTTTAAAATAATGCAGGGGACTTGGCTGAAAGTTAATCATTCAACAGCAGCTGCTGAGGAGGATACCTCCTCACTCTCTGCTGGAATGATGCTGGACACTCTGTTGGCCCTTGGGTCTACATGAAGAGATCATGCTTTGCAAAACTGGTGCCTGATGTCCCAGCTAAATGAATCCAGCCTCATTGTTTATACAGAGAGTGACCTGAAGTAGATGCAGCAGAAGTACAGGGGAAGGGATACAGGACTTGCCTGATCATTCAACCGTTAAGGGTGTGCTGAGGGCTTTCTTTCTGAGCCTCCTCCAGCACAACCCTACAGTGAGAGCTACAGCACCAGGTCTACAGAAGTCTGATTACTGTGCACACCATGCACTAGCTTGGCAATGAAGTAATTCAGTAGTCTGATTAAAATTACATCTTCTAATTCCCTTCTTTTTTGTTGTTGTTGTAATTTACAGTCTCTCTCCTTTGGCTGAACCTGCCAGCCATCCTGGAGGTGAACAAAGAGAATGTGCTAAAGTCCCCAGTTCTGAAGCCTGGTGTGAGAGAAAGCTTTTGTTTCCAGAGGTTGTATTTACTCTGGAGATAGTTAATCAAAGCTGCACAGAGCATTGTAATTCTTCTATTCCTTTCATATGGGTATGAGCTCTTGGTGTCTGATCCCCACAGTAAGCTCACTCCAATGTAACTTACACCAAGGCTGGTTAAGAAAGTTTCCAGTCCTTTCAAAATGGCTTGAGATAATTAAGTTACATCACTTGTGTTGTTGAATTTCATATTACAGAATCACAGAATCAATAAGGTTGGAAAAGACCTCAAGGATCATCAAAGTCCAACCTGTCACCCAAGACCTCATGACCACTAAACCATGTCACCAAGTGCCACGTCCAGGCCCCTCTTGAACACCTCCAGGGATGGTGACTCCACCACTTCCCTGGGCAGCACATTCCAATGTCTAACAACTCTCTCCATGAAGAACTTTCTCCTCACTTCGAGCCTAAACTTCCCCTGGCACAGCTTGAGGCTGTGTCCTCTTGTTCTGGTGCTGGTTGCCTGGGAGAAGAGACCAACCCCCTCCTGGCTACAACCTCCCTTCAGGTAGTTGTAGACAGCAATGAGGTCACCCCTGCGCCTCCTCTTCTCCAGGCTAAACAATCCCAGATCCTTCAGCCTCTTACCTTTCCTACACAGCTGCAATGAGCATCAGGACTGCTTCAGCAGAAGGACATTTAATGCTCACAGCCCAGAAAGGGACTTGGATGGAACCAGTACATAGAATCATAAAGATGGAAAAGACCTCCACAACCATCGAGTCCAACCATCAAGTCCAACCCAACACCATTCTGCCCCAAAGTGCCATGTCTACATATTTTTCTTTTAACACCTTCAGGGATGGTGACTCCACCACCTCCCTGGAAGCCTGTTCCAATGCCAGACCACTCCTTCAGTAAAGAAATGTAGCCATTGGAATTTAGCTAATGGAACAACTAAGCTAATGGAATAAGTACAACTAAATTTTCACAGCCACGTGCTGCAGGACAAGGTTGATTCATAAGCAGAGTTTTGGGGAGCAAAGATCTCTTTGCCTGGTGGCACAAAGAGTTACTGGGCATGGTGAATTTAGCAGGCATGTACAAGTGTTGGTAATATTAGGAAAAGGGAGTGGACAGCAGAAGATGCTAATATGAAAATTGCCCTGAGCAGACTCAGCCAGAGCTTTTATAAAATAAAGCGGACCTCCTCTGGTGATGGTGGTGTACATCTTCCTTCAGCTGGAAAACAGAGCTGGGCACAGTCCCTCCAAACACACAGCTTTGCACTAAAGACTATTCCTTCAGGGATGGTGACTCCACCATCTCCCTGGGCAGCCTGTTTCTGACCACTCTTTTTTGTGATGAAGTTTTTCCTGATATCCGATCTAAACCTCCCCTGGCACAACGAGGACGATGTGGTCGATTTGCCAGATGTCTAATGTAAAATCAAGGGACAGCTCACACACAGACATCCAAAATGAGCAGGTGATAAAGATGTAAGTCTTTGATTTTCTGATCTTCTCCATTTGTTATTAACCATCCTCCTTAATAATCCTCATTGCTTGCAACCAGACACAAAGACTGCACATACAGAATCCATGCCTGGTAAGTCATTTGTCTCTCATTCAAAAATCACACAGAAAACTCTCTCTAAAGTCCTCTGGTTTTGCCAGAGTACTTTTTTTTCCTTATCCCCTAACAAAAAATTACAAGTGGCCAGGTTCTGGACTGACCCTTACACCAAGCCTGGAGTCTAAGGCAAAGCAAAACTGTGCTGGAGCTGTTCATACTATTGAGACTCTGGTAAACCTAGTTGGAAGCTTTGTTGTAAAGCATGGTATTGTCCTTTCATCACAGAATTATACAGTGAAGAATCTTCCTTGATAGAAGAAATTGTGTGTTACTTAACATGCAAATATTATAAGGCTCTTTTGAAATACTTGAATAAACAGAGTTCTGAAGGTAAGGGGTTTTTAGCAGGGACATGGATGCCAGTTGTCCTAGGCAGACATGAAATACAAAGATTGCTCACTTATTTTTAAACTGTTGCTTATTTTTTGAATGGTCCTGTTACACAAATGGAAACAAAGCACACCAGAAACAGAGTGCTCTGAGACAATTCCCCTGAGCACTGCCTGTGTGCGTAGATCCAGCCCAGAATATGCCTTATGGGCAATGAACTCCAAATAATTTCAGCCTATCTCCTTGGAGAGGAGGATCTGTGTCTAGGATCAGTCCTGGGTGGTCTCTAGTTGCCTTGGGGAGGCTATTTAATTTTAACCTTGCAAAGTATTTTGTGACTCTAGGGAATGATGCTAGTGAGAAAGCTGATCTTTAAGGCACTGCCTTCACCATGTCTCTGGCATAAACCACACCAGCACCTACCTATGTCACATTCAGTTTGTTTGGACTGAACTTTAGCCAACTTATTCCAACATCAGCCAGATGCTGAATCTGGGAAAGGAGCTCTATGCCAATCCACCAAGTTTGGTGGGCAGGGCAATAAAATGAGATGAGAGCTATGGATTTGTCCTTAGTTTACTGCTGACATGGTTTTGGTTCAATGAGATGCAGAGCTATGGATTTGTCCTCAGCTTACGGCTGACATGATTTGGGTTCAATGAGCTGTAGAGCTATGGATTTATCCTCAGTTTACTGCTGACATGATTTGGTTCACTTTGCCTCTGCTTGAGTTTTAGCTTTTGCAGAAACATCTACAACTGCAGGCAAGCAGTTTCTTGTGTGCTGCCATACCAAATCCAAACAGAAGTAGCAAAGCACCATAGGGGCTGTGCCATGAACTACCAAACAGAGGTTGCCTACACACTGAAGCACAGAAACAGCTTAGGAGCTAGCCACCCCACCACTCCCACCAGGAAAGCACTAAAGTAATGCAGCTACACTTCACATCCCACCGACTGTGGCCTCATCACATGGCATTTGCTCCCTTGACTTTGGAGCACTGGAAACCAGGGACTGATGATATACAATATCTTTTCTGCTTTCTCATGATCATGTTTCAATTAAAATGGTTGCAACAGATACTACAGAAGCACAATCTGTGCTCAGGAAGAGCAGGAAAGGTGATCTGTGGTACCAGCTTTGTGTTAAAACGGAGTCTACCGCAGAAAGGAAATCGAGTTTCTGAAAGGCAGCGGTGGACAGCAACATAACCCCAGCCCACAAGCCACTGCATTCAGAAGCATGAACAAAAGATCGTGGCCAGTCTTAAAAAATGCTTGAACACAAAGCCCTTTTGTATCATCAGAAGGTGATTGTGATCTAATAAGTCCAGCTCAATATCCACTTGAAGCATTCACAATTCACCTCTACGCTTACTCACTTTTGCTTTCTGGTGCTAGATCCACATCAGCATCTGAGAGGAAGCCTCTTGTAACCAAGCATGCAAACGTTCATTCCATGTATTCATTTCACACTATGCTGAGAGAGAAACAGAAGTGATTCTAAGCCACAAACAGTTAAACATAGGTTCATTTCCTTTGCAAACTCTTTCTCTTGGAAGAAGCAGCGTTGTGACTTATTTTGCCTTTGTTAGAAGATTTTGCCACTGGAAATCTAGGGTGAAATCTGTTCCCTCCTGAATAGCAAAATTCCTAGCAACTTTAGTAAGGCCAGGAATGGATTTCATCCCCTGTATCCATAGCAACTCAAAGGCCTAAATCACATCCATGGGACCTTAAAAGTCAGAAAGCCATGGGTGGCAATCATAACAAAGTTATTTTTTTCTTCCCAGGATTCTTAGAAAACAGAAGACAAATAAATAAAAATCCAGAATATTTTAACATTTCATTTCCCCAATCCCTTTTCATGAGCAGCTACAAGTCCTCAGTTTCCCACTGCCAGTAGTCAATGATATCATTCACAGTGATTTTTCTACACCCTACATTCGCTGGCCTTTCTTAGGGCTGTTATGGTTTCCTGTGGGCTTTGGTCTGACTTGTGTTTTTCTTGGCCATAGCTGACTTGAAAATATGAGGCTATTTCAGGCAAGAGTACCAAAAAATAAAATAAGGTATGCTTTCACAACCCCTATGGCTGCGCCCCTATGCCCTCTACCATTCATGCCCAGTTAGCAGTTTAAAAACACATTATTAATTATTTGTGCTTTCAATGGAAAGTGCAGGAGTACTCAAGGCATCCAGAAGCTATCTACACAGACTGTAAACTGGCAATAGAAACCAAGTTCTTCCAAAAGGGGCTTCAAGTTCTTGCAAAAGACACAACTGAAGCCATGTTGTGCCTGGCACCTTGGGTTCTCCCATCATCTACAACAGGCCTCCTCTTGCCACAGGATTTACAATATCAGGAGCCCTCACCTCAATGATCATCAGTACCTTCCCGCACTGCCTGTGTGTTCCTGGGGGGAATTCTTTCCCATTGCCTTCCCCGCAGGCAGGCTCTGGATGAGACGGCTGCTGTGGTGGGCTGAAATTACCCCCAAAAATAAAATTACCAGACCAGCTCAGTGGGAAAGCAAATGAAGCTATATTTACAAGCAGACTAAAATCTAGAAATATGAAATGCAATGGATATGTAAAAAATATACAATACTTACATGTATTTACAATTTATGAACAAACCAAAAAGCCCCCTGGTCAAAACCAGCGGGGGGGAGGTGGGGTACCAATAGCTTACCCCCCTTCCATCACTGTACAAGGGACAAGAGAAAGGAGAGCAGAGTGTAGCTTGTTAGTAGTTAGCCACAACAAAGAATGCAGCCAAGGTCAGTAACGGCCAAACAGAAGCTGCCAGCTAGCATCTGCTAGAGTGAAGAAGCCAAAAAAGAGCAAGTTAGTTACCAAGCCAACGGGATGATTTAGACCTTATCATTATTTTCCCTTTGCACCCAATGGTAACTCATTTACATTCTATCACCTTCTGCTCAAGATTTGTGAAAAATTTCCTAGCCATCAGTCTAAAACTGCCACAGCTGCATGAGGTGATACCATGATGCAAGATAAGGGCTGCTCTTTTGGCCTCCACTTTCCTTCTCAGGAAACCTTCCACGCTTGCCGTAGTACAAATTGCCATCATATTTTAACAGACTCTGTGGACAGCCAACCATGTAATTGAAGGAATATTCTAATATTCAATTAGTCGTATTTTTCAACTGGTATGAGTCTAACACTGTAATCATGACATTACAGGACACTTGCATAGCTTGATGTGGTCTTTTTGTAATAATATACAAGGCAATGGCATCATTTTGCCCAGCAGAAAAATCTACGTGGTGGCATCGAATCTAAGTTTTTCCAGTTGCTGGAATGAATCTCACCATTTGACAACAAGAGAAGAAAAAGCTCCCAAGTGAATTGTTGACAGCTGCACATAAACCAAAACAACCTCCCACCCAGAACCCTGAGATTTATCCAGTCCTTCTTGCCTGCTAAGCTAAAGTCATGAAGCAACTGTGAATTATCAAGGGTAAAACTGCAGTTCTTGTGACTAAAGCTATTTAGAACTGCATTCCTTCTTCAAGACACGTAGAAGTGCAGCAAAACTATTTGGAAGTTAATGAAATAAAGTGACTCAATAAAACAAGGAGACAATTTTGACAGTAGGATATGTGAGGGTGGTGAGACACTGGAACAGGTTGCCCAGGGAGGTTGAGGATGCTCCCTCCCTGGAATTGCTCAAGGCCAGGTTGGATGAGGCTTTGAGCAACCTGGGTTAGTGGGAGGTGTCCCCCGCCCATGGCAGGGGCGTTTAGAACTAGATGATTTTTAAGGTCACTTCCAATCCAAACCATTGTATGCATCTATGAGCCTATGCATCTATGCATCTATGAATCTATGAACCTATGCATATATACATCTATGCATCTAAGAATCGATGAACCTATGAACCTATGCATCTATGAATCTATGAACCTATGAACCTATGAACCTATGAATCTATGCATCTATGAACTTAATCATCTATGAACCTATGCATCTATTCACCTATGAACCTATGCATCTATGCATCTATGAACCAATGCATCTATGAACCAATGCATCTATGAACCTATGCATCTATGAACCTATGCATCTATGAACCTATGCACCTATGAATCTATGCATCTATGAACCTATGCATCTATGCATCTATGAACCTATGGATCTATGCATCTATGAACCTATGCATCTATGAACCTATGCATCTATGAACCTATGCATCTATGCACCTATGAACGTATGCATCTATGCATCTATGAATCTATGAACCTATGAACCTATGCATCTATGCACTTATGAACCTATGCAGCTATGCATCTATGAACCTATGCATCTATGAACCTATGCATCTATGCACCTATGAACGTATGCATCTATGAATCTATGAATCTATGCACCTATGAACCTATGCATCTATGCACCTATGCATATATGAACCTATGCATCTATGCACCTATGAACGTATGCATCTATGCATCTATGAATCTATGAACCTATGAACCTATGCATCTATGCACCTATGAACCTATGCATCTATGCATCTATGAATCTATGAACCTATGAACCTATGCATCTATGCACTTATGAACCTATGCATCTATGCATCTATGAATCTATGCATCTATGAACCTATGCAGCTATGAACCTATGAACGTATGCATCTATGCATCTATGAATCTATGAACCTATGAACCTATGCATCTATGCACCTATGAACCTATGCATCTATGCATCTATGAATCTATGAACCTATGAACCTATGCATCTATGCATCTATGAATCTATGAACCTATGAACCTATGCATCTATGCACTTATGAACCTATGCATCTATGCATCTATGAATCTATGCATCTATGAACCTATGCAGCTATGAACCTATGAACGTATGCATCTATGCATCTATGAATCTATGCACCTATGAACCTATGCATTTATGCATCTATGAATCTATGCACCATGAATCTATGAATCTATGCATCTATGCACCTATGAACCTATGAACCTATGCATCTATTAACCTATGAATCTATGCACCTATGAACGTATGCATCTATGCATCTATGCATCTATGCACCTATGCATCTATGCACCTATGCATCTATGCACCTATGCATCTATGAACCTATGCATCTATGAACCTATGAACGTATGCATCTATGCATCTATGAATCTATGAACCTATGAATCTATGCATCTATGCATCTATGCACCTATGCACCTATGAACGTATGCATCTATGCATCTATGAATCTATGCATCTATGCACCTATGAACGTATGCATCTATTAACCTATGAATCTATGCATCTATGCACCTATGAACCTATGCATCTATTAACCTATGAATCTATGCATCTATGAATCTATGCATCTATGAACCTATGAACCTATGCATCTATTAACCTATGAATCTATGCATCTATGAATCTATGCATCTATGAACCTATGAACCTATGCATCTATTAACCTATGAATCTATGCATCTATGAATCTATGCATCTATGAATCTATGCATCTATGAACCTATGAATCTATGCATCTATGAACCTATGAATCTATGCATCTATGAACCTATGCATCTATACATCTATGTATCTATGCATCTGTGAATCTAAGTACGGAATGAGACACTCTGAATTTTGTGCACTCCCTTCTGATGGATTTGCAAGGTAAATCACTTGTAAGTCGCAGGTGAGCATGAGAATAACCCTCTGACGTGACAGGGCTCATCCAGGTCATCAGTACCCAAGGTAAAAGTGGGAGCCTTAGAGGCTACCCACAACCTGTGTGATTCCTATGAACAATGTCTCAGAAAATACAAAACTCTAGTAGATCACTTTAAATCTAACCTTTCTAATGCCTCTTAAGCCTATGGAAGTGTAAGCTTTAATTTTCTGTGGAATTTGCAGTATAGATCAGTGTGCTTCTCCACACGTTTTTGCCACCTCAGCAATGGCTTGGCCAGTTGTCAACAAACAAGCTTTCAGTTTAATGATGTTCAAACTTCCAAGGCAGAGTCTTGCTCTTTTTATGCTACTCTTGTCACTCAGAATTTAAATGGGTTGGATGGGCTAGACAGAATGACCTGTCAAAAGCTTCCCTAAGAAAAGTGGAAATCTAGTGAATATCCCCAAAGATTTACCCTTTGAAATACCCTTGTCAGCATCTATTACTGAAGTAATATGACTTAATTGCTAAGAACTGTCCTTCAAAGTTTCATCTTCCTATCCTGAGACTGAAAACAACTGTGACATTAGAGAACACAAGGCTCTGGGGAGACCTAATAGTGGCCTTCCAGTACTTGAAGGGGGGGCTGCAAGAAGCCTAGAGAGAGACTGTTTACAAAGGTCTGCAGTGATAGAATGAGGGGCAATGGTTTGAAATTAGAGAAGAGAAGATTTATGTTGGACATTAGGAGGAAATTCTTTACCATGAGGGTAGTGGAACACTGGAACAGGTTGCACAGGGAGGCAGCTGAGGCTTCATCCTCGGAGATATCCAAGGTTAGGCTCAACAGGGCTGGATAGAGGATGTCCCAGCTCACTGCACAGGGATTGGACTAGATGGCCTTTAGAGGTCCCTTCCAACACAAACCATTCTGTGATTCTGGTCTTAGGGATGTAGTATCTATGCCTTGGGTTCCCTACAGTCACATCTTGTGTTACTCTAGGGTAACATCATTACTGATAACACCATTACTGAGAAGGCTCATAAGAGTCAGGAAGAAAACCAAAACACCAGAGTTAAGTGAAAATAATCTTGATCCACCCTATGCTAAGACATCAAAATATTCCAGACAGATTGTAGTGACCAAAGGTGGAGAATGTCAGATATTGGAAACTGCTGCTGAGCTTGATTTGTGTATTTTACTTCATTCCCCTCCCCCAGTTTGGTCTTCTTCACCCCCACCTTATTTATATCATATCCCTTTACCAGAGTTCTCAAAGATCCCCATCTGAGTTTGGTTCCTTTGGAACAGAGCCCTGCACATAAAATTATCTAAAGCAATCTTCCTCTTATTCTAATATTGACATTCATAATCCTCTAAGGACTTAAAGGAAAAAGAAGGAATCATATCAATTATGGGAAAAAGGCTTTCATAAACTGAAAAGAGGTTTTGATCTGCTAAAATAAAATAATAATATAAAAATTAGCCATTTGTGTAAAATTTCCCAGGCTAATCACAAACAAAATTCAAATGAGATGGCTTAGCATACCAAAAAAATAATAGAAATTCTTTCTATTGGACAAACCCACAGGATTTCTTCATTTAAAGTAATTGCAGCTGTGGGATAAAGGAGTTTACTTGCACCAAAGAGCCAATCTTCATTTAGATATTTCAATAATTGTTTCTCCTCCTCATTTTTTTTAATAGAAAGGTGATTACAAAGAAAAAGAAGCCCTGCAAATCTCTGTTGTTGACTATTTCAGATCTTTGAAAGACACAGGATCATCTGTATGCCCTTCAAGAACACAAAGAGGGACAAAAAGAGATGCCTTGCATGAGTAAGAGAACATCCTCCTCATCCTCAGATAAGTGTATTAATAGACCTCTGCTGAATGCCTTCTGAGAGCAGGCTTGTCTTGTGCTGATATGTCTTGCTCTAACTCTACAAACATCCAGATCTGCCAGTGTAACTAGGAAGATGTGTGGTAGGTGTGATCCTCCAATGTATAAGACTGAATGTATTTATTTGCTCTAAACTTCCCCTTGAAAATGCAAGTGTTTTAGAAACAGACCTAAAACATAAGTACTGTGGCCCTTCCCCCAGTCCAATCTCTGCTTTTACAAGATCACAGGGTGTTAGGGCTTGGAAGGAACCTCCAGAGATCATGGAGTCCAATCCCCCTGACAGGGCAGGATAATAGAATCCAGCACAGGTCACACAGGAATGCATCCAGATGGGGTTTGAAAGTCTCCAGAGAAGGAGACTCCACAACCTCTCTGGGCAGCCTGTGCCAGTGCTCTGTGACCCTTACATTAAAGTTCCTCCTCATGTTGAGGTGGAACCTCGTGTGCTGGAGTTTCTATCCATTGCCCCTTGTCCTATCACAGGGTGCAAGTGAGCAGAGCCTGTCCCCTCCCTCTTGACCCCCAGCCCTCAGATGTTTATAAACATTTATTAAATCCCCTCTCAGTCTTCTCAAGACTAAGCAGCCCCAGGGCTCTCAGCCTCAACTCATAGGGCAGTGCTCCAGTCTCTTCATCATCCTGGTAGCTCTCTGTTGGACTCTCTTCAGCAGAGCCCTGTCCCTCCTGAACTGGGGAGCCCAGAACTGAATGTAATACTCCAGGTGTGGCCTCATTCATGCCAGTGCATATCAACATAAGCCTATCATATTTGCAATTTCATTTGTAGGTATATATTTGGGAAGATTCAGCTTAATTCCCTGCATTGTTCATATTTCTACCTTTATCCATGTTTTCACTGAGAGAATTTGCCAAAAAACTAAATGAAATATTCAGGTCTTATTCCCCTTCCCTGAAGAACAAGCTAGGAGAAGTCATGAGGTCTGGTAGTCATATGTTTTGAAATATAAAATGATACTTTTATGTTGTAGTTTTCTTAAAATCATAGAGTCATAGAATCATTTAGGTTGGAAAAGACCTTTAAAATCATTGCATCCAACCATTAGCCCAGCACTGCCAAGTCTACCACTAAACCCTATCCCTAAACACCACATCTGCATGTCTTTTAAATACCTCCAGGGATGGTGACTCACTTCCCTAGGCAGCCTGCTCCAGTGTTTTACAACCTCTTTGGTGTAGAAATTTTGCCTGATGTCCAATCTAAACCTCCACTGGCACGACTCAAGGCTGTTTCCTCTTGTCCTATTGTTACCTGGGAGAAGAGACTGACTCACACCTTGCTACAGCCTCCTTTCAGGTAGTTAAGGGAGAGCAATAAGGTCTCCCCTGAACCTCCAGGCTAAACAACCTCAGTTCCCTCAGCCACTCCTCATAAGCCTGGTTTTCTAGACCCTTCACCAGTCTTGTTGCCCTTCTTTGGATGTGCTCCAGCACCTCAAAGTCCTTCTTGTAATGAATGGCCTGAAACTTCACCCAGTATTTGAGATGTGGTCTCACCAGTGCTGAATACAGGGGCACGATCACTTCCCTAGTCCTGCTGGTCAGAGTATTTCCAGTAAGAGCCAGGATGCTGTTAGCCTTCTTGGTCACCTGGGCACACTGCTGGCTCATGTTTAGCTAGCTGTTGACCAGATGACTCCCAGGTCCTTTCTGCCAGGCAGCTTTCCATCCACTTTTCCCCAAGCCTGGAGCATTGCATGGGGTTGTTAATACCCAAGTGCAGGGCTTGGCACTTGGCCTTGTTGAACTTCATACCATTGGCCTTGGCCCATCAATCCAGCCTGTCCAGATCCATCTGTAGAGCCTTGCTATCCTCAAGCAAATCAACACTCCCTCCCACCTTAGTGGGACTTACTGCAGGCTTACTGAAGGTACCCTCAACCAGCTCATCCAGATATTTGACAAAGATATGAAAGAGAACTGGCCCCAATACTGAACCCTGGAGAACACCACTTGTGACTAATTGCCAACTCAATTTAACTCTCTTCACCACCACTCTTTGGGCTCCACCATTCAGACATTTTTTACCCAGTGAAGAGTGTACACACCCAAGCTACAAGCAACCAGTTTCTCCAGGAGAATGCTATGGGAAATGGTGTGAAAGGCTTTTTTAATGGTAAGGTAGACAACATCCACAGCCCTTCCTTCTACCAGTAAGCAGGTCACCTTGTCACAGAAGAGGATGAGGTTAGTCAATCAGGCCTTTCATAAGACAGTGTTGACTGGGCCTGATCACCTGGTTGTTCTCCACGTGCTATGTGATGGCTGCAACTGGGCTAACTTGAAACAGTTTTGGGCTTTGCACCCAGTTCTGGGTTCCCCAGTTCAAGAAGGACAGGGATCTACTCAGGAGAGTCTAACAGAGGGCTACAAGGATGATGAAGGGACTGGAGCACTGCTCTGTGAGGAGAGGCTGAGAGCCCTGGGGCTGCTTAGTCTGGAGAGGAGAAGACTGAGAGGGGATTTAATAAATGTTTATAAATATCTGAGGACTGGAGGTCAAGAGAGAGGGGACAGGCTCTGCTCACTTGCACCCTGTGATAGGACAAGGAGTAATGGATAGAAACTCCAGCACAGGAGGTTCCACCTCAACATGAGAGGAACTTCTTCACTGTGAGGGACACAGAGCACTGGAACAGGCTGCCCAGAGAGGTTGTGGAGTCTCCTTCTCTGGAGACTTTCAAGCCCCACCTGGATGCATTCCCGTGTGACCTGTGCTGGATTCTATTATCCTGCCCTGGCAGGGCGGTTGGACTCCATGATCTCCAGAGGTCCCTTCCACGCCCTAACATTCTGTGATCCTATGATCCCCATATGAGGCCAGACAGTTGAGGTACACTGGTAAGTGGGTCCATACAATGTCCTCATCATATCTGCCACCTGAACAGCAGGGTTGCCTGCCAGGGATGAGATTTTTTCCTTTCATGTTTTTAAGAAGACCAGACTCCTATGTAATAAAAGAGAGACCAAGAGTCTGGATAGTGTTCTTTCCTATAAATCAAGAATCAGGCCAACTTCAGTGCCAGTGAAACTGAATTTACATTGGAGGATCAAAATCTGCCATGTTCACTGGTAGCTGTGAGCCATTCTTATGACCCTGGGGTTAAGTAGGCTGCCTGAGAAAGAGCTGTCTCAGGGAGCTTCAGATCTGAATGCTGAAAGGGGATGGTGAAACTTCAAAAAGAAACTTCAAAAAGCTGTCCCCAAGCTTTTTTTTTTTTCTTTTTTTTTTCTTTTTTTTCTTTTCTTTTCTTTCACCATTGGACACAACTTGTCTAGCTTTATTTAACTCTCTCCTTCTGCAATTCCCCAAAGAATATCCTGGTCTTCATGGTCTACATCCAGTTGAAAGACAGAGTTTCCAAGGTGCAGACAAATTGAACACCGTGGAAGGAACGTTAACAGCAGCTTTGCCAAAGTTTGTGCTGAGCTATCAACAGAGCAAACAGCAGCTGAGGGGGAGATGAGACTAATGCACTCACTTTTCATTAACAGGAACTTCCAAACAGATGTTTGGGTTGTTTTCTTTTTGAGAGGCTAATATTACTGTAGCTTTTTCAATCATGTAGAAATAGCCTGACACGTCAGCATACTGCAGTGAATTATTACAAAGTGCTTTCCCACATTCAGGTGAACACAGATTGCACAGCTGACAGTCAAACAAGTAAAATTTTTTGGCATTAATCTCTTTCCATTGAGGTGCACTGATACAGAATCACAGAGTGGCTTAGATTGAAAGGGACCTTAGAGATCATCTACTCCAACCTCCCCACCATGGGCGGGGACACCTCTCAACTAGACCTTGTTGCCAAAAGCCTTATCCAATCTGGCCTTGAATACTTCCAGGGAGGGGCCATCCACAACCACTCTGAGCAACCTGTTCCAGTGTCTTACCACACTCACAGAATCAACCAGGTTGAAAAAGACGTCAGAGATCATCAAGTCCAACATAATACCTAACACCTCCTGACAACTAAACCATGGCTCCAAGTGCCACATCCAAGCTTTTTTTCAACACCTCCAGGGATGGTGACTCTACAACCTCCCTGGGCAGCCCATTCCACTGGTCAATTACTCTGTCTGGGAAGAACTTTCTCTTCACCTTGAGCCTAAACTTCCCCTGGTGCAGGGGTACTTGATCTTCCTAAAATTCTATCTAACGCTGCTCTTCCTCTGCTTAAAACCATTCCCCCTTGTCCTGTTGCTGGAAACCCTTATGAAAAGGGTGCACAGCTCACAGTATTTCATGCTGATAAATTTTACAGACACTAGAAATATGGGCTTTTAAATTTTGAAGGAAAATATGTTACTGAACTGAATGGCTATATAGAAGAGAGAAAAAGTATCTCCAGTGCTTCTTTCCAAGAGTCAACCCTCCCAGTTTCATACTTTGCATTTCAAAGTTTTAATCCAATCATGTAATTATTAGGCTCATGATTTCAGAACACCTAAGATCCCACAAAGGACTCACAAAGCTACTTGACTATGGAATTTCTTCCAGGTCTTTCTGACACCTCACTGCTATGGAGCAACCAGAAAACTCTCTTTTGTGCTGCTGTATACCACACACAACACAGTGGGAACCACAGTGTAGCCAAACTTCTTTTTTTTTCCCCCTTTAAGTTTAGCAAATGCAACACACTTAGAAGTAGAACCTCGAGGTCTTATTAGTTTCATCTATGAATACTCTGCAATCAATTATTTTCCAACCTCTTAAACAAAAACTGAACAATGACAACAACAACAAAAAAATCCCACCACCACCACCCCCAAACCCAAATAAATAAAGAACCCCAAACTCAACCCAAAAAAGAAAGCCTTGAGACAACTTAAAATGCTTAAGGTTTCTGTAAGATTCAGGAGTTCAACAGCCTAAGGAACATAAGCAAGAGGAACTGTCCCCATCAAAGGCAAACAGATGTTGCTATAACCTTTTAAAAAACCCTCCTCCTGGAAGTGTTATAGTAAATATGTAAATATGCTTTGAAATCTAATATCCTTCCTGAAGTGGAAGCCGTGGAGCTCCAACAAGAGCTCTTTGAGAGGATGTTTTGGTTTCATGGGATTGTACATCTGTGATACTGAGCTGTGACCTGCAAGGCCAGGAGTCATTGCTACCATACCCTCATGCAAGACGGTTGCAGGGAGGAGAGCTGTCCCAGTGGAAGGAATGGATAATGAATGTGTGTGCACTGTAACCACATCCAGAGGCCTCTACCCAGCCATTCAGAACCTATTACTCCAACATATACCATGAACAGATGGGTTTGGACTCACTATAAAATAATCTGACCTATTTTCTATGCTTCTTCCCACCTCCTTCATGTGGGATTCCCTCCCCTTGCGCAGCTTTTCGAATGTCTGTTCATTAAGCTTCTGCTTCCAGCAATAAGAGGTCTTTGAGATGACATAAATTCCATTGCCAGAGCAGTTGTACTGCTCTGCAACAGCTGAGCAACTTATGACTCGCCTTCATTTGAAAGGAATTGATCTCACCACCCCTTTTCCCCACAGCAGTCCACAGAGGCTGGTGGCTCTGATGGGTTTCCCAGCAATGGGGATCCTTACATGAGTGCCAGAAAATGACTGCCAGAGTCTGAATTGCACAAGATTTCCTCTTCTAGCTACACTGCAGTATTAGATTTTTTTTCTTTGTCTGCTCTTAAAGAGAAATTAATTTTTTTAAATTTTTTGTTTCTCTCAAAGGATTCTGGGTCCAGCCCGCTGATGCCCTGACAACGACTGGGAAGTAGGAGCAGCCCTTGGTCTTTCTCTTCAGGAGAATGTTTTCTTTACTGAAAGAGTGGTCAAGCATTGGAACAGGCTCCCCAGAGAGTTGTATGGATCACCATCCCTGCCTATGGCAGGGGGTTTGGAACTAGATGATCCTTGAGGTCCCTTCCAACCCTGACAATTCTGTGATTCTGAGATGTTCAAAAAAATGTGTAGACATGGCACTTAGAGATATGCTTTGGTGAGCAAGGTGGTTGACAGGGTTGACAGATGGGCTTGATGATCTTAAAGGTTATAATCTTAATGATTCTATGATTGTGAAACATAAATTGATGTTGTTATGGTCAGTTATGTTCCAACTGCATCGCAGGAAAGAATGATTCTGGGCCAGAAGGCAGATAGAATGAACCTGGATGTTTCACAGGCTTGAGGGAATCAGCAAGAGCAGAAACAAACACACCGTGTGGAAGAGACTGCATGGTGCTATGTCCAGAGGATGCTCTCCAACGGGCAGGCACAGGTTGATGACAAGCTGCTTTCTGCCAGGCCAGTGCACTGATTAAGTACTGCTGAAGGCTGCTGTTTGGCTCTTGCAGGCAGCCAGGCTGAACAGTGGGTAGCTCACAATCAGCTTGAATGACTGAAACCAAACCATGTTACAAAGCATTTCATCTTCTGTCCAATTCATGTCTCACAATTTTGAAGCAGGGGATTCATAAGCTGCCCATTGCTTGTGGAGTATCTTCCACAAATATTCCCTTGGACCACTTCCAGGGGGAAAAGCTCTCTCTTTTTCAGTTCTGTTTGTTAACTCCTTCAGCAGCCTACAAACGGCATCTGGAGGGTTCGTATGCAGAAAACTTTAACAGCCCTTTGCTTTATTGGGTGTAACCCCAAAATTTCAAAGGGCTTTTTCTTCAGAGGGGTGCCCAAAACTCTAGTCAGGGCTTTGTGGATCTTGCAGTAACAGTCATACTGGTGCCTGCAGCTCAGGACCAAGGGTGAGGGCTGGCCTGAGATGAGACCCCTGAGCACCACGGGGAGGCTCCTGGTGAGGCTGCCAGAGTGGCCCTTTCATTGGTGTCTGCCCCACATTGGAACTGGCCTGGAGCACCAATGGAAAAGTCCTGAGGAGCAGCCTGGGGAAGCAGCTGCAGAAAAAAAGCATGAGGAACAAAAAAAAAAAAAGCTACTCTTTGGTTTTGTTTTGAGAAAATACACAAGCAAGATAAGAAATACTTGATTTACCTAATTATGCTTCTTATTTTCATTCTGGAAAGGCAGAGCATATTGACAGTGCTGGAAAATCCACCACAGACTCAAAACACCCAGACTCCAGCCTTGCCCTTTATTTTTGCCTTTTCTGCACTCATAGTGGGGCTGGAAGTTGATTGTGGGGGAGGGACCTCATCTGCACTATACTGATTTGCAGAGGCAGTCATCCAAAAACAATATTCTGGGTTGAGTTCCTGGAGAGGGACGTTGGGGTTTTGTGGTGGGGAAAAGCTGGCAACCTTGACTCTGATCTGTAAAAATCTTCCTTCACCCCTTACACATTTAATGGCTTGTTTTCACACCTTGCCCTCTTTGAAGGATTATATACAGTAACACGATGCTGTCTGGAGCTTCAGATTTTTCAGAGGTGCATCCAAGCTTGAAGTAACCTCTTGCATCCTCCCCCCTCCAGGAAAAAAAAAAAAAATCAGAAAAAGCTTGTCAGGTCTGTGTTGATTGCCTTCCTATATTTTCCCTGCCTTTTTGGTTTTGAAAGAACTGTGCCACTTATGTGTGTTCTACCCTATCCCTCTTAACTCCAGAAAAATGCCATATCTGAAGCTTTCCCTGCCATATGTCCTATAGAGACATATGAAGCATATTTCTTTTATATTCATATTTTATTGGAAGCCTTACAAAGCATACAGAACAGATGCCAGGACATCAAATTCATCATGCAGAGCCTTGATTATACAGACCCTGAAGCCCCAACACTGCCATACAATCCTTCCTTTCAGGAAATAAAAGCCAAAGCCCAGTTTTCCCACAGGACCACTTGTGGGTATAAGCTGAAGCCCTTATTACCGGAGGTTCCTTGGATACGATTTAAAGTTTGAAAGTCCCTCATATAGCTGTTCACTCATCATGAGGTACCTCTCAAAGCCTAGGCGTGCTGCTAAAAGTAGGAACACCCTTCCAAAACCAGGCAAGCACACAGCCAAGTATCTGCTTCCAGCTTAGCAGCAGCAACCTTCTCTCTTTCTCTGAGAGTGCAGAAGATGAGGAGAGAGATAAGCGCAGAGGGAGCGCAGCATCCATCACCAGAAGCTACAACTAGGTAGAATCATAGAATTGTTAGGGTTGGAAAGGACTTCAAGGATCATCTAGTTCCAAACCCCCCGACATGGGCAGGGACACCTCACACTAGATCAGGTTGCTCACAGCCTCATCCAGCCTGGCTGCAAAAACCTCCAGGGGTGGGGCTTCCACCACCTCCCTGGGCAACCTGTTCCAGTGTCTCACCACCCTCATGGGGAAGAATTTCTTCCTAACATCCAATCTGAATCTACCCATTTCTAGTTTTGCTCCATTCCCCCTAGTCCTATCACTACCTGACAACCTAAAAAGTCCCTCAGCAGATTTCTTGTAGGATCCCTTCAGATACTGGAATGCCACAATAAGGTCTCCTTGGAGCCTTCTCCTCTCCATGCTGAACAGCCCCAACTCTCTCAATCTATCCTCATAGCAGAGGAGCTCCAGCTCTCTGATCATCCTTGCAGCCATTCTCTGGACACACTCCTGTACATCCAGATCTTTCTTGTAATAGGGGCTGCAGAACTGGATGCAATACTCCAGGTGGGGTGTCACCAGAGTGGAGTAGAGGGGCAGGATCACCTCCCTTAACCTGCTGGCTACGCTTCTGTAGATGCAGCCCAGGATACAGTTTGCTTTCTGGGCTGCATGTGCACACTGGTGGCTCACCCATGCAAGGGAACAGCATGTTAGTCACGACAAAAGAAGGTTGCCATTTGACCCAAATCTGCTCTGCAAAGAGGATAGAAAACAGTTCCCTGGGAGCTTGATGACTTATGCCATGACAAAGCAGCACTGAAGAATAAATGACTGGAGCAGATCCTTACTGGCTGGACATTTCCTCCTGCAGTTTGCGGTGTAAATCAAAGCAGGCATGACATCCTCTGAAATTGTGGATCTGTTTACATGTGTTTGGGCTGACCATATTTACTCACTCGGGGTTTCACTCCACCACTTGTTAATGCATTTGGCATGCCCTCATGTAAATACATCTGGGATTTCAAAGGAAGGTCATTCTCTATTTCCCTGTCCACGCAGAGGGAACATGCCAGAACTGTGCTGAGGAGATGGAATGAGATCACTTGAGATCAGAGTCACCATGGGTGGGTAATGCTGAGAGAGATTACCCCTATGGTGTGTGTAGAAGTATTCCAAACCCTTGTCACAGTTATGATATATTCACAGGAACACATCCCTGACTGCATCCCTGAAACTGTTCCTTCGTTTTAAGTCTACTTGCTGCTTAAAGGAAGCCACTCCTGCAGCGTGCAATGACAGATGGCAGCAAACAGGGTGGAAAAGGTGATAGTGGGAATATAGAATCACAGAATCATAGAATGGTCTGGGCTGGAAGGGACCTCCAAAGGTCATCCAGTCCAACCCCCTCTGCAGTCAGCAGGGACATCCCCAACTAGACCAGGCTGTCCAGAGTCTCGTTGAGCCTCACCTTGAATGTCTTCAGGGAAGGGGCCTCAAAAACCTCCCTGGGCAACCTGTTCCAGTGTTCCACCAACCTCATAGTAAAGAACTTCTTCCTAACATCCAATCTAAGTCTGCTCTTCTCCAGCTTAAAGCCATTGCCCCTCATCATCACTGCAGGCCTTTGTAAACAGTCTCTCTCCATCCTTCTTGTAGGCCCCCTCAGGTACTGGAAGGCTACTATTAGGTCTCCCCAGAGCTTCCTCTTCACCAGGCTGAGCAACTCCTGTTTATAAATCCCTATTATGAGTCAGATGTGTGTGTAGATTCCAGTACTTCCATGCCCAACCAGGTCAGGTGAGACATTCTGATCAGGTTCACTGCACTCAAAATCAGATTCTGTCAAACCTTGTGCTCTTTTTTTTTTTTTTTTTTTTTTTTTTTTCTTTCACTATTTTGGTCAAACAAGAGCTGCTTGAAACTCAGCCAAGCACTGAAACTTGCAAAAATTTCAGTTTCCTGATTGGAAAAGGATCCAGTGTTACACAGGAGAGGAGATGTCTCTATCAACCATAAAATGTCTGCACCAACTCATTTCCTCCACAGGTCCAGAAAAAGGCACTGGTCCTTGCTGAAACAATACCCTGCAATGCATAAACATTGGTTCTGATCCCATCTGACATGTTTGGGTTTCTTCCCACATTTACTCTGTGCCTTTGTGGGAATAAAGTCCATGTTGGTTTTCAGCTTTATTTTTTAAACTTCATGGTAAAGAGATTTGAATTTATTTTACTTAGAATAGAATTTTCTTTCTTCTGAATACATCTGGCTAGTTGGCATAAAACAGAACTATAGCTGAATCCCTCGAGTTTAAAGGAATATTTCTGGTCACAGAGGATTTAGCTCGAAATTTACTTCAGGATTTATGTGCTCAAGGATTAATGCAAAATAAATTCCATGCAATGCTTACTATTTCATATCCAAAATTTAGAAACTGCTTTGAAAAACACAGCAAAGGTGTTTGGTGTTTTTTTAATGGTTAAAGAAGATGGTTGATCTTTCAAGTTTCAATGCTGAAGTTGTCTTTCAGAGTCATAGAATCATAGAATCAGTCAGGGTTGGAAGGGACCACAAGGATCATCCAGTTCCAACCCCCCTGCCATGGGCAGGGACACCTCACACTAGATCAGGCTGGCCAGAGCCTCATCCAGCCTGGCCTTAAACACCTCCAGGGATGGGGCCTCAAGCATCTCCCTGGGCAACCCATTCCAAGCTCTCCCCACTCTCATGGTGAAGAACTTCCTCCTCACATCCAGCCTGAATCTCCCCACTTCCAGCTTTATTCCATTCCCCCTAGTCCTATCACTACCTGATATCCTAGAAACAGTGCACATCTCTGAAATGCCTGTTTACAGAAAATGACAGGATTTGTTGAAGTCATACGTCAAATGGCTTGGGCTTTTTCTTTGTTTGTTTGGGCTTTTCACTTTCTTTTGGAGAATGCACCACATCAATATCCCTAACTCTTCCTCTGTATTTAGGATGGGATTTCTGAAAGCATTTAATATCATGTCTAACTCTAACCCAGTTCAATCTTGGTGGTGTCTTAAATAGGAGTAGGATTGTGTCATCATAGAAGACTTCTGAAAACCCCAGGGTGATCCCTACTATTACCTCATTTAGCTCTTTTTTGCTGGGTGATGAACTAACACTCTTAAGAATCAGATTTTCATGACTCAAGAAGAATGCAAGAGGGAACTTTATCACCTGGCTTGAAAAAAAGCCCAGAAATACTGGCTCTTTACCCAGGCTTTGGTGCAAGAGACCAGTGTGAGGAGAGATGCCCCTTGTTGTACCACTTGTGGGAGAAGTTGTGAGCTGGCATGAGAAGTTGTAAGATTCTCCCCTTCTGCTCTGCTCTGGTGAGACCCCCCTGGAGTAATGCATCCAGTTCTGGAGCCCCTGTTACAAGAAAGATCTGGATGTGCTGGAATGTGTCCAGAGAAGGGCCAGGAGGATGATCAGAGGGCTGGAGCTCCTCTCCTATGAAGACAGACTGATAGAGGTGGGACTGTACATCATGGAGAAGAGAAGGCTCTGAGGAGACCTTATTGTGGCCTTCCAGTTTCTGAAGGGAGCCTACAAGAAAACTGGGGAGGGACTTTTGAAGGTGTCAGTTAATGATAGGACTAGGGGGAATGGAAAAACTAGAAATGGGGAGAGTCAGATTGGATGTTAGGAAGAAATTCTTCCCCATGAGGGTGGTGAGACACTGGAACAGGTTGCCCAGGGAGGTGGTAGAAGCTCCACCCCTGGAGGTTTTTGCAGCCAGGCTGGATGTGGCTGTGAGCAACCTGATCTAGTGTGAGGTGTCCCTGCTCATGTCAGGGAGTTTGGAACTAGATGATCCTTGAAGTCCCTTCAACCCTAACAATCCTATGATACAAAGCTGTCCTGTCCCATTCTTATTCCTCCTCTGTGTATAGCCAGCTCCACAGCCAGCCCCAGACACTCCAGAGGTACAGTCCCAGTAGAAGCAGCATCATCTCTGTGCACTTCAACAAGTCACATCTAACATGACAACAGAAAGTGGATGGTCATGTTTTTCATTTCATGGAACTAAACAGCAGTAGATCAATATATGGCTGAGACACCAACCCTGGTTGTGTTTTTAAAGGTAATTTGGAGGTGGTGCTTGGGGATCTGGTTTAAGGGTGAACCTTGCAGGGTAGGGTTATTGGTTGGACTTGGTGACCCTGAGGGTCTTTTCCAACCTGAATGTTTCTGTGATTCTCTAACTATTAGATGAACACAAGCTCACAGGTGGGTGACTAATAAGCAAGACCACAACTGTGAAAGCCAGCCTGGTTCCTGCTTTCCAGCATCACATCTCCCTCTAGTGCATTCAGCTCCAAAGACCATCTGCCAGTCTCCTTTCACCGAGCTCCCACTAGAGCTGACCACAGCAAAATTAACATCTTGTGACCTTACTGCCAGGCACTGGTCCAGCTGAAGTCAGGTTTTGTATGAAACTACCCAGCTAAGACAAGGAGCAGTTTTGATAGTTCTTGGAAAGCCAGACAGTAGTGCTCAGAGGGATGCAGCACTTCCAACAACCAGAAAAAAGCAGAAGAAGCTCAAAGAGATACATCACACTAATGAACAGTGTGAGACCTACTAAAATGGTATTTAAATGGTAGAGAGAAGAAGCCATAGTGGCATATTCAGCTACTTGCTTCCCTTTGGGAACCTGAATTCCATAAATTACTTTCCCCCCCTCATCTTTAGCTAAAGTTTGATTGAAGCTCATCTTAACTAAGCTCAT
The DNA here is from genome assembly GCF_027791375.1 of Indicator indicator. NCBI lineage: Eukaryota > Metazoa > Chordata > Aves > Piciformes > Indicatoridae > Indicator > Indicator indicator. The sequence goes on along the minus strand of NC_072012.1, from coordinate 9,789,995 downwards.
TCGCTTATGCACAGCTTCACAGCACAGTAGTTGTGTTTGAGAAGTGGAAGTGGTTTTGCACAAGGTTTGTGGATATGTCCATCAGGGGGAGGGAAAATTATTTTTGGCTGTATCCTGATGCATCATGGTGTTTATGTAGAGAACTGAAAAACGGCTGCTCAGAGAAAGTTTGACTTTTGCCATGCTAGCAGCACATGAGTGGGAGCTGACTCACATTTTTAGTATCTGAGTGGGTATCATCTACTGGAACCATCATTTCTGGGAGTCATATCTGGCACTTCTGACATCATCAGTTCTTCCTCTGCATGTCTCTCCCACACACATTTCAACTGTCGAGCATCAAGAACAAGGGAAGTAGGAACAGCCTATTCATCCCAGTAGGCAAAACAAAGGAGGGTGGAGAGAGCCTGCTGAGAAAAGCCTGTAGTGATAGGTCAGGGGCAGTGGCTTCAGGACTGAGAAAAGCAGATTTAGATTGAATGCTAGGAACAAGTTCTTTACCATGAGTGTGGTGAAACACTGGAACATGTTGCCCACGGAGGTGGTTGAGACCCCATACCTGGAGGTACTCAAGATGAGGCTCTGGGCAACCTGATCTAGTTGTGGATGTCCCTGCTCACTGCAGGGGTGTTGGACTAGATGACCTTCAGAGGTCCCTTCCAGCCCAAACCATTCTATGATTCTATGAAGCAAGCAAACCCCCTCTTTGCCTACCAAACCACTATTGTAGAGTAAAAACCTGACCAGCAGTTGCAGGTCATAGATAGAAAGTCAGTTATTAGCTTCTCCCAGCTGCTTCACACAAAGGTGTTGTGGAAGACACAAAGAAAAGCCTAATCAAGGAAAAGCTGGCACTTTTTTAGGAGAGAAGCCCTGCCTAAGCTATTCTGAATGCAGTAAAATATAGAATCATAGAAAATGAGTAACAAATTTATTTTCATAGAGATGTTTTCACATGAGCATTCTTATGCTTGAGAAAGCTTTGCTGTATGAGATCAGTAATCACAGAATCATAAATAAGGAAGACACCTGAAGGTATCATGCAATGCACACTCCCACCTAGGACAGGACCACCCCTAATTTGGTCAGTTCTTCAAAACCTTTAGCTAGCCCCTCTCATTTTCAGTGATGGAAAGAGCTTCAAGTATTCCTGTCCTGATTCGTTACTCTTACTATTAGTTTTTTTTCCTAATGTTTATTTAAACCTAGTCCTTGTCCTAACCACCACTTGTGTGAAGACCTGGGCTTTCCTTCTAACGTTGCCTCTTACTATGACAAAACCCCCAAAAGTTTGAATAAGAGGAAATCTGTGGGGTTTTTTTGTTTTGGTTTGTTTTTTTGTTTGTTTGTTTTTAAATAAATCCAGTTCTTAAGACTTCAGAACACAATTTGTGTGTGTATGTGGGGGTGGTGGGGTGGTGTTTTGTTTGTTGGGCTTCTTGTTGTTGTTGTTGTTTTGGTTTTGTGTTAAATCATATCTTCATTTACTGGTTTTAGTAAAAAAATATTATGAAAAAACCCTCTCTTTATGTAGTATCAGAAATCCAGTCCCAAGCTGGGTATGCAATAAATAAGACAAGGCAGACTACTCATGTGGAACTAGAAGGTTGATTTCTGGACAGAGTAGTTTTAGGGAAGTTAAACTTCTAGATTCTTATCTGAGCCAAGCTATTTGAGGTTTGCCCCTCACTTGCTAGGAGTCTGGATTTTTCACCTCCAGAGACTTGAGTTTAAATCCTGGTTTAGGTCACTGTGAAAATTACTTTGGTGGTTTGCATCCTAGTGGACTTCTGTCAGCATTGACAAAACCATCACACAATCCTGCACAACTGGAAATTTTTTGCTTACAAGAAAGCCTGGACTGGAATACCAGAAGCCTTTGCAAGTTGAGATTGAATTATGATTCTATAGCTACACGGAGAATTTTGAGCAGTACATGATACAATGAAGTCCAGTGACAAGCAATATAAATTAACTGCTACCTTAGCAGGGATGTGTTTATTGGCTGTCCAGACTCATAAGTTTTTTAATCAATACCTTCATATGTTATCCCAAAAACCTGGAGGATTTTAAGGCCAGGCTGGATGTGGCTCTGAGCAACCTGTTCTAGTGTGAGGTGTCCCTGCCCATGGGCAGGGGGGTTGGAACTGGATGATCCTTGAGGTCCCTTCCAACCCTAACAATTCTATGATTCTATAATTCTATGATTCTATATACTTTACCATCATCCCTAAGAAAGCAGCTGCTAGGAAATCACAGAATCAGAGAATTAAGGTTGGAAAAAGACCTTTAAGATCATTGAGTACAACTATAACCCAGCTACCATGACCACTGAACTGTATCCTGAAGCACCACATCTACAGACTTCTTGAACATCTCCATAGATGGTGACTCCACCACCTCCCTAGGCAGCCAGTACCAATGCCTTACCACTCTTTCAGGAAAGAAATTTTTCCTAGTATCCAATCTAAGCCTCCCCTGGCATAATTTAAGCCCATTTCCTCTTGTCCTAGTGATAGTTACTTGAGAGAAGAGACCAGCACCAGCCTTACTACAACCTCCTTTCAGGTAGTTGTAGAGCAATAAGACCTCCCTTTGCCTCCTCTTCTCCAAACTAAACAATCACAGTTCCCTCAGCCACTCCTCATATGACATGCTCTCAAACCCCTCACCAGCTTCCCTGCTCTTCTCTGGACACCCTCTGAGACCTCAATGCCTTTCCTGTACTGCAGCACCCAGAACTGAACACAGTACTCAAGCTGTGGCCTCACCAGTGCCAAGTACAGGGGCACAATCACTTCCCTACTCCTTCTGGACATGCTGTTTTTGATCCAGGCCAGGATTATGTGGGCACACTGCTGGCTCATTTTCAGCTGTCTGTCCACCAACACTCCCAGATCCTTTTCCACTGGGCTGTCTTTCCATCCACTCTCCCCAAGCCTGTAGTGTTGCCTGGGGTTGTTGTGACCAAAGTGACGGACCCCGCACTTGGGCTTGGCCACTTGATCCAACCTGTCCAGATCTATCTGCAGAGCCTTCCTACCCTCCAGCACAACTTGAGGAACACTAAAATGGGAATGAACAGAGGTCTGCACTGTAGGAGTTAATTTCAGCTCAGCTACAGGCAGAATGCTGTGAATTCAATCATGGTTGGTGCTGGAGTTTGCAGCACAATTCGTCAGTAGCTACAGATTATGTTCCAAAATCTCAGCTTTGTGTTTTCTTTTGTTCTGTTTTTTTTTTTTTTTTTTGGTTGTTTGTTTTGTTTTGGGGTTGGGGTTGGAGCTTTTTTGTTGGTTTGGGGTTTTTTTCTTTTTTTTTTCTTTTTTTTTTTTTTCTTTTCTCCTTTCCTGCTGCCACAGTTGCAATAGAAAACTTATATTTTGGAGGGCCACATAACTGAATATAAAATCTGTTTCCCTGAAGTTGTGGTCTGCCTTAAGCAAGGCTGGAGTCATGTGAAATGTCACATGCATCTCAGCAAAACATCAGCCATGAAGAAACTGGAAGATTATGGGAGTGTTCCCCACCATCTTATAAAGTGGGCCCCCCCTCTAAGGCTGAAACAAAATTTAATTAAAACAAAGAAACAACCCCCATGAGAACTATGCTACTGGTTTTATCATTCATTCACAAATGTCAACTTAAAACAACTATTTCTCTGGTGCTATCACAGCTTTATCTATAGGTAGATTCCTGAAGAATTCAAGTTCAAGGTACATGGCACCTTGATGACAGCTTTCCCATACAGTCAAATCTTTGTATAATCCAGAAACCTAAAAGAACATGTTCCTACAGTAATTTTCACCTCCTCATTTAATTTCACAATATCTACAGCCTACAGCAACACATCAGTGGTGAAGATGGAGCAGAATCCTGCTCTCCAGCCCCTTTGAAAAGAGGCCAAAGTTTTGGATTGTGCAAAAAAAAAAAAAAAAAAAAAAAAAGGAAAAAAAGAGTCAAAGGATTTACTCGAAGGTGAAAGAGTAGGAAAATATTGTAATAAAAACAAAAGACTTGACAGAAAAGAGAATTCATTCAAAAGCTACAAACATTGCCAGGAAAAATGCCCCTCAGGGTCTTCATTCCTAGAGCAGGAGGGAACAGAAGTTCCAAAGGGAAAAATGACTTCTCCAGAGAATTAGAAAACAAAAGCCTGCATTTGGTACCTGTCCTTCAGCATGTGCCTGGTACGACTTCCACTGGCCATTGCCTTCTGCATCCCTCTACACCCCCCTTACCTGGTGCCACAGGATGGCTCCTCCAGCTGATGCTGGGGTTTCTCTGTCTCTCCATCTTCCCCTCTCCATCTCTCCCTTGTAGTTTGTTTTTCAAGCCTCCTGGGATATCTGATGATGCTGTTTGGAAGTTCCTGGTGAGACAGGGTGGTGACTGTAGCCTGGTGCTGTGTGGGTACAGCCTCAAGTGGGGTCAGCCCTGCAGCTCTGTGCATGGTTGTGCTGAGTTGAAATTAGCACCCCAACTAATTTGAGAGAATTACCCCCCAAAATAAAACTGCCAGACCAGCTCAGGTGGAAGCAAATGAAGCTATATTTACAGGCAAAACTAAAATCTAGAAGAGGAAATGCAATAAATATGTACAAAATATGCAGTGTTTACATGTATTTACAATTTATAAACAACACAAGAAAACCCCTGGACAAAACCAGGGGGCTACCAATAGCTTCCCTCTCTCTGCCCCCTCCCTCTGTACAAGGGACAAAAGAAAAGAGAAGAGAGAAGCAGTGAGTAGCTTGTTAGTACTTACCCACTACAAAAGCACAGCCAAGGTCTGCAACAGCCCAGCAAAGGCACCAGCTAGCATCTGCTAGAGCCAAGAAGCTGAAAAGAGAAAAAGTTAATTTATATAACTAACTTCATGTTAGTTATCAGCCCAAGGGGATTATTTAGACCTTATCATTATTTTTCTTTTGCATCCAATAGTAGTTTATTTACATTCTACCACTTTCTACTCAATCTGTGGAAAATTTCCTAGGCATCAGCCCAAAACTACCACAATGGTGCCAACAGCCTGGTTGCAGAGGCAGAGCAATGGTGTGGCTGAGGCTTGTTTCCAAAAGCAAGTTGCTTTTTGGGAGCTTCTCTGCAAATCAAGCCTGTTTCCTCTGGATTTCATTGGAATTGGGCAGGCACCTGAACAGGCTGCCCAGGGAGGTGGTGGAGTCACTATCCCTGGAGGTGTTCAAGAAATATGTGGGTATGGTACTTTGGGACATGGTTTAATGGACATGGAGATCTTTGGTTGAAGGTTGGACTCAATGATCTTAGAGGTCTCTTCCAACCAAAGCAATTCTCTGATTCTATGAAATTCCATCAGACTATCCACAAAACAGGACACAGAAAAAGCACAGCTGACTTCTGTAAGTGACAGAGGAGTCAGAGGGACAAGGGATGCACAGCTGGCTTGTGAACCTGTCCAGGAATAGGGAGATCTCCTGAACTGGAAAATAAGAGCATGAGAGAATAGCCACTTACAGATTCCACTGTTATCATTCAACAATTTGATCCAGAGTAAGGCCAAACACAGGTGAGCCCAGCCTTTCACATCCATCACTATTTGCTGCTCCTGAAGGCTCAGGTACCAGGATTGCACATTTTTCTGAAAATGATCCAGCAAAATATGGGCTCAATTACCATAGAGGAGAAGGCAATCAGAACATATGTGGGGACTGGAGAATGCTTGGAAACCTGGCATTTAGACAAGAGCTGCTGGTGTGGATTCACATAAGAATTCTCAAACCCTAGTGTCTTCAAGGGATTCCCCTCCACAGGCCCAGGGACTTCAGCATTCTGTGAGATGCCAACATCTTTTCCCACCTAAAATATCAGTTGGTTTGATGATGTGGATGAAGAACTGGATCTGTTGAGGGTTCCTGATAGTTTTTTTGTACTCCAGGATTCGATCACTCTGGAAGGGAACACCAGATGAGTGTAAATGATTTGGATTGTCACAGATGTACTCACCAGTAAGGTTTATGACACTGAGGCTTGCAAACATCCAACTATGTACCTGCTGAAAGCAGGTAAACCAGTCTGTACTCTCAGCAACAAGCTGAATGAATTCATGGAAACACTGAAACAACAACAAAAACAAAAATTAATGGAAGTTAAAGCTCACACATTATTCTATTTTAAAATGGGAGCACAAGAAGGTAAAGCCTGGCAAGAAAGTAAAATGTCATTAGAACAAAAGGGTCTTAAAAGCCTCTTCACTGCAAGAGTAAAGGTTCCACATGGTTTAAATTCCATGTTTGCTGATGTCCAGCTCAGAAACATCAGGGATGAGCTTGATGCATCTGAAGCAGCTGATCACAATCCTGTTAAGCTATTTTGTTACATATAGTGGGTGCACAATCTAAGAGTCTGAGTCTATGCAAGTCTCGTGCTGTAATGTCTTCAAGGAGAGGACTAGCCCCACCAGCCAGCTCCTGTTCCTCAGTTCATACCCCTGTTTAAAGCATCTATGTTTGGATGAGTATTAATCATAAAACTTGACTCTGTCAGAGTATTACATTCCTCATAGTTACATTTTTCTGCAAGAATATAAATTACTGGGTGGGATTTCTGCCCCAAATTCCAGTTCAGATGACGACAGTTTGGTGAAGGCTTAGATGCACTTTTGGTTTGATAGACCTTCATTATTTTCAATGTCTTGCCATGCTGCCATTTTCAACTCAGAAGCAGCTGCATTTCAGTGTCTGTAAAATATTCTTGAGCCTGTTCAGCATCTTCAGCAATCTGTAGCACATAGATGCTAGGTGTGTAATTGGATCAGCATGGTAAACTTTTATTTCTTTTTGGATCCCATGAAAGCCAACCTTACTAGAGCAGCCTGCTTCCAAATACAGTACAAATATCAATCCAACAGCAATTATCAGATAGTAAGTTTGAAAACAGAGAAGGTACTTCCTCACAGAGCACATAATTAAATTGTAGACCTCACTGGCACAGGAGGTTTTGGGACTAAGACCAAAAAAAGACTTCAGATAAATCCATGGACAACACATCTGTCAGCAGCTATTAAAAACAGCAGTGCAGGCTGAACCTCTGGCTGAGAAAGTACCTATGCCCTTGGCAGCTGGAACCTAGGAGGGTATTGTGGGAAAATATAGTGCTACCACTGGCACCCATTAATGCCCATGCTAGAGACTAAGGGTTGGGCCAGGCTGATATTTGGTGTGAGTCAGCATGGAAATCATTATGGCTGCTAGGAGAACTGAAACAGGGATTCTCCAGTGAGAGACCCATGCATATAGTGTAAGGACAACCAATACAAGACATTGTTAATCTAAATACCCTTAAAGAAGTACCAAGAGCAGTATCTAAAGGAATGCAATTTCAAGGGTCCCTGTTTATGCAGGTGCTTTTATCACCTGCACTGCTCAGGGGGGAAGAAAATAATCAGAAAGGCAGCAAGTAGTGGTATGGAAATAGATTGCTGCATGAAATTGCAGCCTCTCTCCATCCTCAGACATTATGGAAGTGCTAAGCTTTATGCCTCCAGATCATAGCTGCAACCCAAGAAAGAGCCATTGCTAAGAAACATGGTTGAGCACCAGGCTTGCTACAATTAGATAGGGTTGGGACTTGATGATCTTAAAGGCCTTTTCCAACAAACACAATTCTATGATTCACAGATCCAACCAGGTTGGAGGACAACTCCAAGATCCTCAAGTCCAACTGATCACCCAACCCCAACTAATCAGCTAGACCATGGCACTAAGTGCCTCACCCAATCTTTTCTTAAACACCTCCAGGGACACTGACCCCACCACCTCCCTGGGCAGCCCATTCCAATGGGCTATTCTATGGGATTCTATGTTCTGTTTTCCCGTCAAGGAATGTTGTGGCAAAGCTTACAATTACCCCCACCACTGCACACTCCACAGCTACCACACACACTGAAAGACTTATCTTTAAAACAAAAAAAAAAAAGTGGGAGCTATGTGGCTTTTCCATCCCCTTGCTTATCAGAGGCACATCCAGCTAGAGTAAGTAAGAAGAAATGGGATTGTGACCACTTGAGTTTCCTAAGCAGTCCCCTCTTTCACTGTTCAGAAAGATAGGAGGTAATTTCAGAGGACATGGGACAGGTTAGCATGAAATCTCAGTGCTGAGGTTCAGTTTAGCTTCAGCATGAAGCTCCTGGAGGATGAATTCCATAATGTTGTGTTCTCAGGTGCATAAGGGCATTGGAGCAAAAATAGATTTAGATTGGATGTTAGGAAGAAGTTCTTCCCCATGAGGGTGGTGAGACACTGGAACAGGTTGCCCAGGGAGGTGGTAGAAGCTCCATCCCTGGAGGTTTTTCAGGCCAGGCTGGATGTGGCTGTGAGCAACCTGATCTAGTGTGAGGTGTCCCTGCCCATGTGTGGAAAACAGTGTTGGTAACACAGGGATGTTTTAGTTACTGCAGAGTGATGCTTACACAGAATCAAAGCCTTTTCTGCTTCTCACCCCATCCACCAGTGAGTAGGCTGGGGGTGCACAAGAAGCTGGGAGGAGATACAGCAGGGAGAGCTGATCCCAACTGACCAGATGATATTCTATACCATACAACATGATGCTCAGCATATGTCCATCCAGAGGGACCTTGACAGGCTTGAGAGGTGGTCCAGTGCTAACCTCAACAAAGTCACATGCAAGGTTCTGCACCAAATACAGGCTGGGCAGAGAATGGATAAAGAGCAGTCTTGAGGAGGAAGATTTGGGAGTGCTGGTTGATGAGAAGCTCAAAAAGAGCTGGCATCATGTGCCTGCAGCTCAGAAAGCCAACTGTGCCTTGGACTGCATCAAAAGAAGTATGGCCAGCAGGTTGAGGGAGATGATCTGCTCCTTTGGGACCCCACCTGGAGTACTGTGTCCAGCTCTGGAGTCTCCCACAAAAGAAGGACATGGAACTGTTAGAGCAGGTCCAAAGGGGGCCAAGAAGATGATCAGAGGGCTGGAGAACCTATCCCATGAAGACAGGCTGAGAGCCTTAGGAGTTAAGCCTGGAAAAGAGAAGGCTCTGGGGAGACCTTACCACAGCCTTCCAGGTAAGGGGGCCTACAGGACAGCTGGAGAAGGACATTTCACAAAGGTCTGTAGTGATAGGGTGAGGGATAATCACTTCAAACTGTAAGAAGCTAGATTTAGGTTAGACATTAGGAAGGAAGTCTTCACCATGAGCATAATGAAGCATTGGAAAGGTTGCCCAGAGAAGTTGTGGAAGTTAGATAGGACCTGGAGTTACCTGGTCTAGCAGGAGGTGTCCCTGCCATATCAAGGTGCTGGAACTATATGGCCTTTAAGGTCCCTTCCAACCCAACCAATTCTGTGATTCTATGATAATGCTGGAGGAAAAAGATAAAAAAAAGAAATTAAAAAAAGAGGGTCACATTTGGAGTGATGATGTTTGTCTTCCCAACTAACTGCTAGGCATAATGGAGCTTTGCTTTCCTGGAGGTGGCTGAACACCATGGGAAGTAGAGATGCTCTGCTTTGTTTGTGTGCATGGCTTTTGCTTTACCTACTAAAGTGTCTTCCTCTCAACCCACATTTTCCCAGTTTTGCTACTCCGATTCTCTCCCTGGTCCAAGTGCAAGGGGAGCTTAGTTGCCAGCGGGGATTAAACCATGAAATTCTGAGTGGTGAACAAAAAACCCAATCCTATTTGCATATTATGCACCTACACATTACAAACTGGCTGTGTGGAACCAAAGGAACTGTCAACACACATGGTATGGGTTAACTGAAGTACCTGAAGGGGACCTACAAGAAGGCTGCAGAGGGACTCTTTTCAAAGGTCTGTAGCGATAGGATGAAGAGCAAGGGATTGAAATTAGAGAAGAGAAGATTTAGATTGGATGTTAGGGACAAGTTCTGCACTCTGAGGGTACTGGAACAGTGGAATAAGTTGCTCAGGGAGGTAGATGAGACCCCATGCCTGAAATTACTCACAGTCAGACTTGACAGGGCTCTGGGCAACCTCATCTAGTGGAGGATGCCCCTGCTGACTGCATGGGGTTGGACTAGATGACCCTTGGAGGTCCCTTCCAAATCATTTTGTGATTCTATGACAACACTTAACAAAAGCACTCCAGCCAGAAGTGGAGCAAATGAGGGTAAGTTATACCCTGTAGTCAGCATTTCCATCCAATGAAGCCATTCTTCTTACATTCTTTACCCAGCAGAATGCTCCAAGCCTGGATCTGCACATAAAAATCACTCAGACAAATACGCCATCCTACTACTTCACAACAACTTTTCTACTGATTTGGCCCCATCCCTGGAGATACTCAAAGTGGGGCTCAACAGGGCTCTGGGCAGCCTGATCTAGTTGAGGATGTCCCTGCTGACGGCAGAGGGGATTGAACTAGATGAACTTTGGAGGTCTCTCCCATCCCAGACCATTCTATGATTCTATGACTCCCTAGGCCATTTCCTAATTTGATATCATGGCTCTTACAAAGTCAATGGCAAAAACCTACGAAGTGTAACTCCACAGAAACTATTTCAGTGCAAACTGGATGTTAAAGTATCAAATCAGAGAAGCATTGAAGATTTCCTAGGCTTCACTTCCAATGATAAGAATGTCTGAATGAGCAGGATGGGGAGGAACTGGAGCATCAAGATTCTTGGGTTTGTCTTTCTGCAATTATCACAGTATATCAGAGGTTGGAAGGGACCTCCAGAGATCATCAGGTCCAACCCCCTGCCAGAGCAGAATCACTTAGGGTAGTCTGCACAGAAATGCATCCAGGTGGGTTTGGAAAGTCTCCAGAGAAGGAAACTCCACAACCCCCCTGGGCAGCCTGTTCCAGTGCTCTGTCACCCTCACTGTAAAGAAGTTTCTCCTCATGTTGAGGTGAAATCTTTTATGCTCAAGTTTGAAGCTGTTGTTCCCTGTCTTATCACTGTGAACCACCCAAAAGAGCCTGGCTCCCTCCACTTGACACCCACCCCTCACATATTTATAGACATTGATCAGATCCCCTCTCAGTCTTCTCTTCTCAGGACTAAGCAGGCCCAGGGCTCTCAGTCTCTCTTCATAAGGGAGATGCTCAAGTCCCCTAATCATCCTCATGGCTCAATCACAGGGATGAATTTCAATGAAACTGTTCTGCTGTCTGTGGCTTTAATGAGGATCACTTGCCTTACCTAATAAAAAAAAAAAAAAAAAAAAAAACCCAAACCAAACCCAAAAGTATATCTTTGAGAACTCAAAATATCTTGGTTTAATGAGGCACACAGGCAGAAGTTCATGAGTGGGTAAACTCCCTTGCTGCCTCTGTACACCTGTGCACCAGCTGGATTTAATCTCCCCAGGACTGTATTTTAGAGGCCATTGCCGGATTTCAGACTGGGAACTGAACCCTGCCCCACCCAGCCATGTTCCAGTCCACAAACTACTTCTAACATTTCAGTGAGGGTAGAACAATTGTATTCTGTGGGTTAAAGAAATCCAAGGATGATTGATGTGTTGTCGGGAGTTTCGGGAGCAGAAATGAAAACAGGCAAATTCAGCTGACACGAAAACCACCCAGCCATTTGGCCTGGTGCAGCAAACAGAATATCTAAACTTAGCCATAAATGTGATTGATATTTGTGCACTACAGAACAGAGATGTACAGGCAGGACTCTGATCAATACCAGCTAAGTTAATACCATCCACAGTTTCAGAAGAAATAAAGAGTTGTACTTTCTCCATATCTTTCAACAGTTACCTATCTTCGCAGTCTGCACCAACACACGGAGTGAAAGATCAAACACTCTGCCCAAGGGCAAAGCAGAAATAACTATCAGCCAAATGACAGAACAGTAAATAAGTGAGGCTCTGAAGCCTAGAATCTTTCCCAGCAGTGACTTAGGAAACCTATCTTTGGACACTATTTTTTTTCCCCTCCTTCCCCTTCAATCATGGGTAAAATCTTGATACCACTGACCTAAGTGGAGCCAGGTTTTTAACTGTTAGCCTTACCATACAGATCCATCTGTTAAGCAGATGGTATGAGATCAGGGTATGATCTCATACCTCCTTGGGCACAACATCAAACCCATTTGATCACACTCGAAGTATAGGGAGCAAAGAACCTGGATGTGACAAGGCCACCTCAGCACCACAGCGTCATCATGAAGATGAGCAGAGTTCCTTTCCAAACTTACAGAAGGCAAGTTTTTCAAATTAGAGTAGGAAAATGTAACCTTGCATGCTCTGTGAGCTCCGAGACTCTGTGACATCATCCCCAAGGCTAAGAGTTGGACACGTTCTCTCATACATTGCTCCGTCTCCCTAGCTTTGAAGCCACTCTGCCAGCACTGAAGATCACTAGAGTGAAGTGTGAAACACATTGTCATAACATTAACCAGAACTATTCCTGAAAAAAAATAAACCCTCTTTAACACTGTGGTGAAACAGTCACTTTCTGGCCATCTGGAAAGGTTATTCCACAAAGAGTGAATCTAATCCAGTGACTCTTTCTGCGTGTTCAGGTGCTAATTCTGCATCCTCACAGCAAGCACCTTAATACCACTCAGCAATGTTTCTACTTTATATAATTGGTGGAGGATTTATTTTCTTGACCTTCTCTTTCCATCAGCACCACATCAACATCCTATCTCACTCTCTGTCTCAGAAGATCACAGTATCACAGTGCATTAGAGGTTGGAAGGGACCTCCAGAGATCATTGAGTCAAAGCCCCCTGCCAGAGCAGGATCACTTAGGGTAGTCTGCACAGGAATGCATCCAGGTGGGTTTGGAAAGTCTCCAGAGAAGGAGACTCCACAACCTCTCTGGGCAGCCTGTTCCAGTGCTCTATCACCCTCACTGTAAAGAAGTTTCTCCTCAGGCTGATGTGAAATCTTCTATGTTCAAGCTTGTACCTGTTGTTTCTTGTCTTATCGGTCTGCACCACCAAAAAGAGCTTGGTCCTCTCCACTTGACACCCACCCCTCAGACATTGATACACATTGATGAGATTCCCTCTCAGTCTTCTCAGGACTAAACAGCTCCAGGGCTCTCAGACTCTCTTCATATGGGAGATTCTCAAGTTCCCTACTCATCCTAGTGGCTCCCCATAGGATTCTCTCCAGCATGTCTCTGTCTCTCTGGAACTGGGGAGCCCAAAACTGGACACAGTATTCCAAGTGTGGTCTTACCAGGGCAGAGACAGCACATTATATCAGGTGATATCAGATGATCTATTTAATATATTGTAAAGCTTTTCCTCAGGAGAGGCTGATGAAAACGTATCCCACTAATCCTGACATCTCAGTGGTTAGACATCCATCGAGGGGTGGGACCCTGGGTTATGTTCCTTGTTTTGGGGTCCAATTATGTGTGACCTAAAGAGCCATCACAAACACAGAAATTAACAATCCTCCTGAGTCTGGACCTAGCTCTGAGAGAAGCTCTGCTTTAAGATCAAACAGGTTATTCAGCAATGAATGAAGTGGGAAACATTCGCCTTTCATTTTAGTGAGAGAGGGAGGGAAAGTAGCTGCAGCTGACCAGAAGCAAGTGTTTTTGCTAAAAGTTTTGCTGAACTGGAAAATCAACTTTTCACAAGCCTTCTAATCAACATAAGGCTTTCATGTTAAATACAGATGCATACCCCCACATTGTATATAACATTCCCCCCCTCCCCCTTAGAAATACTATTATTTAGTTCCACTTTTCCTTTGGAATTACCTTTGCTTACACTTAACTGAAATTTTGAGCTTAGACACTTAGAGGTGCAAGGTAAGTCTCCAAATCCCTTAGTGGAGCTGATCTATGGAAATCTGCTCAATTTAAAGATTTATCACTGAGCTTCCTTTATTCAGTCACACAAGGAGGACCTTGGTGTGCGTGTGTGTGGTTTAACGCTGAAAGGCAAAGCGACTTACCAGAGAGGCACGTTGGAAAATCTAAAATAAGAAAAAAAAAAAAAACACAAACCCACCCCCAACCCTCTGCCTGAGTGAACCAGCAGATCCCTGAGTTTCCAAGGCTGTGGGGTAAGAAGACGAAGTCAAATTCCCGTGGTGTGAGAACGTGCTTGTGCCAACTGCATCTGGAAACGCACAACTTGGGGCATTATTTGGAGGCCGAAGGTTTCACCACAATAGGATGTGAGAGGGTCTTTCTGTGGGTGACAAGTCCTTTCACATGTCCTTGGCCCTGAAAAGAAAGGAATGCCAACACACCGAGTCACTCCTGCTTCTCCCATCACCATATTTTTCTTTCCCATGCTCATCTCAGCCAGCTGTTACATTGTCCCAGCTCATCTTTATTTGAACAGCTCCATGGTGTTCTGGAGCAGCCAAGCAGCCTGCCAGGGAATTCTCATCCTGGCTCACGGCTCTTGCTGGTCTCTGCCATATTTCATCCTGCAGATTTACAGGGACAAACAAACAGCTGACTGACCTACAGACAGACAGTTGGGGGATGCTAGAGTTCTGCAAGTAAATTCAGACTCTAAACTTCATTTATTTGTGTTTTAGTTCTGTTAAGAGCTTCAAAGCAACGATTAGCATATTTTCTCCCATGGCTTCCTGAACAACACACTCTGCAGCAACTCTTTTTTTAGCTGAAATTCCCAGGAAACAGCTTTGTGCAAATCTCATTTTTAAATGGCAGCTCTGATTCTTCTGCTCACCTATGTTTTCATGAAGCAGCTAGAGATTTTGACAGGGAGAATATTTGGGTGCTTCCTCTGTTTTACTGAATGTATGACCTCTACTTACCATGCTGTTTGCTTGACATTAAGCTTAACAATACCCCTGGATGCTTAAGAGCTGTTAAACATCTGTAAAACAAGAGTTAGGTACAGAGATATTAAGGACCAAATTGTCTCCTCCTTCCCTGCCAATCCCATGATGAAAAGCAAAGTCTGAATATAAACATCTCATGTTCTTGAGATGAGATTTGGACTCTCAAATCTGAGCATATCTTTCTCAAGCATATTATCTAAGCAAAACTTTTGCCAGTTAAAAACCATATCTGAAGTTTTTCCACTGTTCCTGCCCAGGACTGCAACCTTCTCATCAGAAATGAGAGTCTTTATTCTCATCTTACCCAAAAGCCAATTTGAGAAATACAAATTAGGAGGAGTTCTTAGGCCTAAAATCCCTTACAGAATCTCAGCATACTGAAAATCTTCTTCTTATGTTGAGTTCAATACCAACCACAACAGGTTTTGGTTTCAGCATCTAAATGAAACATATTCACATTCAGAAAACCCTCCAAAATGAAACCACAGATGAATTAACAAGTTCAAATCAACTGAACAAAGCTTTTAGATTAAATCCATCTTCAAAATAAATGTCAACAGAGACAATTTCTAAATGTGACTGAATTCAGAGGAGAGTGCAACATAAAAACAACTCCAGTCTCAAAGGAGCATTCAGAGAGGAACAAGAGTGACTTTCCCACAGAACATTGCATATACACAGGGGCACATCTACTTGCTCTGAGCTCACAACTGCTTCTGGAAGGAGCTCCCAGGTAATTTTGCAATGGACAGCCTTTACCTCACAGCTCTGTCTTCTGCATACATGCCATAAATAAAAAGCATTCACTAAACAGAACAGGCTGCCCAGAGAGGTTGTGGAGTCTCCTTCTCTGGAGGCTTTCAAAACCCACCTGGATGCATTCCTGTGTGGGTTACACTAAGTGATCCTGCTCTGTCAGGGGGGTTGGACTCAATACTCTCTTGAGGTCCCTTCCAACCTCTAATGTTCTGTGATACTGTGATACAGGCTCACAGGATGTTAGGGGTTGGAAGGGACCTCCAGAGATCATCAAGTCCAACCCCTGCTGCCAGAGCAGGACCATAGAATCTAGCACAGGTTGCACAGGAATGCACCCAGACAGGGCTGGAAAGTCTCCAGAGAAGGAGACTCCACAACCTCTCTGGGCAGCCTGTTCCAGTGCTCTGTGACCCTCACAGTGAAGAAGTTCCTCCTCATGTTAAGATGGGACCTCCTGTGTTGTAGTTTATATTCGTTGCCCTTGTCCTATCACAGGGTTCAACTGAAGAGAGGCTGTCCCCAGTAATATGATTCAGTTTCCAGCTCTATTATTAGCCATTAAGTAACTTGTATGGTCAGTGTGCCCTTCTCAAGCACAACTGAAGGCCACTCTGAAAGTGTTTTGATTTCAAGCTCACATTGCAAAGGAAGCAATAACAATTGAGTAAAAGGGGAACTACAGCACTAAAAGAGAAGCTGAAATTCTTTCACAGTGTTGGATGCCCAGCTACTACTGCAGCATTATATTCAGTTCTGTTCACCCAACTCACTACAGTTTATATTATTGTGCAAAACTTGGCAAAGGGAGTTCAGAGGCTGAACAAATGTTCACACTTTAGCCCAACAGCAGATTACAGGTGAGTAGAAAGCAACTGAAATGCAAAGTGAGGAAAGTCCTTCACTGAGACCTCTGCCTTACCTAATTCTTCTAAATTGAGCTGAAGGTATTCTTAAGGGCAAATGTATGTTGCATCTTCCAGAGTTTTAGATGAACAGGAGACACCAGTAACATTTGGGGAGAACTGAGGTGGTGCAGGGACTGCTTTGAGACAGCTTCAGGGAAAGTCTCTTGTCCCAGAGAGGAATTAAAAACAATCACAGAAACACAGATTTGTTAGGGTTGGAAGGGACCTCAAGGATCATCTAGTTCCAACCCCCCTGCCATGGGCAGGGACACCTCACACTAGATCAGGTTGCTTAGAGCCACATCCAGCCTGGCCTTAAAAACCTCCAGGGATGAGACTTCTACCACCTCCCTGGGCAAAATGTTCCAGTCTCACCACCCTCATGGGGAAGAGTTTCTTCCTAACATCCAATCAGAATCTCCCCATTCCTAGTTTTATTCCATTCCCCCTAGTCCTATCACTACCTGACACCCTCAAAAGTCCCTCCCCAGCTTTCTTGTAGGCCCCCTTCAGATCCTGGAAGACCACAATAAGGTCTCCTTAGAGCCTTCTCCTCTCCAGACTGAGTAGCCCCAACTCTCTCAGTCTGTCCTCATAGGAGGGAATAACAAGCTGCCAGCCTCAGACAGCATAAGGCGGTGTTAATGCAGAGGATACAGCACTGTAGGGATAGAGCATATTCCACCCCCATTTTCTGGCTACAGGAAGATGTGATAGCATGTGTGACTGACACCATCCTGCTGCTCCTTTCCAAAACAGGAAAAATAACTCTTGTAGAAAATGAATCATAGAAAACCATAGGACCATAGAATGGGCTGGGCTGGAAGGGACCTCCAAAGGTCACCTAGTCCAGCCTCCCTGCAGTCAGCAGGGACACCCCCAACTAGACCAGGTTGCCCAGGGCTACTACTCAGGCAATTATACTCAATATTCAAAACTCTTGAATACATAAGAGCAGACATAAAAGCAGACAACTTTGTCCAAGTCCTCTTTCCTGACAGAAGTGACAGATCTGTTTCTCCCTCGACACTGCAGCCACTCGTCATGCCGTAGGTTCGGTTGTGATGGATGCAACTCACATTGGCAACCACCAGCCCATATCATTGTGCTTCCTATGCAGCTGCTCAGAACTCCAGGCCTTTCCGCAGCACTGAGCCTTCAATCAAAACAAATTGTTTGTTTCTTTCTGACCACAAGAAGAAGTCTGGTTTCATCGTTTGCTTTGGCTACGTTGCCTGAATGAAAACATGCTATAATGCTAGGAGCTCCGCTTAGTTCCACTCTGCAGCTAAATCCATACAGTTGCAGTTTACAGGTCTGACTGACAAAGCAAAATCGTTCATAACTGCTTTTGAGGCTGTGGCACTCACCAAGGAACCCTTCTTTGTATGCCTTACTCATACACGAGTGTGAAGGTGAAGACACTCACTGAAAGGTTTTGAAATACAACGTGAGAGTTTCCAAGGAGGGTGTAGTGCACAACACAGGCGTACTTAAGCTAGTATGAGAATTGGAAACCACCCAGACAGTGCAGTGTGGGGCTCCTCAGGCATCAGTTCCCTTTGTCCCCAGCATCCCAGGCTCCTTGGCTCACCCTAGGCTGCACTGCAGGGTAGGCATACCTGAGGGAAGTGAAGTGCTTTCACTCCTCTGACAGCAGGTCGCAAACAGAAATAGTGTTTGGAAGCCTTATTTTCCAACTCCATGTTCCTCCTGGCTGCTGGAAGAGTGACTCTGAATCCTCCTTGTTCTTCACGCTCTGCTCATTTATGTCGCTGCCACAGTCCCCAGCCTGCTGGCACACTGCCCTGTTGTGAAACAAAGCCACCAGTAGAAACTTGCGATAAGCCTCAGCTAATGGAGACAGAGGAAAACTCTGCTGGACTGGGACAAATCTGTAAATTTAAATCCCCATCTTTTGCATCATCTAATGGTAGGTCAAGATCGTAACACAGCCTGAAAGAGGGTAACACAATGAGATTTCCTGAGACTGGGAGGGACTGGAGCCAGTGACCCAGCAGGTCCCAGCCCTTCCCATGCTCTTCTTTTCTTTCCATGCTCCCTTCTTGCTGCCACACATCTAAATCGAGGCCATAAACTAATTTTAACTGTAAGGGGCAGGGGGTTGACTCTTTTGAGTGTCTGACAGACTGTAGGAGCAGGGTAACTATAACACAAATGCTTATGTAAATCCATCTTTGATTTCGTAATCAATTTAGTCCACTAAATTCGTCGCAGGGATTGGCTGAAGCAACGTGCCAGAATTTTTACTGCCTCTCTGCCATAAAACTGACAAAAGTAGGTTTTCTGTTTTTGTTTTTGCTTCCTTTCAAGTGTAATAACTTCCCTTTTCATAAAATGCCAACATATTCTTTTAAAACTGTCAGGCTGCCATCAACCTGGTCATGATCCAGTGCCCGGCCGTAGCCAGACAAGATGAGTTACAAGGTAACCTTTTCCGTGCCAAACAATACAAAGATATTGGCACCTTTCTCATGGCGGCAAATCAGCTCAAAAGGCCACAGAAATCAGAAACCCAAGAATCACTTTGTCCTCCTTTTGGTGTTTGCCTTGTGAGGAAAGTGGTGTTCTGCAAGGAATCTGATGTTTTCATTAATAGCACGCTGGCTTCTTTCCTTTCTCCAAGCCTTTTCCTCCACAAAAATCCTGGATATGATTTTAATGAAATTGAGGATACCCTCACCCCCTCCAAGTTACACACTGGATTCCTGAAGACTGCTTTCAAGCAAATGCTATTCCTGAGATGAAATACAAAGCAGCTGTACGACTTTGGCAGAGGAAACTGCACGAATGCCACCAAAAAGTGAATTGCTGTCTCAGCCTGACTGGAAATGCATCAATATTCCTCTTCAAGAAGGCTGTGAAGCAGTGGACACCATCCCTTACATCATGTAGAAAATAAAACAATACAAAAGGCCACAGAACTGGTGTACTGACCCCATTTTTTCCCCCCCATATGACTGACACTGAAAAATCAGGCTTTTCAAAGTCCATCAGCTGGTAAATTAATACATCAGCACAGTCAGAGTTTTAAGACAGATATTTAAAGCAATGGTAGCTCCATGTGATTTTGAGGCTGCACCTATGTTCTTTGCTGCTACAGTCCCTCTAAATTCCTGTTGCTTTTAAATGGTCTGAGATGTATGTGGGTGGTACTGAACTCCTACCTCCTACTTACATCCCTTTTCTGCAATTTCAAAGCAGGGTTCATCAGGCTCTTAATTTCATAGTCCTGAAAGGGCATCAAGAATCAAGATGAAAACAAGTTTCTCCATGCAGTGCTTTCTATGCCACTTACCCTAGTAAATGCACAAACAGCAGCTTTGCATGTGCAGAAAACAGGTAGGGAATGCAAGAAGATCTGCTGAGTGCTGCTGGGAGAATTTTTGGGTTTTAAAACAATTTTAGTTCTATGACCATAAAGTACACAGTCAACATGGCAACATTAGTGCATCAATCCTTCCTCACACCACTTTGCTGAGCAGTATGCTACTTATGGTTGCCAAGTTGAGGAAAGTTAGCCTGGACTCTGACTGAAGTCAAGCTGGTTTTCATTTGTCCTACACAGCACCACCAGTAACAGAGATTCCTGGAGCCAAACTCAGCCCTCAACTCATTGTGGACAACCTGTTTCTCATAAGGTAGAAGAAAGGTAAATTACAGGCAAGATTTGCATTCATGGTAGCAAAACAGTTAACAATGCCAAGACTTATTCCATAACTGCTTGCAGCAATAAAAGTAGTAAATATTAATTTCTTTCACAAGAGCAAACATATAGGGATATGTTATCAGGTATTTGCTGATAATGCTGTGTTATGGAGCGATAATGGTATGTTATGAAGTGATAATGGTATGGAGGAAAGGTGAAATTTTTTTTCAGAATACCTTTTCAAAGTAGGAGCATGAGGGAGTTGGAGCATAAGGGAGCCGAAGAGGTAGACTGGTGGAATCATACTCTGACCTCCCTGAGACAGGAACAGGGATAGGAACACTCAGTACAAAAAGCCCATGAGCAAAAGGAGCCTGCATCATCCCCTTAATCAGGAGGTAAGGCCCTGAAGGTAATCAATGAGTGCAAATGAATCCCCAGGAGGGGAAGCTCTGTTACAAAGACAGTCTGAGAGAGCTGGGGTTGTTCAGCCTGGAGAAGAGAAGGCTCCTGGGAGACCTAATAATGACCTTCCAGTACCTGAAGGGGGCTACAATAAGGCTGAAGAGGGACTGTTTACAAAGACCTGTAGGGATAGGACAAGGGGCAATGGTTTCAAACTAGAGAAGAGTAGATTTAGATTGGATGTTAGGAACAAGTTCTTTACCATGAGGGTGGTGGAACACTGGAACAGCTTGCCCAGGGAGGTGGTTGAAGCCCCACCCCTGCAGATATTCAAGGTCAGACTTGATGGGGCCATGAGCAATCTAATCTAGTTGGAGATGTCCCTGCTTGCTGCAGGAAGGTTGTTTAAGATGACCATTGAGGGTCCCTCCCAATCCAATGCATTCTATGATTCTATGAAATATCCTCTGGAAAGCATTGGGTTAACTAATGCCTCTCTGATATTTATTGATATTACTGATAATGATTGGCTATCAGAACAAATATACACAGGTACCCATACACAGGACTTGTGAAAATGCCCATACAACAAGTACAGTACACATCACACACATCCTTCTTGGAAACCTGAACTGTCTCTGGAATTTAGCAGCTTTAGGCTCTACATGAACTATTTAGCAACAGACAATGGCCATTTAATAAAGAATTTATGAAGTTCAATAAGGAGAAGTGCAGGGTCCTGCACCTGGGGAAGGCTGGAGCACCTCTCCTATGAGGACAGGCTGAGAGAGTTGGGGTTGTTCAGTTTGGAGAAGAGAAGGCTCTGAGGAGAGCTTGTTGTGGCCTTCCAATATCTGAAGGGGGACTACAAGAAAGCTGGTGAGGGACTTCTTAGGGTGTCAGGTAGTGATAGGACTAGGGGGAATGAATCCAAGCTAGAGGAGGGGAGATTGAAATTAGACATTAGGAAGAAGTTCTTCCCCATGGGGGTAGTGATACACTGGAAATGTTGCCCAGGGAGGTGGTGGAAGCCCCATCCCTGGATGTATTTAAAACCAGGCTGGATGTGGCTCTGAACAACATGATCTAGTGGAAAGCATCCCTGCCCATGGCAGGGGGGTTGGAACTAGATGATCCTTGAGGTCCTTTCCAACCCTGACAATTCTGTGATTTGGGCAACTTTTTCCTTTGGGAAACTTCAGTAAGAATTTACAGCAGTAGGTTGCAGCTCCTGCGACTCACAGGGGTACACAATTCTGCTATTCACGGTTCCAATGTCTGCGTCTCTGAATCCAACACAAGGTATCATCAGAAAGGTAATGTTTGCACTCCCATTTGGAATCACAAACCCTGAAAACACACCTTATTAGAGAGAAGGTAGCTGACTATCAAACACACTGATGTTGAGGCACGAAGTTTGAGACAAGCAGGCAGAAGGTGGTAGTAAAACTTTCGCAACACTACAGCTCAGTTGTTCCAGAAGCATGAGAAGAATGATTAAAGAAAATAAAATTAATAATAAAAAAAACCCAAACAAAAGAGAGAGAAGAGAAAGGGGACACAGCTCACTGAAAGCATGAAGTGATTTGGGAGTTTGTCTAGTTCTGCTTAGGAAGCCAAACGAACCACTCATCGAGGGAAAAACGATATCCAGTAAGGAAAGGAAGCCAGATGAATACACAGTTTACACACCGTCTAGATAAGAGATATTTACCTTCAGATAACTTTAAATTCAACTGCTGAAATCAAGTATTTCCGGTCTCCAAACTCTTGTGACTTACACCAACATCTTAATAGCTCTAATCCATGTCATTGGAGATATGGAAAAGAAAAAAAAGGAAAAAAAAGGGAAAAAAAATTAAATAGAACTTGAGGTACCTTACACTCCAATTCAATCTATTACTGGATACACAGCAAGATAAGGAGGTAAAGTACCTTCAACAAGGAAGTCCTCAGGCAATCTTCTGTCTAAAGAGTACTCCAAAGTAGTCCTCTTTGTCTTGCTCAGTATATTTCCTTTGAAATGTTTAACTAGGTAAAAAAAAAAAAAAAAAAAAAAGAGAGAGATTATATTAAAAACAAATTTCCAGGGGGAGTTGCACTTCAGCTCCACTCCAAAGCTCAGTGAAAATCTAAGACATGGGGGGTTGGACTCGATGATCTCCAGAGGTCCCTTCCAACCCCTAACATCCTGTGATCCAGGTTGTAATGATGGAGAAACCAAATCTCTACTCTTACATTTACATAGTATAATTCGTAAAAACTCCACTCAGAAAAATACTTTGAAAAGATTTTAGTGGTTAAGCAGCACCTTCCTTTCTGATGACAGAGTGCTACCCTTTACATCAAATCCAGCCTCATCTGAGAGTTGCTGTTGACAATAGGGTAGAGCCTTGCAGTGTGAAAGAATATGAAGGCTCAGATGAAATACAACTTTACATGCTTTTCAAGGCACCTTTACAAAGTGGTAAAGGCTGTCTTGATGCTATTAGAAGAACTCAGTTTCCTTGCTAATATATGAAAAGCCTTTAAAGGTTTCATTCATCTGGAAAGCAGCATCCTACTAGGATGCAGATAAGCTGGAAAGGGTCCAGAGAAGGACCACAAGAATAATCAGAGGACTGGCAGACCTGTCATATGAAGGAAGGCTGAGAGAACTGGGTTTGCTTACCCTTAAGAAGAGAAGGCTTAGGGGAGACCTCATGTCAATGTACAAATACATAAAGGGCAATTATCCTGAGAAGGGAGATTCCCTTTTTGTGGAGTCCCATGGTAAAGACAAGGGATAAAGGCACAAGTAGCTATTGGGGAGATTCAGACTGGATGCCAGAAAACAAAACAAAACACAAAACAAAACAAATCACCATTTGAACTATTAGACATGGGAATAGACTCCCAAGGGAGGTGGTGGATTCCCTTACATTAGACAGTGTCAAGGCTCAGCTTGACAGGGTGCTGGACCATCTCATTTAAACTAGATTCTTACCCTGAAAGGTTGGACTGGATGATCCTTGAGGTCCCTTCCAACCTGGTATTCTATGAATCTATGAATACTTGTCAGTGAATCACATAAATTAAATGAAAAAGCACCCACTGGATCTCTGCCAACCAGGAATCAGCACCAGAGTCATTCTTCTCTAGATCTCTGTATCACAATCCCAAAGAACTCAGGAGGACAACAATGTGCCCACAGCCCTAAGGGTTTTTGACAAAGGCATGTGGAAAAGTGTGAAACAGAGGTAAAGGGGAAAGCCTACAGAGTATGGGCCTGCTGGTGAGCTCACCATCCCTTCTTCTGAGTGAAAACTCAGGTAAAGGACCCACTCCTTTTCTGTAAAAACACACAAAAGAAACTACTGACCTGAACTTATAAAAGACTAACCTAACTCCTCTCTTAGTGAAAGGACTCATTCTTCTTAGGAAGTGCCATGTGCTGGTGGATAGATGGCAAGTGAGCATCAACTATGGGCAAGGATCTAGGTGTATGCACACACAAAAGAAACTCGGTTCTTGCATCAGAGAGCTGCCAGTTAAGGAGGGCAAGAAATAAGACGTAGATGCAGGCAGACAAGTAAAGGACAACGCACAGGGACAAAGGAGGAGAACAGCCTTGTGAAAATACCTGCAACAAGTTCTAGATAAAACTTGCTTTGCAGTCACCCTAGCAGAATGTTCCAGGAAGATTTTTGAAGGAAAAGAACATAATATGAGATTTTGTACGACTACAGAAGGATCCTCTGACACATGAATAGCAGCGGCTGACATAATCAGCATATGGCAATGCATAATTCTGAATAGTCTTCACCAGTGTAGCTCATCAAATATCACCAACATGCCTTGAGCAAGGTGATACTTCAAAAGTATCTTTATTTTGTTGTGACATTTCAGCCTTCACTGTTTACATACTCTTTAGCATTAGTGTTGAGCCAGTCTGGCTTTCTTTTGTCAGGCAACACTTTATTCACACTCTAAAACATCAAGTTCCCCCAGAAATGCCTTCAACATGCAATTTGGATGACAGCCAGGCATGAAAAGCCACCTCTAAGTGACAAGTATGAAAAAAATTGAATGGGCTTTGGAACAAGGAGTATGTAAGTTCAGCTACCTCTTATGAAAATACAGCAAACATGCAGAGTAGATGGTGTGCCACAGGCAAAAAGCTTTACACAGGTTGATTGCCTAATCAACATCTCTTTCATGGATGAACTCTCACTCATAGCATACTGGTGAGTAAAGCAGTGGCAGTGCTTTGAGTCACATCCATGAGCCAGTTCCAACTTTAACTGTATTTAACATACTTGTCTCAAAGAAGAAACAGCCCCATAGTAATCTCAGACTATCTCAACACCCCCAGCTCAGGCACCCTACACCTGGGAGGGAATCGCTTTCTAGAACATAAATGGGAGTGAGAAAAGCCTAAATATGATTTGAAACATTCAGCTAGTAACTTTTAAAGAGTAATTTACCTTGAGTATGGATCCCATTTGTTCCTCAAGCTCTGTCAGCATGAAAGAGCTCACAGCAACACAGTGGTGACTCCCTCCAGTTCCAAAGGTCATTGTAAGCCTTCTAAACCACATTCTGCCCTGAGATGATTGCTCCAAAGAGAAAAGACAAAAAAAAAGGAAAAAAAAAAAAGGAAAAAAAAAAGGTGAAAGGGGAAAAAGGGAAAAAGGGAAAAAAGGAAAAAGGGGAAAAGGAAAAAGGAAAAAAAGGAAAAGGTGAAAAAAAAAAGAAAAAAAGAGAAAAAAAAAGAAAAAAAAGAATAAAGAAGATTCAAAACAGGACACAGCAGTAGCATTGTCCTTTTCACTCCTGTGGCTGACCAGGAGTGAGCATTAGCTTCCTTTCAGAAATCCTTGAGATTTTAGCCTTCAAAGGCTCAAAGAGAAATAATGACATTTTGTTTGTCCTCTTCCAGACGGTTGAGAGCATGACCAGATTTTAGGAATTGAACCAAGAGGAAAGGGAAAGTGTTCTCACAGCTAAGTGCCTTCCTTGCATTCTTTCCCAGTGTTCGTGGGACAGAAGAAAAGCCCCAGAATAAAGTGTTTACCCTGCCACACCTGGTCATTATTAATTACACAGTTAATCAAGCTAGAAAGGCCACATGACCTTGCAGAAACTTGGACAGAAATAACTTTTTTTTTACTATTGATCATCCACCCCTTGGTATGTGTGGGTAAACCAGAAGCTGTCATTTTCAGACTGTGAGGACAGGCAAAATCCAGAATTGACAGATTTAACCTGGGAGGAGGAAAGGTGGAGGTTTATGGTGAGTGGCATGAGCCAGTTAAAAACTAAAGGCTTGTCATATGAAATAGAAAGAAACCTGCTAGCTACCGAAACTCTGCTGAGTAGAGTCAGACCCCACCTATGGAGAGCTTGAATTACAGGATATTTGTTATAACAAACAGAAAATATTCTAGGGAACCAAAGCCTGGAGTCAGGCTGGGCAGTAGGCTGCAGTTCCCTCCTCAAGGTGACAACCTTTCCCCCAGGGCAAAGAGCAGCCCTGCCAAGGAAGAACCTGTGTAGCCAACCTCTGTTTTCTCCCTTGGCCCCTAGGCTAAGAGGAAGGTAGCTGCCCTGCTGGTTGTGAGAAGCACTGCCCCCTCCTCACACAGGGAATTGAAAAGAAAATCTTTTGGACAAAGGGCAGAGCTTCAAAAAATCTTCTGACAGGGGAAAAGGTAAAGCCTACTGATGGGAAGAAACTCTCTGTAATACACATCAAGAGCTGGTGTGTAGTGACAGAGAGGAAACAGAAATGTCCTTGTTCCTTTGCTGTCCCTTACTTAGAATCCTAGAATCATTAAGGATGGAAAAGACCTCTTAAGATTATCAAACCAAACCATCCCACTTGCAAACAAGGAAATTACAGTAATGCTATCACCATCTGTGCAAGGTGAAAAAGCATTTCTTACTAAAAAAGCATTTCTTGCTAAAAAAGCATTTCTTACTATCTGGAGTTCCCAAATGACCATCTAGAGTATGATTCCCAATGACCAGCCTGAAGGTCCTCACCAAAAGAAGCTGGGGAACCCAGGACCTCATGTGCACACCCAGGACCTCCAAAGCAAGACTCCCATGGGACTGCAGCACACGTACTCACTCCTTGGAATTCAGCCTATCATCTGCCCTGTTTTGTGGCTAGCTGATGAGAGTGTGACCGCGATTCTCCTACAAGATTGCACAGAATCACAGAATCAACCAGGTTGGAAAAGACCTCAGAGATCATCAAGTCCAACCTAATACCTGACACCTCCTGACAACTAAACCATGGCTCCAAGGGCCACATCCAATCTTTTTTGAACACCTCCAGGGATGGTGACTCCACCACCTCCCCAGGCAGCCCATTCCAATGGCCAATTACTCTTTCTGTGAGGAATAAAGCAGAAACAAGCCTAAGGGCATCAGAAGTATTAAAGCAGGGCAAAGATGACAGGAAGAGGCAACATGCTCTGTGATTATTTAAGGTGGGTGAGGAAACAGATCCCAGCTTAGGAAACTACTACATAAAAGCAAGTCAGGTTAGATCAAACCACTGCCCAACCCGATGTATGCTATGTGTATGAGACACATAGCAGGAATAAAACAATTCTCCTTGAGATATTCCTTCTCAGCTTCCAGCAACCCTGAGCATTAAGAAGGGGATGTAGTAAAACCAGATTTTCTTCCTACTAATGTGCTTCATGGACTTCTACAAATCGCCACCCTTCTGTGCCTACCTTGGCTTGCCCTCTTTCCCCCAACCCTTCCTCCTGTTCCTTAGGCTGAAGCACACCTGGGAGAGGGCTGCCTCTGCTGTACATATGAATGGCACTTAATACAAACAAGCCCTCCATAAGATCTACAACAGAAATTGTAGGTTAAATGCCATCCTCATCTAGAAAAGGCAAATGGGGAAAAAAAAAAATCCCCCAACAACTCATTTTCTGCTTCTGCATGCAAAAATAGAGGGATAGTAAAGAAAACTCCTCACCATGTAATTCCTCCTCACTATTCCAGCTGCCAGAAAAATCAAAGGAACTGAAAACAAATTTTGGGGGGGGAGTGGGGGGGGGCAATGTTTTTCCTTTCCATGCTATATTGATAGGCTAGGACAAATTCAGCAAGAAAACTGAAATACAGCAGATGCAAGATAAGAGCTACTACTGCTACATTTGCCAGAACTAAACAATTGGATGATCCATTAGAGAACTAAGACAGCACAGGAGAGTGAGAGGTCAGTCACTGCCTCCCATATGCTATAATCATTTTAATCTTCTTACTAAGAAATCGACATTTTATTTGAAGGTGTAGTTAATCTTAGGAATCTTAACAAGCCACAGCCTAAGAGTAAACTCCCTGTTTTCCAATCTGTTTAGATAACATTAGAATACCTTTATTAAAAGCCCAGACATGCAGCTGAAAAGTTGAACAGCTAATTGAGGGAAAAATTTGGCCTGGACTCTAAACTCAGGCTACAATAACAATTTGATCCATATTAAGTACATTCATTGATTTTCCTTCCTTCCTTCCTTCCTTCCTTCCTTCCTTCCTTCCTTCCTTCCTTCCTTCCTTCCTTCCTTCCTTCCTTCCTTCCTTCCTTCCTTCCTTCCTTCCTTCCTTCCTTCCTTCCTCCCTTCCTTCCTTCCTTCCTTCCTTCCTTCCTTCCTTCCTTCCTTCCTTCCTTCCTTCCTTCCTTCCATTTCTTTCCCTCCCTTCCTTCCTTCCTCCCTTCCTTTTTTTCTTCCTTCTTTCTCTTTCTTTCTTCCTTCCTTCCTTCTCTTTCTTCCTTCCTTCTCTTTCTTCCTTCCTTCTCTTTCTTCCTTCCTTCTCTTTCTTTCTTCTCTTCCTTCTCTTCCTTCCTTCATTCCTTCTCTTTCTTCCTTCCTTCTCTTTCTTTCTTCTTTTCCTTCTCTTTCTTTCTTTCTTCTCCTCCTTCTCTTTCTTTCTTCTCCTCCTTCTCTTTCTTTCTTCTCTTCCTTCTCTTTCTTTCTTCTCTTCCTTTTCTTTCTTTCTTCTCTTCCTTCTCTTTCTTTCTTCCTTCTCTTTCTTCTTTCTTCCCTCTCTTTCTTCTTTTCTTTCTTCTCTTTCTCTCTCTCTTTCTTTTTTTTCCAAGCACCAAACCCATTAGTTTCATAGCTTAAACCTCTCCTTGAAAACACACTTTAAAATCTGATACTAAACAGGCCAGCCATAGGCCTGGTACAAAATACAGTACTACAGATGACACACTGGGAAAAATAAAACAAAATTAACATACCAGTGTTTGTGGCTGGACCACTATACCATTACTGGCATTTTGCTTATGTAGTGATTCCATTGGTGTTTTGCATTACATGGCAAAACCATAGGTTCCCCTTCTAAGAAAAGAATTGCTTGATGTGCCAAATGGTACATCTGGAGAGAAGTACTGCCAGCCTGCAATGACAGAAAAACAGAAAAGAGAAAGAAAGACAGAAAGACAGACAGACAGAAAGAAAGACAGACAGAAAGACAGACAGAAAGACAGACAGAAAGAAAGAAAGAAAGACAGAAAGAAAGAAAGAAAAAAAAAGAAAGAAAGAAAAAAAAAGAAAGAAAGAAAGAAAGAAAGAAAGAAAGAAAGAAAGAAAGAAAGAAAGAAAGAAAGAAAGAAAGAAAGAAAGAAAGAAAGAAAGAAAGAAAGAAAGAAAGAAAGAAAGAAAGAAAGAAAGAAAGAAAGAAAGAAAGAAAGAAAGAAAGAAAGAAAGAAAGAAAGAAAGAAAGAAAGAAAGAAAGAAAGAAAGAAAGAAAGAAAGAAAGAAAGAAAGAAAGAAAGAAAGAAAGAAAGAAAGGAAGAAAGGAAGAAAGAAAGAAAGAGAAAGAAAGAAAACCGTTTTAGACACTGGAGAGTTCAGTTTGCACAGAATCACAGAACTGTGGGGGTTGGAAGGGACCTCAAGGATCATCTAGTTCCAACCTCCCCTGCCATAGGTGGGGACACTTTCCACTAGATCAGGTTGCCCGGAGTCACCTCCAGCCTGGCCTTAGAAACGTCCAGAGATGAGGCTTCCACCACCTCCCTGGGCAACATTTCCAGTGTCTCACCACCCTCATGGTGAAGAACTTCTTCCTAGTGTCTAATTTCAATCTCCCCTCCTCTAGCTTGGATTCATTCCCCCTAGTCCTGTCACTACCTGACACCCTAAGAAGTCCCTCCCCAGCTTTCTTGTAGTCCCCTTCAGACACTGGGAGGCCACAATTAGGTCTCCTCGGAGCCTTCTCTTCTCCAGACTGAGCAATCCCCAACTGTGTCAGCCTGTCCTCTGATCATCCTCATGACCCTTCTCTGGACAAGCTCCAGAGAACGATGCAAGCAGCAGCCAGTTCTGCTAGATTTTACTATAATGATGTAAAATGTAACCCCTGTTAGTGGAAGAAAGAGAAGAGATGTTGTGGAAGATGCTACTGCAACAAGGTACACAAGTTATTCAGGGTAGGTTCAGGACATCACCAAACACATCTGTTCCAGCAGCCAAGACAGGGATACTAAGATGTCTTGGAGCAAGGCTCTGCATTGCTAAAGCAGAGCCAAACCATTCAAGAACACAACTGTGTGAATTTGCAGCCATTTCAGAAGCTGAAGGAGCTCCCTGGTTTTGAGGTTTGTAACAGTCCCTATATTCCAAAGGCCATCTAGAGAACACAGGCGATTTTTTTTCTTTCCACTAAGAAAGATTTTTTTAATTGAACACCTCCCTGATTCCATGGTTCTAGGCATGCTTTCTGGAGTTTTTGGAAAGAGACCTACATTGTAGATCTCAGAGTAAAAGTTCTGAAAAACATTGCTCTGGAATTGTTCATAACCAGTCTGAAATAGTCTGTGGACCATATTAAATAGCAATGCCTGTGTCTAAAGAATACTTCCCACCAAAAACATAAATAAACCCAGAGAGCAAGCTGAGAGAGCTGAGACTGGGTACTTAATCTGGTCATACAAATGCCTCAGGGATGACACATCAGTGCATGTGACAATGTAGACACAACACAGGTACAATGTTTGGAATTCTGTACAAGGCTATAGGTCATTAATATTACTAGCTAGCACTGCTAGGTTAGGGCTGGGAGGGGGAGATGAGAAGTGCCTTTCAGGGTTACATCCTTTGGAAGGCATCTTTATGCTGTGATACTTCTTATCAGTGAGAACAAAGACGTTGACAGAGTTGACAGGTCAAACTCCTGGCTTTCAATGGCCACACTGTGCCCACTTTTCTTCCAGCTTAACTGTATAACTGTGCTACAGATGCCCCTCCAGCTCTGCTGGGCAGATCTACTACTCCAGTCTTCTGCTTAGGCAATTTCCACTTCCCATAGGATTAATGAATACTGAAAAATAGAACTGAACTCATACTGACCTTTTGAAAAGTCTTCACCATCATCTCCCTGCCATGGACAAATTGCTACCTGTCACAGGAAGCTTCCATGTTTCACATGAACAGTGTAAATTGCTTTGACTTTTAGCAGTGCTTCCTACATTGAGAAGCACCTCCTAACAAACTCACTGCACAACTTAAAAGGCAGACCTGAAGTTTGCAAATAAACCAAATTTGGCAAATAAGTTCACTCATTCTGCAAATACAGTGACATTTTTCATCTCATACAGCAGTTCCTTTACTTTTCCAAGGCTGAGAATTTTTACATTCCGGGAGGTAGTTTTCAGGATTGCTCTTCAGATCCTTCCTGAGGGAACACGTTTGAAAATTGATCTTATCTAAGTTATTTCCCTTCTCTGACACAGAATATTAATGGAAATGTGAACAAAGAATTCAGAGCAGCTTGCCTGTCAATGAGAAGTGTCTAGCTTTAGATGCAAGCTAGTGAACTTTTCAAACAGCCTTGAGAGACAAATCTTCACAGAGCCCAATGTTGTTTCTTTTCATCATCCAGATTTGTGTTTCACTTTATTGAACCATCAGCTCTGAAATCTTTCCAGCTTCATTTCATATATCTCTTCTTATATTGTCAGACATCTGATCTCCAAGCGTGGCTCTCCCGGTGTGTATCTTGAATTTCTGCTTAACTTATTTTTATGTAGTGAAAACGTTGGTGTTTTGGTTTTTTTTCCCTGAAACAATGTTAGTAGCAAAAGAACAAAGTTCACAGTGAAAACAGACGTGGCAGGGTTTTATCCCACGATAATGTAACAGTTCCTTAATATTTAACTTTCATAATAACAGCTAAATTAGATACATGCTTTCAGAGACACAAACTGTTCCAAGCCTTGCTGTTTCACAGATGGGGGATGCAAAGATTAAGCGACTGAGAGCAACACAGGAAGTCTGTGGCAAAGTCAAAAACTGATCCAAGAACTCCTGATTCCTATCCACTGTCTGAACCACAAGATTATTCTGCCTTCCAACTTCTATTATTAAATAGAACCTGTAGATATTTTTTGCTCTCTTCATGCTTTGTTAAAAAGAACTCTAGATAACACTAGAAAACACCATTAGACAACTCTAGATAACATTAGGTTGCACCCATGTTCAGCCTCACAAGCCCTAACTCCTCCTCAAACCTGGATGGGGATCCAGGAGTCCCTTCCATCACTGTTGTCAGACACACAGCACTGACAGCCCATCTCTTGACAGCCTTATGAACGCATCCCCACAGACCTCTCACCTGCTCCCAACCTCTTGAACACAATCTACCTTGCAGTTCATTTGCTAAACCTGCAAATCTGGCAGCATAGCTGTTGAACTAAGCCTTCTCTGCCTGTTAGTATCTTGAAGGAACTTGTGGTTCAAGAACCTCCTTTCCTGTTCGGTCTGGGAGGTCCACGCTCACCCTGGTGCCCAGCGACTTCATCCAACCAGCTCCAGCTGCAGGAGTGAGCTACCAGTGTTCTTGGAGGAACCAGGCAGTAAATGTCACCTCTGCCAATATATTTTTGCAGAACTTAATCTCCAGGGAAGAAGGCCCTAAAGCTTTTGTTTGGATAACTAAGAACATGGAAACTGAAAGACTGTAGGCAAGGGATTCAGAAAAATGCAACTGGCTGCTGACTGCTTCGTGTGGAAAGTGTCCCTGCCCATGGCAGAGGGGTTTGCAACTAGATGATCCTTGAGGTCCCTTCCAACCCTGACAATTCTGTGATTATATGTCAATGGGAAATAAATAGCAGGTGTGGTCTTTGAAAGCCTCCCTGACGTGATTTCTCCAGAGCTGCAAAGGACACACCAGTAGCACCATCCAGGAATCACGTAACATTGTGTCCTGGCACTAATCACCACTAAATGGCTCACTGCACCTTGTGTTCACACATAGAGCACCTCAGATTCTTGCTGAGTGAAAAGAAATCAAAAGTAATTTCCACGAATCTGCTAAAAACATGGAGGGGAAAAAATGAAGGAAATATGAAAAACGTTCGTATAGAGCTGTAAGTGAATACAGAAATCTACAGTGCATAGAAAATTTAACATGAATCAGCCTTTTAGAAACAGTGGTTATTTCCCTTCCAAAAAACTCCCTTATTTTTCACAAACAGGCATACCTGTGTAACTGTTCTATAAACCAGTCCATCCAGGTTGGTTCCTATTAGGCAGATTCCATAACTTACAGTGGACCAAAAATGAAAAGCTGGACCCTGTCGATGGATGCCAGACAGCTTGTGATTAAAAAAAGATTTTTGGGATTGAGTTTCCTGAATAATAATCAGAAAAAAAACAAACCCAAACCCAAAACAAAACCAAAGATCCCCACCACCTACTGACCATTTGAGTTCACTGTTCTACCTATCCCAAGGGCAAGAATACAGGAATCTGCATTTGTTTACATCACTTAAAAAGGAAGCAGTTGAGAGAATGATTGTAATATACAATCACAGAAACATTCAGGTTGGAAAAGACCCTCAGGATCACCAAGTCCAACAGATAACCCTACTCTACAAGGTTCACCCCTAAACCATAACCCAAGCACCACATCCAAAAGACCTTTAAACACATACAACAACCTCCCTGCAGCACATTCCAATCCCTGACCACTCGTGCTGTGAAAATTTTTTTCCTATTGTCCAGTCTAAACCTACCCACTTGTAGCTTGAGGCCATTTCCTCTTGTTCTATCACTAATTACCTGTGTGAAGGGACCAGCACCAGCCTCTCCGCAATATCCTTTCAGGTACTTGTAGGGAGCAATGAGGTCTCCCTTCAGCCTCCTCTCTTCCAAGCTAAACAGCCTCAGTTCCCTCAGTTGCTCCTCATAAGATTTATTCTCCGATACAACCCTGTCCAACAGAATTTCCTGGCCCTCACAGCATGTGCTGATGTTTGAAGTTATTCTGCAGGTTTTCTACCTTTGCTGGGTAGAAGGAAAGCTAAACAACAAAACCAAAATTAGGTGATAAGTGGATATACCTGAATTTCTATTTGAATCCCACCAGCACTAATGGAAACATGTTACTCAGGAATCTCACAGCAATGGTGTTTATCTCAATGCCACTGTTAATTTGTGGTCCCTAACTCCAGGTTGACCACTTCCCATAGAAAAGCGAGGAAGCTGTGTACAACAGATAAGGAAAAGAGGGTTACATCAGAGAGACTTATCTCACATTAATCATTTAGTCTACATCTCACATTAATCATGTAGTCTACAACTAGCTGAAGGGAGGTTGTAGCCAGGTCGGGGTTGGTCTCTTCTCCTGGGCAATCAGCAGCAGAACAAGGGGACACAGTCTCAAGTTGTGCCAGGGGAGGTCTAGGCTGGATATTAGGAGAAAGTTCTTCCCAGAGAGAGTGATTGCTCATTGGAATGGGGTGCCCAGGGAGGTGGTGGAGTTGCCATCCCTGGAGATGTTCAAGAGAAGACTGGAGGAGGCACTTAGTGCCAAGGTCTAGTTGATTGCTTAGGGCTGGGTAATCAGTTGGACTGGATAGTCTTGGAGGTCTCTTCCAACCTGGTTGATTCTATGATTTGTCAATATTTGAGTTATGCTTTTCATAATGACAGCATTTGCCATATTCTTTATATTACAGACACAGAAATGATGAGGAAGTATCAATTTCAAAGTACCAAGTTATTCCAAGAATGACAATTTTGCAAAAATTAAGATAACTTGTGCCTCTCACCAATTTAGCTGCACAGCATGGAAAACTGGACCGTGCTCTTCCTTACAAGCATAAAGCAGCAACAAACAGATCTTGTGCTGTTAATTTGATTGCTAACCCCTGGAACAGTTTGATCTAGAATTTGTCTTAAAGGAAAGACAGAAAAAAAGTAATAAATAAAAGGAGGTGTGTGACTGTGATGGAGGAAGCCTTTGGGGTCCAGCACTCAGAGAATGATCAGTAGCTTGGGGACTCAGGGAGAAGCAGCACTACTCTTCCTTCCATACCGGCTTCCACATAATCTTCCCCTCCATCTCCAATACATCCCTCACGGCAACAATTTGTCCTTGACATGACCCCCATTTCCAGCTAGTAGAGCCCTCCTCTCTTCCCCCCATTCCCTCAGAAAGGCATCAGTTTTCTATTTTAAAAATATTATCTCAGCCTATCTCAGCTGCATTATAAACAAAGACAAACAAAACAACCCCAAACAGTTCTCTGTGTGTGGAACAAGAACAAAACACTTCAAACCCAAAGAAGTTTCCTATAAGTCACTCATTGAAATTCAGGAAGGAAAAAAACCCCAAAGGGTAAAAATACCCCCACGTATCCAAGTTCTCTGAGGCCATTTCTTTCCCTCATCTGTGTTCCATCATCTGCTCCCTTATCCAAAAAAGTTGTGGTGTCCGTGGGAGTATGAAAAAACATTGGTGTGACCACCAAGAGGAACTCTCTGTCTGGCAGCACAAAGCCACGTGTTATCCTGTCTCCAGGAACTCGCTCTTGCTTCGACAGTCATAAATATTCTCTGATGACAAAGGAAAGGGCACTCACTCACCCAGCCTGAATAACACTTTAAAATCTTGAAAAGCACACTGGGACCTATGCTTTGTCACCAGACTGAACATAAGATCCATGGGGAAACAACTCCTGACTGGCCTTACATGTAGGGCCACATATAGTGCTGCCCACTTCCATCTTCAGGGTGATCCAAAACAGGAA
Source organism: Indicator indicator (assembly GCF_027791375.1). Classification (NCBI taxonomy): domain Eukaryota; kingdom Metazoa; phylum Chordata; class Aves; order Piciformes; family Indicatoridae; genus Indicator; species Indicator indicator. Next base: position 9,754,446 of record NC_072012.1, on the reverse strand, counting down.
AGAGCATTGGACTTCTCCCTTGCAGAGGTCCCAACCCAACTGGTGGCCATTCAGTTTATCTGAGGACAGAATGAAGTTTTAAAACCTACCTAATTCACTTCCTTGTAAAAAATATTTTCTGACTGTACTGAATACTACTGGAGAGAGTCCAACAGAGGGCCACAAAGATAGTGAGGGGACTGGAGCATCTCTCTTACAAGGAGAGGCTGAGAGACCTGGGGGTCTTTAGCCTGGAGAAAAGACTGAGAGGGGATCTTATCAGTGCATATAAAGTATCTGAAGGGTGGCAATCATGAGGATGGGGCTGGGCTCTTTTCAATGATGGCCAGTGATATGACAAGGGGCAGTAGGTACAAACTAGAACATATGAGGTTTCACTTCAACTTTAAGGAGAAACTTCTTTACTCTGAGAGTGACAGAGCACTGGAACAGGCTTCCCAGAGAGGCTGTGGAGTCTCCTTCTCTGGAGACTTTCAAAACCTGCCTGGATGCATTCCTGTGCACCCTGACCTAGGTGAGACTGTGGTAGCAGGGAGGTTGGACTGGATGATCTCCAGAGGTCCCTTCCAACCCCTACCATTCTGTGATATTGCACGCTAGCCTCATCCCATCTTGAACATGTATTGGAAGCCAGTCCACATTATGTAAGCAGCTGGAGGCACTTTCATAGCAAATTAAAATATCCTATCTGTGAGCATAATCAGCCTCAACTACATCACTGAATGATACACAAAGGCTGAGGAAAGCATCCAAGCACAGGCTGATCAATGATAGCAGTGTATACTATTAGGACAAGTGGAAATGGCCTCAAGCTGCACCAGGGGAGATTTAGGGTGGATATTAGGAAAACCATTTTTACTGAAAGAGTGCTCAGGCATTGGCATGGACTGCCCAGGGAGGTGGTGGAATGCCCATCCCAGGATGTGTGCAAAAAGGTGTAGGCATGGCACTTTGGGACACGGCTCAATGGCCATGGTGGTGTTAGACTGACAGTTGGACTCGATGACCTTAGAAGTCTTTTCCAACTGAAAAAAAAAAATCCGTTAGAGGGTACCCAGAAAGCTAAGTCACCTTTTCAGCTACACTCTGCCCCTGGAGGTTTTCAAACACGTGTTAAAGACTCATTACAGCATTAATTGTCCACCACAGTGCGTCATCAGAGACCTAACTCCCAAGGGAGTGTTACCTGACATCTGGCTGCGTAAACGTTCTGCTCGTGCAAGCAGATCCACAAACGTTGGTCATGTACGTCACAGTCTTGCAAAAGTCATTGATGAGAAAATTATCTTTATGCCTAGCCTTGATTTAGTCAGCTAGGGGGGAAAAAATCATCTAAATGGAAGTCACTTTCCTTTTTCTGGTCTCCTTTTCCACCCTCCAAACCCCCAAATTAATAACACCTATATAGATTGAATAAGCAATAACATTATGCTATGTGTATGCCTTCTCCTTCCATGGTAGGCCCTTAAATTAAATTAAATCTTTCTCTTCAAGGTAGAGCCAGTAATAAAAGTTACCTGTTTATTAGTGCAGTTTCAGAGTTATATTCACATTTCTTCCTTTGAGAATGTAACTGGTTGTTGACACAATGTAGGCCAAGCATGCATTTATGGTGCATGATATCATTGTGTGGCTAATAGAGGGAGTTTACTTATTCCACAGATGACTGCCACAAGAGAATGTAATTGCTCAATAATGTGTCGATGTACCCATGGGAAGGATTTAAGTCATCTGAGACCTGTATTGGGAACTCGCCAGGAACCCCAGCACTACCTCTAATTTGCACGAAATGGAGAAATTGTGGCCATCTTCTGCAAGAAGGATAAACAGGAGGAGGAAGAAAGGACAAGCCAAAAGGGCACCAGAAGTCCAAGAACTGGTTAGGCTTTCAGTTGACATGAATACATTGGAGATTTAGTGATTAAAAAAATAATAGTTAAGTCTGAAGTTTCTGATTTAAGGGAAAGGCTAAGAAAAAAAACCCCAAACATTAAATTAAAAACAAAACTTTAAAAAAACCAAAACTTTCTTTTTAAAGGGTCCAGGATGTGGATCACAGAATGTTAGGGGTTGGAAGGGACCTCTGGAGATCGAGTCCAACCCCCTCTGCCAGAGCAGGACCATAGAATCTAATGCAGGTCACACAGGAATGCGTCCTGTTACCACCTAGCCATAAGATCCTGGCAAATGTAAATCTCTCTTCATAAAAAATGATTATGACATGCTACTTCAAAAATAGTAAAGGCTTCTCAGAGAATTGAACACAACTAGAAGGGAAAAACTGTTACCTAGATGCAGAAAATAATAGCTGGAAGAGTCACAAGCTTCCAAGGGGACAAGTCAGTGTAAGTGTGGTATACTCCAGCACAACTATAGGGTCAAAAATAGATACAACATCTGACTGAAAAGCTATTTATGGACAACGAAATCTTTGTATCACCTGCACTGTGGCTTTAGCTTCTAATGAAATATCAAGTTAAAGTGGAACACCTGACTGAATACTAGTGTGAGACAAAAAACAGAGTTAAGAGGTCTCTGAATATTGCAAATCGAGTAGAACGAGACAGGATTAGCTCAAAGTAAATAGGAATATTTTCCAGACTTCTCAAGGATGCAGAGAGTCATGCAATGAGTTTCAGCTTGGTGGATGAACTAAGTACACAACCCCTCTCACTGATTTTTGAGAAGGCTACCCAACTGCTTTGGTTTGTGTAAGTGCATTTAAAAAGGGGTGAATGAAGTTCTGGCTTAGGAATTCACCTATGGATGTGTTGAGAAGCTTTTCAAAGCAAAGGAAATTGTAACTCCAATGAGACCATAACAATGGAAAGAGCCTCCGTGGTTAAAAAGGGAATGACCAGACAGGCCCCACTGGCTAAGGCAGGAGTGGAATTTGAAGCCTCTCCCAGTATCCAACTTGGGACTCTTTTCCTGAGTTTCTTGGTCACCTTTCCTCAAAGCAAAGCTCAGAAGAACCTGATCGCTCTCAGCACAAAAGAGCCCAGTGCCAAACCCTGCAAGTGAAACAATCTGATTCAATGAGATGCACTTTGTCATGATGTGATGCTCAGCTCAGGGCCCATATGTAACCACTACCCCTACAAAAAAAAAAAAAAAAAAAAAATCCCAACCCCAAACCCCCAATGATTATCCTAGTTCGGCTAATTTCAGGTTAGTTTTTCAAATAGGTCCTTTCCCCCCCAGCTCTCCCTCTGTTCCTCCCACCACCCTGATCGGATTTTTCCCACTTCCAAATAAATTCTAGAAATCTGCCCAGTGGCAGGTGGGTGGAGGCACTCCAGATACTATGTTTGCTGGTAGCCCAGCAGTTATTTGTGGTTGACTTTTTTGGTTGCCCACAGGAATTTCCAGGGTGGTGTAAACAGACAGATGTGGGTTCTTCTCTGCTATATAGATCACACCATAGAAAGATATCAAAGGGAAAAAACAGATCCATGAATAATGCACCAGTGGTAGCGTTTGAAACTCAGAACTTTAAAAGAGTGGCCTCTGAATTGATTGGTTTAATTGTTGGGTATGGACATTTAAGCCACCAGATAGCTTTTGAAATCAAAACATCACTGAGAGGTTTCCCAAACGTTTAAAAGATCATACAAAGTGAAAGTGGGCTCAAGTACTGGCAACTTCAAAGCTGCTCTGGCCCTGGGAGCACTGCCCTCATCTTAAAAGCTAAATTTCCTCTTGGTTTTATTTCCTCAGTACCATATTGGGTTGTTTTTCATTTCAGTGAAGCATCCCAACAACTATTTCATGAGTCTTGGCTGCTGTAACATTGGCAAGCTAAAGGTGAAGACTTTGAGGGTACAGGTGACAAGGCAGACCTTTTGCTGGCATAGATCAGCTCACAGAATCAACCAGGGTAGAAAAGACCTTCGAGATCATCAAGTCCAACCTATCACCCAACACCATGTAATCAACTAAACCATGGCACTAAGTGCCTCATCCAGTCTTGTTTTAAACACTTCCAGGGACACCACCTCCCTAGGCAGCCCATTCCAATGGCCAATCTCTCTTTCTGTGAAGAATTTTTTCCTAATATGTAGCCTAAACCTCCCCTGGTGCAGCTTGAGACTGTGTCCTTCTGTTGCTGGTTGCCTGGGAGAACAGACCAATGCCCATCTGGCTACAAACTCCTTTTGGGTAGTTGTAGAGAGCAATAAGATCTTCCCTGAGCCTCCTCTTCTCCAGGCTAAACAACCCCAACTCCCTCCAACCTCTCCTCACAGGGCTTGTGCTCCAGACAACTCCACTGATCTCAGCCTAACTCAACCAGGAAATTCTGCTCGTTGATCTCTTTCTCTTTTAATTTTTACTGGCACCACTATGCAAAAAAAAAAAAATTAATTTTTCCATGTGATTTTTGTGTGCCTTGTGCTCACACAAGAGACACACCACAGCTAATGTCCCCTTGAGATTCCCAACCAGCAGCACATGATTAAAAATCATGTTAACTCAACAGTACAACTTGCTAAGCATTCTTCCTCTGGAACTGCCAGTGAATGCTTTCTTTTTTTTTTTTCCCCCACCATTTATTTTTTCAGTAGGGTTTGTGTATGTTTCTGTCAGCCTGTTTTCCAGCATTGCAGGTTACTGAGGCACTTAGATTCATGGCTGGACACAGATTATTTGAAGTAGAAGGAAAAAGGAGTCTTGGTTTTAACAGCATTGCACTGTCATCTTGCGGTTACAGCGCTCAGCTCCTAAACCTTATTTGGAAATGCCTTGAACAAGAATTTGATGTGAGCTGGAAGAAATGGTGTTTGCCTCATTCCCGGAGCTTTAGTTTGTTTGGAGGCCTCCTTCCTGCCACTCTTGTGACAACAAGACAGCCTGACCTTGCCAATTGTTTCCATTTCAGTTCTTTTTGCCTCCTTCCTTCATGAGAGGAGAGCATGACCTCCCCTGCAAACCCATTATTATTTAGAAGATTCCATCTCCTCCAGACTTTCAGTACTTCTATGAACAGTTATTTGAAGACACGTTTTCAGGGCAGCACTATGCAGAGTCCTCTTCCTGCCTGAGCTTTAAATAGGGAATGCTTTACCATGGTCAGCCCCTGATGAGTTGAACATTTGTTTCACAAGTCATTTCAAACACCTTCTTGGCTTAATTCAGTTTTTCCAACTTGTCAACAGCTACCATTTTTGTCTCCTTTTCTGGACTGCTTAAGACACCAGCCAATGTGGGATTCTCCTTGTAGACCCTTCCAAACAGCTCGGAAGTGTAAATTTCCCGAGCATCTCCAAAATGTAAGAGAAAGCCTTGAGCTAGGCTTCACTCCACCTCTAGTTCTGCTGTTCCCAGCTAGAGCACTGCTTTCCCATCTACCTTCTAGTGGCTAATGAGAAACCATATTCCAGAACAACACAAAAAATGCATCCAGTCCCACTGAAGTCTAATCTAATCATCTACCAGTGTGTGACAAGTACAAAATGGTCATCAGTCTAATTAGTTACTTGGAATTGTGCAGCATGATGCCACCCCTAACCGGAACCACAGGTTCCAAAAGGCACAACCATAACCTTCTCCTTGAAAGGCAATAATGGAACTCTCCTATTAGGCAGGATCATCATAGAATCACAGAATGTTAGGGGCTGGAAGGGGCCTCAAAAGATCATCCAGTCCAACCCTCCTGCCAGAGCAGGATCACCTATACCAGATCACACAGGAACACATCCAGGTGGGTTTTGAATATCTCCAGAGAGACAGACTCCACAACTCCCCTGGGCAGCTTGTTCCAGTGTTCCATCACCCTCAGAATGAAAAAAATTTTCCTCATGTTTCCATGCTTCAACTTCCACCCATTGCCCCCTGTCCTGTCATTCCTTGCCCATTGCCCCTTGTCCTTCCCATTCCTTGCCCGTTGCCCCTGGTCCTTCCTCACCCTTTTACCAATACAAAGAATCAAAGGTGTAAAAATCTCTGTTGTTTCTATTTCTGCTTTTTACTTCAGTCATTTCTCTCAGATTAGGGAAGGAAAACTTACAAGGTCACTGTTGTTACCTTCACTTTTAGCTTTTGTATTTGGGCTGCCAATACTTTAAAGGGGTATTTTTTTTTTTTAAGAAATCACTGTTAACATTAAAAGTTAGGGGGAAAAAAACCCCAAACAATAAAAAAAAAAATCACAAATGGGCTCTTAACTGGCTTAGAATTGTGTTCCTGTTGTTCCTCTGAAGGGAACTTGGAGTTTGCACACTGCATTTCCCCTTCTCAGAAAGCCTTGCCTATGACTTCCAATGTTGTAAGCCACAACACTCCAGCCATTTTTACATGGGGAAATTGTCATGGTCTTGCAAATGGATTAGCACAGATAGCCTTGTGCATTGACCTAAAATCTCACTAACACCAGAGGGGTCCTGGCTGGGCTTTAAAATAAATGAATGCACCCTGCAGAATACACATGAAGGTTTGTCCTGGTTTTGCTGAGCTAGAATCACAGGTGAGCTATGGTCTGCAGGCTGTTATCAGTTTCAAGTCAGCCAGGGCAGTTGATCTGAGCTGGCCCGTAGATGTATCCCAGATCATAAATCACAGAATCATTTAGGTTGGAAAAGACTCTGGAGTCTAACCATCTAGCTATCAAGTCTGGTGCCACAGCATCTTAGCACCAGGTGAAACTTCTTCAGGGATGGGGATTCAAACACCAAGCTGAGGCTCCTATTCCAGTGTTTGAGAACCCTTTCAGTGCTGAAGTTTCTTTCAAAATCCAATCTAAAAACCTCCCTTATGCAACTTGAGGCCATTTCCTCTCACCCTATTACTTGTTACTAGGGAGAAGAGACTAATGCCCACCTTGCTCCAATCTGTTTTCAGGTAGAGAGCAAGAAGGTCTCTCCTCAGCCTCCTTTTCTCCAGAATAAACATCCTCAGCTCCCTCAGCTGCTACTCAGGGGACTTGTTCTCCAGACCCTTCACCAGCTTTGTTGCCCTTCTCTGGACCCACTCTAGCACCTCAATGTCTTTCTCACACTCAGTATAAAGGAGGAAGTTTTTTGAGGAGAGAGGAGTCTCCTGCTCATGTTCATGGTCTTGGGCTCCTTCTGACCCTGCCTTTCTGCCTGCTGCTCATGAGGACAGCTTTCCTGTTTCTTGTGACTGCTGCACCTTCACTGGTCTGAGTATAATTTCATATATTTATATTGCCATTGGTATCATTTTTGTTGTTTCATTAACCTCAGTTTCATTTCAACCCACAGGTCTTCTGTCCTTTTCCTGGTCCTTCTCTCCTGTCGGGGAGGGTCTTGGGGTGACAGAGCAACTGCTTTACTTTAGCCTCAGATACAGGCTAAACATGGACAGGGGTATATTGTAAAGCTCACAGAATACATTTATCACAATTTTTTTTTTAAATTATTTTATCCTCACACTTTCAAAATGACCAAGTCTGAGCTTAGCTTCAGAAAAGAACAAAACTTATGGAGATCATAGGATGTTAGGGGTTGGAAGAGACCTCTGGAGATCATTGAGTCCAACCCCCCCTGCCAGAGCAGGACCATAGAATCCAGCACAGGTCACACAGGAACACATCCAGATGGGTCTTGAAAGTCTCCAGAGAAGGAGACTCCACAACCTCTCTGGGCAGCCTGTGCCAGTGCTCTGTGACCCTCACAGTGAAGAAGTTCCTCCTCATGTTGAGGTGGAACCTCCTGTGCTGTAGTTTCTATCCATTACCCTTTGTCCTATCGCAGGGTACCCCTCAGATATTTATAAACATTTATTAAATCCCCTCTTAGTCTTCTCCTAACTAAAAAGCCCCAGGGCTCTCAGCCTGTCCTCATTGGGCACACGCTCCCATCCCTTAATCATCCTGGTAGCCTGCTCCAGAAGATCCCTGTCCCTCTAGAACTGGGGAGCCCAAAACTGGATGCAATAATCCAGCTGAGGTCTCCCAGGGCAGAGTAGAGGGGAAGAGAACCTCCCTGGATCTGCTGGACACACTCCTCTTAATGCACCCCAGGATCCCATTAGCCTTCTTGGCTTCTTGAAATATAAAAACACTTCAGATAGACTCAAAATTATGTGAAGTAGTATGGAACTTCTTGCAACTGACAGCTGCCACTGATGCAATTGCCATCATGAAACAAAGGGGCTGAAATGTGAAGAATCTTGTGGGACATGTAGCAGAGATGTTAGGGACCTAATCTAACTGATAAAGAGTGCATGGGAAATTCCAACTCTTGGGTATGGAGATGCCCCTGAACCCAGGAATCAATAAAGTGCAGAGAGCAAAGCAAAGCTAAGCCAAAACAGGGGCATAGCTTACAGTTGGATATTGTAGGAGCACAGGAAAAGCTGCAGTCTCCTCAGAGGAAGAAACTGCACATGCACACAATCCAACTAGCATCAAAACCGAGCTGCTACTGCTGCTGCAAGACTCCAAGAGCAGGATGCCCTGGCTGTGTTTCAACGAGACCACCTCAAGCTGCAGAAGGCAGCTTGATGGCTAATTCAGTCCTTCGCCTCACTTACCCAATCCTGCCAACAAGGATGCTAATTAGTACTAACTGTGATGGTGGTTTCTGTGATGTGGACAGCTGTTAGCAAAAAGCTGGACTGAGACCACCAACTCACTTCAGACAGGCCACTAAACAGCCAGCTGAGGGTAACCACTGGGTCGCTAGCAACTTGGGTTAGATTCAAACTAGTGACTTCGAGGTGAAAAGGCTCCAAATTCAATTACCAGTCCCCTGAGTCATCCCATCCACCCTCTACAGTTACTTCAAAGTGCTTTGGTAAGCAATATCTGGGGACATTACATGTGTTCAAAATGCTAAAAATATACATCTAAGTGGGCAGGGAAAAGATCACCCCAAAGTAAATTTTCCTTTCTGTTAAAAAAGAAAATAAAGGGGAAAAAAAAAAACCCACACACAAACAAACAAACAAACCCCAACTTTGACATTTTAAGCTTGGTTGGTTGGGGTTTTTTTTTAATACATAAAAGGCCTCCCACTGTTTAACTTTGCTATTCCAATTGATTTCTTGAAAAAAAAAAAAAAACAAACAAACCATTAGAATATTAAGAGAGATTGTTCTTGGAAAGAAACAATAATACCGTTGTATTTTCTAAATAGCCAAATCAGTAGTAGAAAGAGAAGTGGGAGTGTGAGAAGGGTAGCAAAAGAAAACAAAATGCTAAAAGATGGATTCAAAAAAGCCCCAGGCTGAAAACAACTCCCAGGGATTCCACCCAGGGCTTCTCAAACCTGCAGATTTGTTTTCAGAGCGACGCTGCCCTCTGGTACCCGGGTACAGGCTATTTTGAATGCAGCTCCCAGAGGGCCACCAATCTATTTTTGTCACCTATCCTGGGATTTGACAACTCCCACCAGGGGCTCAGTTAAACAAGCCTCCAGTTTTTAAACAAAGTGGATTTTAATTGAGAAGCACCTGTGGTGAGAGAGACGAGTGCCGTTATTAAAAAGAAAATTTATCGCAGTTCATCATAGAGGCAGGAAGGACGGGGGAGGGGGACCCATGCATACGTCATACCTGCAGCACAGTACCATTCCTTTCATGAAATTCCCTTGAAGAAATGTGTAGGATTTGATTGCACCCCGTGAAGAGTGTTTTTTTTCCCAACAAGCTGTTCCCAGGCTGTTGAAAAGCTATCATTCATAAAAAATTATTGAGGGGGAAGGAGGTAGCAAAGGGGAGTTCAGAAGGCCAAGGATGCCAGTGGAAAGCACAGAATGAGACCCTCTGTAAAGCATGCACCTGTTTATGGCCACCATAATAGCTCCACTAGGAAGCTTAAAGTTCCAAATTGTGGGAGGTAGGAGAAGAGGGAAAAGAGGGAAAAGATAATGAAAGCTTGTTCTAAATATCAAAATACACTTTAACCCATGGAGTGCAGGCTCATGACAGAGGGATGCAATTTAGAATAAAACAAAAAATACAGAGGATTGAGAAGGGCACTCTTCAAACACAGCTTGGTATCACTAAATAGACATGGGCAGGGACCAGAGACTGGAAAATAACAAAAGATGTGGTTAAAACAACCTGCTTATAACTAACACTTCATTGTGGCTTAGAGAGAAGTTGGGAGTAGAGCCTAGGTCTAAATGCAGTAACAAACAACCCCTGTTAACAAAGGGTTGACAAGGTGAGGAAAGGAGAGGGAAGCCACCCTGCAAAGACCTGGTCAATACACAAATGTTTAGAATGACAAAGAATATGCTGTAATTTCATTGACCTTATGAGTGAAATCCCTTGGTGATTTGTAACAGTGTTATACATGCACTTTGCCCTCAGTGAATGGCAAAAGTGAGGTACTCAAGCCTGTTGGTCCAGCTGAGAAGACCTGACACTAAGGATGAGACTCCTCACAGGTATTAGTCAGTACAGATGCTGATGCTTTTTTTTTTTTTTTTGCCCCCAGGAAGGAGCTATGCACTTTAATCCACTATTCCCTTATGAAGTGGCTTTCTGACATTTTTGACAAGACTTCTCAAAACATCTTCAGAAAACTCATCTCAAAAATAAATGGAAGGAAACCACAGGCAGGGGAATATGTCACAGAGAAGGTGGGTTTAAACCTTTCATCTTCAGTTTTCTGAGTAAGGCTGGGAGGTTGCCTTTGATGCAGAGTGATCAGTTTAGTTGCCAGACTAACACTTCTGGTAGAACCTGTCATGATGGGCCTGACCCAGGGCTATGAAGGGCAGCATGATGTAATTCACTGAGGCCAGCAGGAAAAGGGAAGTGATTGACTCCCTGTATCAAGCAGGGTGAGGCCACACCTCCAGTATTGTGTCCAGTTCTGGACCCTCCTCTACTTTGAGGACTTTGAGGTGCCAGAGCATGTCCAGAGAAGGGCAATGAGGCTGGTGAAGGGCCTGGAGCACATGGCCTACAAGGAGCATTTGAGGGAGCTGGGGTTGTTCAGTCTGGAGAAAAGGAGGCTGAGGGGAGACCTCATTGCTCTCTACAACTACCTGAAGGGAGGTTGGAGTGAGGAGGGGGCAGCTTCTTCTTGGTGTCAAGCAACAGGACCAGAAGAAATGGTTTCAAGCTGTGCCAGGGGAGGTTCGGGCTGGATATTAGGAAATATTTCTTGACTGAAGGGCTCTCAAACATTGGAATGGTCTGCCCAGGGCAGTGGTGGAGTCACCATCCATGGAGGTGTTTAAGCAGCGTGCAGACCTAGCATTGAGGGCCATGGTTTAATGTCCACCCTTCAGTGCTGGGTGAAGGGTTGGACTGGGTGATCTTTGAGGTTTCTTCCAACTGAATGTATTCTGTGATTCCAGGAACTTGTGTGTTTCTTTTCATTAACACTGTTGGCTCAACATTTTCCCATTTGTTAGTGCACGTGGTTGTGCACTCATAAATCACCATACTGAACCTCACACCTAATCAGAAATAGGAAGAATCTATGATGTGCACAAGAAAAAAAAAAAAGGCACAGTGTAGGTTAAAGAGGGTAAAGAACTGAACAGAAACACCACCCACTCTACAGCCTATGTTGGGGAAAACACAACTTAAAAATGGTTTGTCATCAGTTTCTGGAGTTTGGGGTTTTTTGCTTGTTTTGTTGTTTTTTTTCTTTTAAAATCTCCCCATAGTAATAAGCTACTGTTGCCCTGCCAGAGGGCTTTGATCTACCAGGCTTGCCTTAACTTTTTCTTTTTGACACAGGACAGTTTGAACTCTGTAAAGCTGTATTTCTAGGTATAATCTTTTTCAGTCAGTCTGTCTCATATACTTTCCCAGTATGCTCTTCCCTCCCTCTGCTGTAGTCCTTATATACAACATTAAGAGCTGAAAAAGTCCTGTAGCAGAAGTAGGCAGCTTCATCCACAATTAATACAGGTGAAGGAGCAAATGGATTCTTCTCTGCCCATTCCCCCAAAATCCCCACAAATCCCCCAAAATAAAATACATTGGAAAGCCCAAAACAAGACACTGAACTTGCAACATGAGACTACAACTCCAGACGTTCCAGACCACAACTCCTTCTGCTGTTCCTCCTAGGCTCTGATCTACCCAAATTCAGTATCACTTCCTGACATTTCCAATAACAAAGTATTTTCAGAAATTCCTGGGAGGAGCTCGTCACTTACCGCTTAGCTAGTCAAGCTACTACAAGTAATGAGCCACAAGAAGGTCCATTGTCATGAAGCTTACTTCCTTACTGCTTCTTCAATCTGCCCATAAGAAGTCTTACAAAAGCCCACACACACTAGTTTCACAGAATCACAGAATGTTAGAGGTTGGAAGGGACCTTCAGAGATCATCGAGTCCATTCCCCTGCTAAAAGCAGGATGCCTTAGGGTAGTCCACACAGGAATGCATTCCAGTGGGTTTTGAAAGTCTCCACAGGAGACTCCACAACCTCTCTGGGCAGCCTGTTCTAGTGCTCCATCACCCTCACTGTAAAGAAGTTTCTCCTCAGGTTGATGTGAAATCTTCTATGTTCAAGTTTGTATCTATTGCTCTTTGTCTTATTACTGTGCACCACAAAAAAAAGAGATCAGCCTCATCTACTTGACACCACCCCTCAGATATTGATGAGATCCACTTTCAGTCTTCTCAAGACTAAACAGCCCCAGGGCTCTCAGTCTCTTTCCATAGGGGAGATGTTCAAGTCCCCTAATCATCCTCCTACCTCTAGTTTCATGATCTGTTCTGTGAGAAATGTGTCAAACACCACATCACATGCTAATGCTCAGTGTTAAACCAATTTCTCACTGAAGTTGTTTAAAGCAATCAATAAAAGATTTATCATAAAACCCCAAGAAAATGCTTTTATAGGCATTCACTAATTAGATCACAAAAGGATGGATTTTTAAAGGGTATGTAATACTAGAAGGATTCGGCTTATAATAACTTTCAGCAAACACATTTCACAGAATCACAGATTTGTCAGGGTTGGAAGGGACCCCAAGGTCTGCCATGGGCAGAGACACCCTCCACTAGATCAGGTTGCCCAGAGACACATCCAGCCGGGCCTTAGAAACATCCAGGGATGAGATGAGTTAAGATTTGATATTTAAATTCCATGATCTCTTTTTTTTCCCCTTATTATTCATCTGGCAATATAATATAAACATGTATTTCTGCAAACAAGGTCAGCAGTAGAATAGCTATCATCATCAATTGCTGTGCTTTAGAGCTAACACCACTATCACAGAATCAACCAGGTTGGAAGAGACCTCCAAGACCACCAAGTCCACCCAATCCTATCTAATCAACTAAACCATGGCACTAAGTGCCTCATCCAGTCTCTTCTTAAACACCTCCAGGGACGTCGACCTCACCACCTCCCTGGGCAGCCCATTCCAATGGGCAATTTCTCTTTCTGTGAAGAGCTTCTTTCTAAGATCAAGCCTAAACTTTCCCCTGCACAGCTTGAGACTGTGACCTCTTTTTCTATTGCTGGTTGCCTGGGAGAAGACACCACTCCCCACCTTGCTACTATTGAGAGGTCTGTTCAGTTCACATACTTCAGTGTTTTTGAGATTCTTTCTTAGATAACATAACTTCTGTGACTACTTTGCTCACATTTTCAAAACTTCATGAGAAGAATACCTCTTAAAAACACATAAACCCACAAATTAGAGATTGGACTCTTCATCTTACAACAAATACTGGCTGAATATATGTAAAATTTTTTAAAGATATTCAGAACTCTTGAATTATTACAAAGCATCCAACCAAAACTAAAGGCACTGCATAAAGCTCCACAAATAGACAGACAGGTTGAAATACTTTTTGAATGACAAAGTGAAAATTCAAAGAGAAATCCCCTTTGTGAGAATGCACCTTTCAACTTCAGTTTACTTGTTCTAAAAAAAAAAAAAAAAAAAAAAAAGATAGAAGGCTTTAAAGTTTAACGTAAATATGTTATGGAAGTCACCTGAAGCTTAAACAAGACTGAGTGCAAATTACAGTGCTTCTTACTAATGGAGCCTCAGTGATGTCCTTGCCTCACTGCTGGGCACTAGCTGTGCTTCTGAACTGAGATCATAGGATCACAGGATGTTGGGGCTTGGAAGGGACTTCTCAAGGTCATCGAGTCCAACCCCCCCCTGCCAGAGCAGGCCTATAGAATCCAGCACAGGTCACACAGGAACACATCCAGATGGGTGTCAAAGTCTCCAGAGAAGGAGACTCCACAACCTCTCTGGGTAGCCTGTGCCAGTGCTCTGTGACACTCACAGTGAAGAAGTTCCTCCTCATGTTGAGGTGGAACCCTCTGTGCCATAGTTTATATCCATTATCCCTTGTCTTATCACAGGATGCAACTGAGCAGAGCCTGTCGCCTCCCTCCTGACACCCAGCCCTCAGATATTTATAAACATTTATGACGAGATAACATGCAGTAAAACAGGGAAAGGTTAATTTTAAATTCTCTAGAGTTCCATCTGTCTTTGTCTCCAGCAGCCTGATCTAGTTGAAGATGTCCTTGCTTGCTGCAGGTGGGGGGCAGTCTAGATGACCTTTAAAGGCCCCTTCCGACCCAAAGCATTTTGTGATGCAATACTTTAAAAGCAGCACACCCACTATTACCCAACTGAGACCTCATCATACTGCAGAGAAACTCTGAAGGGCCTGGGGAAACGCGACATCGGCGATGGCTTCCCCCGCGGAGGACACTGGAGGCTCGCAGCGCTTCCTCCGCACAGCCACGGGCGGTGCTATCAGTACCTTGGACAGCACCTGCGGGGACGCCAACACCGCCCGGCGCAGCCGCCGCGCCCCGGCCACCCGCAGACCGGGACGGCCCCGACCTCAGCCTATCTCTCTCCCTACCCACGGCTGCCACTGCCGCCTTCCAGTGCACCAACGGGGTGGATATCACGTAAGGAGAGCCTTAGGGATTTTAAGAAGGCAGTGAAAAGGCAAGGTACAAAGCGTTCTTCTGCATCGCTTCAGGATTTTTTACCCTCCAACACCAGAGTAAGTCTGCTTAGAGCACTGTAAGAAGACAGCAAACAATAAGTCAGCATAAAACAATTATATAGATAAGGCTAGGTACAAAGATTTAAGGTTATTTTATTTTATATACACGTATATATATAATAAAATATCTATATGTAAAATGAAAATATTTTTAAAAATATATAAAATAAGGTTAATACTACTTTTGGGTACAGCCTCATGTTTTCAGCACTTTTTTTCTTGCAAACAAAAAAAAAAAAAAAGGAGGACTTTTTCAGAGTCTTTACTATGCACTCAGATCAGCCTCAAAATACAAAATCAACTGCTGTAGAAAGGCTATGACAATGGCATTATCTACCTAGGATATTTTTCTTTTTTTTTTTTTTTTTTTTTTGTTGGTTGCACATAAAAACGTATTTTACAAATGCTTTAGGCAAAACAAACTTAAATTATTAGAAGCAGTAAAAATTCGGAGCTTTGCAAACATTGAAGCTTATTTCTCACAATTTGCAAGAAAGCTCTTCAAAAGTCTATCCACTTATGAAGAAAAAAAAACAACTCCCTGTTCCCTTTTAATAAAAAATAGTCCTTAAAAAAAAAAGTTTAAAAAAAGATAAAAAAAGATCTGATCACTACTGTTTGAAAGCACTCGAAAGCAATAAGATGGTCACAAGACTTGATCTGACTGTTCTGCCCCTTTACAAACTCAATAAAGCTTGCTTTTTATGACTGATTGCTGTGCTGTATTAATCCCCTAGCATATAAAACAAGCCTATTGGAGATGGGGACTGCACTGGGGGAGGACAGGGAAGCTGTTGTGTTCGAAGAATTAATCCATCTAGGAAAATCAAAAGCCAGCCACTCACAATACAGTAATCAGCATGTTCCCCAGTGTGAAAGCCCTACATTTCCCATTTAGAAAACACAATTATTGCTCCATTATGTACTGAAAGACACAAACCCCTTTTATTTATTTGTGTTATTATTTGGCTGATGTTTATGGGTTTGTGCCTATTCCATTGGTGGGTATACAACCACCACGTTTAAAAACCCCCAACCCTATTTCCAGCTGCTTAAAAGGAAAAAGGGACTCCTACTGCTTTTTCCACAACCAAAGTTCTTTCTGGGTTTGCTTTGTGAACAGGATTTTAACTCTTTAGTACCCTAAATAAAAGGAAATTCTTTGCATTCTTTCCTTACACAGAAAGTTCATTTTCTGTTCAGGGTAACGATGGTAATTTTTCCTTTTAAAAAAATCATCTGAGTTTCCTAAGTTGGTGTTACAATAAAAATGTTTGAAGTTTTATAATTGCTCAACTGAAACCCACGTTATTTCTAGGTGTTATTATACACTTGATGCTCCTTTTTTTAGCAAAAGTTTATTTTTTTCATTTTCAAGTTGAATGATGTAGCCTTCCAAATAAAATACATATATTTCTAAAGTAGAATTCTTTACTTTTTTTTTTCTGTTTTCTTTTTTCTCTCCCACTTATGTGCTGGAAGTATTAATTTTCCATTGTGCTATGGAGATAAAGATTACAAAAACCCAACAAAACCAGCTGTAAATCTTAAGTGACGCAGTAATTAAACTGCTAAATGAATTCTGGCCTAAACACAAGAATTAAAGCTTATGGAAATCACTGAGAAACCACAATCTGATAGATCATGTCCTCAAGAAAAACAAAAACCATCTACCCTTTTCCATCCAGCTAGTGAAAGGCACCTTAGTGCAATCAGCAATTAAACTCAACAGCTTTTAATATTCACTGAAATGTTCCTGTCAAATTGTTTTTTTAAAAAGCAAATGAAGTAACTTTGTTTATACTAATATTCATTCTCCACTAAAACAAAGAGCACTTTTCTCCCCCATTTGTTTTTAAGGTAAGAAGCAAACAAAACCAACAGAAGTTACAGCCTTTGCCCCTATTGCCACCACCCCTTCATCTACATCCTTAACTTAAAGACAGCAGTTTTGCATCCTTGTCTTTGAAACCAGCTGCTGACTAAAATCCCACACAGTCAGCTCCACAGTTACACCTGGTCAGCACAGTAGACAACAAAATCCTGTGGTTAACTGGGAAAGATCTTTGTAGTCAGACTAAACTCATCATCAGTTTTAAGCATTACTGTTCATTTCTCAAAGTACCATGTGGGGTTTTTCCATTTTTAAATCAAAAAGAGCGGAAGGAGTGCAAGCTGACACCCATTCAGGACAATCTTGCCTCTCCATTCAACAATAGGATTAAAAGATGATGACATGATGAACAATTTGCCTTGTCCTGGACCTACCTGTCAGTCATAACTGAAGATAACCAAATGACAGCAATTACACAGAAGTAATACTAATCTGAAATTCCTGGTTTGCTTATGCAGGAAAAGATTACATTTCTTGGCTACCAGGACAAAGCTATGGCACATACAGAGTTAATCATGCCCCTCTCCTTTCCTTCACCACCCCTGCCCCCCCCTTTCCCCCCCATCTCATTCATGCCACATTCCACAGTGGCAGGGTCCAACAACAATATAGGAGGGTACCCAAAATGAAGAGGCAGGGCCTTCCATTCTTCTTCCTCTCTTGAATTAATTAACTGGAAATGAGTTTTGTCAATGTTTTGGAAAGGCAGAGGGGTGAAAAGAAACTGCTAGAATTAATCACAGTGAGAAACTACCTCTTCAGCAGTCTGCCAGAGTTCAGAAAACCCATGAGAAGTGCAAAATAAAAGGAAAGTGGGCTGACTTACCATCCAAAGGAACAAATAAAATTCAAACAAACACCCGAGTCTCCAAAACAGAGACATGCCCCAGTGCAAAGGAATGTAGCATCTGTTGCCACAACAGCTTCAGCTTTGCTTTTTATACACTTGTCATGCAGACTGAAAGGTAACATGGTAGAAAAGACAATTTACTAATAATTTAAATAGATAGAAGGCACGTTGTGTTCCATTCACTGAATATCATCCATCCATCCATCCATCCAGTATTTATGTTCTACAGATCCTTAGGTAAGTAGAGATATTTAAGCATCGTGGCTGAAAACCAGTAACTTTCATTGTTTAGCCCTGACTCAGCACAAACCTTTTAGACAGAGGAGGCAGACGGCAAAGTTAGTTATTTCTTTGTTGAGTTTTTAATGATAGCTATCTCCAGGTTCAGAAATGGAAATTGTAGCAACTCCATAACCCACACATTGCATCTTTCTACTAACAAAACAAGAAAGTAACAAAATTTCAGCTTCCTGAAAAGAAGCATCTTCTTTCCACAGATGAATTTACTTAGGTATTTAGACAACGTGTAGGTGTCCCTTTGTTTACAGCAATGAGGCCAAAGTATCATTTGGCAGCATTTCTGAGAATGAATGTATCACTTCCAGCAGACTGGAACTAAAACTGAAGAAATCTTGATTGCCTGAGCAGGGGAAAAATATTTTTGAAGGGAAATCCTCTTTTAATAATTTGACTGTTCTTCATTTTTCATTCATGAGGGCTTTTTCCTGGCAGATCTGAGGATTAACTTGTCGTCTTGTTTCTCCACCTCTAAACCCATGCTCTCAAGGGCAGAATCGTCTGCCAGCCTCTTCTCCTCCATCTGTGCAATAAATTCTTGGTTTCTCTCATTCTGTTCCGTGAGATTTCGGATAGCAAACACTGCCCACTGGTTCACAACTGTTGGACAAAGTTAAGGATCATTTACTTATTTAAAGATGAAAAAACACTTACTTGATTTTATTGCTACATTCCCCTCCCTCTGCTGTACTCCCCCTACCTCCCTGTCCCCAATCCCTTAAACCCAGAAAAAAAGAGTAGAAATCAAGGATTAGAAAAAGACAGACCTTTACAGGCAATGACTGAACCTGTAAATACTTGCATATGAGGTAATTTAAGTTTGAATGAGGTATGTCCATTAACTTCAGGCAATTTTGCTAGGCTTTATCTTGAGTTAAACAACAACACAACAAAACAAAACACGAATCAATGGCAGGAATTAAAAGAACATATTGTTTTAGACCAAAATTATAGCTAATTAAAATGCTCCAATGATCTTCCTAGTGAGATTAAAAGAAAAACCACAATAATTTCTTTTGAAGAAGTCACTCGCTGTATATGCAATTCGAGCATTTCAATGCTGCACTTTCAAGAACGGGCAAACAAAATGAGCTATAAACCAGGTACAAGAAAGAAGACAACTATTATTTCCATGTATCATAGTCAGGTTAACAACTGAAAATAGCACAAATAAATGGGAGACACTCAAAAATATTTAACTTCTGAATTTGGTTCCTTGTGCCTAGGTGCTTTTGCAGCAGAACAGATACTAAGATCACCAGCAGGTAACACAGAATTACAGAATTAAGCAGGTTGGAAAAGACCTTCAAGATCATCAAGTCCAACCCATTACCCAACACCATCTACTCAACTAAACCATGGCATTAAGTTCCTCATCCAGTCTTACTTTAAACACTCCATCACCTCCCTGGGCAGCTCATTCCAATGGCCAGTCCCTCTTTCTGTGAAGAATTTCGTCCTAACATCCAGCCTAAGCTCCTGATCATGTTTAAATGGGCACAAGCTGCAACTCATTCACCTTCTAAGGTGGTCCCTTGAGGCCAGGATTGAGGCACATGTCAGGGTTATAGACAAAGGATTTAAATTCCCAGGATTATCAGTCAGGAATCTTGCAAGTGAACTACAGTGTTCATTTTATGATGTGTCAGAGATGTTAGTCCCAATTCTGCAGCTGAAAAGCTATGCTATGATAAAATCTTTCCCAAGTTACCCATATGGGAGGAAAGCCATTCTGAATCACACAAAAGTGGTTTGCCTGCAGGGCACCAATTATTTACTACATGTAGCTTCACATCCAGTATAAGAATATGCATAATTTACTCATCTCCTTGACGTCTTTTGGGTTGGACAGTGTCTCCGCACAGAGATAAGATACTGGGGCTGGCTGGAAGGGAAAACTCCTCAGTTGTGGAAGATGGAAACTTCAGCCAAAAGAATAAAATCCAGGAACTGGACTTTCTTACACAGTCTACCATGACAGCACTTGGAAAATCCAGTATCACTGCATACACATTCTTACACTAACACTCTTGCCATTATCCCTGTGCACCTTGCACCTACTGTTGTGCCTACTTTGCTGCCACCTCCAACTACCCCTTAGGCTTACACGTTTTGAGCAGAGGTAGTTTCTCATGCTGGGTTGCTGGATACACCAGGCAATGTGGGTGAACAAAAGCATGCAGCAGGAGCAGCTTTGTTCTATATGACCTGGTCCTGCCTCACAAGCTTACATTTTAAGAGAGAGGAAGTGATAAAATAAGAACACAAGAGACCAGAAAAAGAAAAGTTTATGACTCTATCTAACCACAATGCTACTTACATGCCAAAAGAGAATTGAGAAGGCACTGCAATAAAATGCACATGAGGGACTGTCAACAGAGAGAAAAGGGTTTAAAGAAAGAGTAGCTTGGGCAAACATCACAGAAAACATACATGGTAGGGAACAATCCTGCACTTGCGTGCAAGACTAAAATAGTCCCCTGCCTTGTAAGAGCAGCTTGTATTTATTTTCCTGTTCAAGCAGCCCAGAATCAAAATTCAAAAGTGGCAAAGCAGTGACAATCAAAAGGTTTTCTCTGGCAGAGGTTCTTCAGGCTGTCAGGAAACATGCTGCATATCACCTCCATTTAAAAAAATCCTGATCTGAGGTAATGATGTATGGTAAAAATAAAGAAAAAAAAACTTTATTATGTATTATATCAAATCTTCAAAAGGTGAACATAATACAGACTATCTATGTATTCTCTTCTGTGAGTGCATCACTACTACAGTTCAGTGAAAAGACAAGTGCCAAATTACATTTAAGTTACATAATGGAATATCTGTACTGAAGATTATATCTGAGCACATAAAACACCAATAAAATACCAAAGAAATACAATTATTTATGAGTAGAATCTCCCCCATAGGCTCCAGTGGTGAGAAAAAGTTTCAGAATAGTGAAGTACAGGAGTCAACAAATGCAGATTAAACAAAGGCTGATACTCAGCAGGTCTTTCTGAGGTCTGATTTCATGAGTGCCAAAAAGCAACACAAAATTCTCCCAACGGACTGTGAGAAACATGCCACCACCCTCCCTGGCTCTGCTCCTGGGATGAGGAGCAGACTTCTCTTGTTGTGTTCCTAAAATACAGCTCTGCATAAAATAAAGCACTTGCACAAAAGAATACCTCTTAAAAAAATAAAACAAAAGAGTGACAGTTCTCCATCATGCAAAATGCCACACAGAGAAAAAAGTAATCTGATTTTTTTTTTTTTTTTGGAGGGGGGGGTTGTGTATTAGTCTTGGGAATAATCCTGTTACCATCATCTTTATGTCCTTCAACACAAAACCAATGCTAAACCCCACAGCAAACGATGTTTTCCTATTATCATATCCATTCATGCTTACATAATATCTAAGACATCCCCATTATCTTATGAACTCTATCATCATTATGGCATTTATCATTATTGACTACTGTAGCTGAAGCTGCAAAATGGTTTCAATAACGTTTTCACTCATTCAAACCCTCTTTTCTCTACGTAGGTTTTCCATTGTAAAGCCAGCCATGAATATGCATGATTTCCCTTGTTCACATGCTGTGAGAGGCTAAGACCTTTGGATGGCTGTGTGCAGACCTAGACAGACTTAAGTGTCAGCAGAGATTAAAGCTAGTCTCCAGCTAATATTCACATTACCCTCTTGCTCCTCTCCAAAGACAGAGACACAGAGAGAAAATTAAACATATTCTGGAGTCTCTAATCCTACGAACACTTTAAGCACTTTATTGTATGGTCAGCTTTAGAAAGAGAGCTTCTAAAGTTTCCATAGTTACTACAAAT